>NC_051279.1:23476460-24076460 GCF_015220745.1 Sebastes umbrosus
ACATGATTAAGGGCTGCAACTTAACCAAGACCTTAAATTCCTTAATCTAAATAAAACATTATAGATCATTTCAAAATGCATACAAACCTATATTAAAAACATGTTATGAAAAGAAAACATTTCAATTGTCTTCTAAATACTACTATTAAAATATCTGAGGAACAGAAACCATTTGTGCAATTGCATTCAGAGAAATATGTGAACAGATAAATAGGTCTAATAGAGCAGAAGTATCTGATTCTCACATTTTTTAAAGGCTAGCAGCACAATGTACGGATTGTAAAATGATACAGATGGAATCCAGTTGCGAAATTAAAGTTCAATATACATCTGCATGAATGACGCTATTCTACGGTACCACATCTGGTCCATCATCATATTGACACTCTTTCAGTCCTAGGCTTACAATCGACCGACCCACAGACACAGCAGCCAACCGGTTACCGGGGACTTTGCTCAGTTTACCCGATGGTTGATACAAGCCTGAAAGAATTTTTAAACATACCAGCAAGCGATGCACAAGAGTCTTCCCGCAGTTTCTTCTTTTTTCTCTTCTGTGCTCCCCACTCCGGTTGCCTTTTTTGGGCCATTCTTTCCAAAGCTGTCATGGCAGTGTTATGGCCAGGCTGTTTGTGCCCTATACGCACAATGCGGGATGGCAGCATTGATATAAAAGGAGCCATTCTGAATTATGAGGTCTTTTAATTTTCATACCTTAATTGCATTTTGCTGATAATACTTTTGTACTTTTATTAAAGTAACATTTTAAATTCAAGACTTATACTTGAAATGTAGTATTGTTAGGCTATGGTATTTCTACTTTTACTGTAGTAGCAAATCTGAGTATTTCTTCCACCACTGATTGTAACTCCACCTGGCCATACAACCATAGCCTATAGGTCTTACTTTTAGATCAGGAATTTTCCAACTGGTCTGAACAATTTGATCTCATGCAAGAGATATCTATACTAATTTGCCCAAAGGGAAAAACTAATGTGTGTGTAATATGCATTTCATTTTTGTGTAGATCTAACTGTTAAAATGTTGTTGAGCTCTCATCCTTAAATTCAAGTAAAATCAAAAATCAATGAATGTAAAAACATAATTTATGATTATGTACATCTTCTTCGTGTGAAAATGTACCAGAGCAAAACAGTTACAGTTTTGAGCAATTTGGGGAAATAGGTAAAGATTGATAGCATGGTTCCTCCAGTGAATTCTGACTATTTCCATCACTGATTGTAAATGTCACACATCCAAATCTGCCATATCCCAGCACAGACCTTTGTGTGTAGCTCTGTAAAGGAGCTCTCCTGGCATGGGATGATTGGTGTACAAAAGTGGCAGTGCAATTGTCTACATATTTCAAACTTTAATGACCTGAGAAAGATTGCACTGATATCCGTTCTAAGGCTTATATTTCTGTGGATGCAGCTTTATGTGCACCCACAGGGAGCCTTATGTGGCTCCAGGGGGCTCTCAATGTAAGATCAACCCTGACCAGCTGTTCACAGGATCTATAGCAGAAATGGAAGGAATCTATCCCTGCAATTTTCACCCCTACGGACCAAGCATGTGTCGCACGCAGGGAGAACGGTGCAGGGATTTCCCCCCATTCAGCTCAAATTGTTTTCTCCTGCTTCCTGGGGAGAGTTTGATATTACCAACACATTAACATCCCCTGCCCACTGCGAACAGTGAATATAGTGTTGCTGCTATAAGTGCAAGAGGGGAATAGACCCTGCTCTGGAAATAACCAATCAAATTTACTGAAGGAATACCAACTGGAGCTTATAGTAATGTTCATTTTGATATCTAAAATTGGGTTATTGTGGATCGTCACACAGATGATCTCAGATTCAGATGTTGTAATGAAACATGTTTAACTAAAGGAAGTACAATTTGGAAAATTAGAGGATTTCAAAATGCCAGCAACCACTGCAAACATCACTCAGGAATAATTCATTCTCAGCATTTATTGTAAGTGTTTACGCCCTCTGGTGGCCAGATGTGGAACAGCTAATCACTCAGACTCACTTTATCACATATAAACACACGGGAAAAAAAAAAAAATAGTATAGTATGCACATACAAACTGCTAATATGTGTTGGATGATTGACTCGCCTGTAATTTGGTTCAAATATCAAAACCTCATCACTAACACATGACTAAGACTAGATCTAAATGCCAAAGCGGAAATGTTTTAACAGATAAGTTTACACCGAGGGCACGTATCATGCATTATCACCAATCTCCAAACCGCACATGCAAATAATATGCATACGCCCGCTGTGCACGCTTGCATGACATCTAAGCAGGTGCCGGTCATTCATCTCGTCAGTCTTTTTAAGTATACAGCCGCTCTAATTATCCTACAATCACAGAATAATATTTTCTCCTTTGAAAACAAAATTACAGCCCGCCCTTTCTTTTTTCAGTCATTATGGCTCTGTGTGTGTGTGTGCGTGTACACGTGTGTGTGTGTGTGTAGGTGAGTGTGTATGGTGGTGGGTGTGCATGCATTCATGCCTTATACTGTATGTAACCAAGCACAGAGAGCGAGGCTGTCAGTCTTCAAACATTTGGCGCAGGCCCTAGATATGTTACCATCCTAATTAGGTTGATTGAAATGCACCCTCGGATTATCACGCAAAGGTTTCCATTCATTAGACAGAGGTTGCTTGTTGCAGAATGAAAAGCATGAAATGTGGTGGTTGCATCCTAGTTTCCATTCCGTCTCTGTACAGTACGGGAGGTAGAGGAACATGCGCACTTCTTTCACTCACAGTTTACCCTTTTTCATAATAAGAGGTGGTCTAACTGCAGGGAAAACATCTGTATACAGTATACAATATTATGTAGCCATACATTATTTCAATTATATTAAATAAAACGGATGAATCGGATGTATTTCATGTAGTTATGTTGTGATGTATAACATATTCATGGGCCTATGTATTTATGTGATGCTCTGTATACAGACTGTGGCAACAAATTTCCTTGGAAAAGGACAATAAATAATCTGTCAGAGCAAAATATATTGCCATAACTTGCCTGAACTGCTAATAATGACCAAAAAATAAATGCCGATTATCTGCTTACAGTCTAGTTTTGACTTTTTCTTTTCTTACAGCACCAATTGTAATACTACCACCACCATGTAAGGTAACCAGACCCTAATTGGTTAATATGGTATTAAGGTTTGCTAATTATTAGGTAAAACGAGAAGACAAGTTGCAACTGCTCAAACCTGCTTGTCAACAAGAAAATGGAGCGTATCAACCTGTTATAGTACTTTTAGTTTACTGGATCAGGTATTTTTGTTTTCCTGCCAAATATGCAGAATCAAAATTTCATGTAAAAATAGTGAAACTCAATGTTTCTGTTGGCTACCAACCAACCAACACCGAAGCCTGTATTGTCCTTGCTAGCAGTGTTGCTGACAGATCAGTCTTTATTAGAGTTGCAGCCTGTGCTGCTGGTTACAAAAAAAACATTCTCAGACCAGAGTTCATATGGTGCTTCTTTTGGTAATCCCATTCAACAATAAACTGTTAACAATTAAATTAAATTAAGCTCAGGAACTCCACTTCTTTGGGCATCTATCGGTAGATTGTGACATCATCACCACTAACCACTATTAATTTCAATGAATTCATGTCCAACTGAACACTGTTGCTATTTGTCACAGTACTGAGGCGCTGACATAATCCTGGATGTATCCAGTGAAGTGAAGAGTTTTTCTAACCAACCTTGTTTCAAATAGTGAAGTACAAAGCCTCGACTATTAGCGAATGACTGAATTAAACCATGCAAACGGCTACCTCACACACCCATCCCTGATTTGTAATCAGCTTAGTCTAATGATGTTTTCAATAATGACTAATGAACTGTAACAGCTCTGCAAGTCACTCATTGATGTGTGTGAGTGGGCAGCTTTTTATAGTGAGGGATGAAGGGCGGGTACCTAAACAATGTAAGAGTGATTGAAGAGATGTTTGGAATACCAAATTTTGAAGCCTAATTGATTCTCAGCATCTTTCTGCTGTTTCTCCATTTCACACTTTCTTCCTCTTCCTTCCCCTCCCTGGGTCATTAATAACTTTCCATGGGGATTCCCCGATGCCCTTCCTGTCACACAATAGCATGCCACCACCAGGACATCCACACTTGTACAGATACTCTCACACAAACACAAAGAAATGTAACAGTTTTCTCCCGTCATCCCTCTCTCCCAGTGTCACTTTCCCACAATACCTGCCAGTCATAGAGGAGCCTTTGCCCTGACAATGCCAGCCTTTGTATGATAGATGAAGTTTGTGGGGATTCACGAAACCTGGCAGAGGTGAGCACTCCCAGCGGGCACCCATAGAATTAGACTGGAGAGCATGGTAGTGTGAGTCTGTGCGGGGATCACTGAGAGGCAACAGTGTGGAGAAGTTGAAAAATCACTTTCGAAGACTAAAAAAGGGAATGTTAGAGCACGTAGATCATCTCTCAGGTTTGTGTTTGTGATGTGAGACAACCAACAGTCAACAAAGGCTTGGTTTCTTGGACAAACTATTTCTTTTTCTTTTTTTAATTCATCTAATGTGTGCATCAAAATTGTTTCCATGCTTTTTGTCACAGGCAGGTATCATCTCATCGATTACGTAATGATGGGTCACCAACAAACAAGGTCAAAGTTAGAACTGATTTAACATTAACAGCTGAAAACACCGGACACTGAGTACAAATATAATATCAATATCATGTGCAATACTACTTTTTACATTCTCATGTGCAATATCATTGTTCATTGTGTGCAATATTAATGTCCATCATGTGCAATATTACTTATTTTTCTGTTTGTTAGCTTACTTTACCTTTTTTATTTTACTTATCTTATCTTATTTACTCATTTTAATAAATGTGTCTTACTAAATAGTTATTCTATTAGGCACTGGTGCTAGAAATAGTACTTCTTTATTTTATACACTTGTATTTTATACACTTGAACTTGTTGTAATTTTGTTGTATTTTTGAGCAATCTCTGGCACAAGAATTTCCTTCGGGATTAATAAAGTTCTATCTTATCTTATCTTATTAAGTGCAGCTGTGAAATGTAAAGTTCAAGCTGCATGCAACACCCAACATGCTGCTGCTGCCGCAAAGTTCGGGTTGATCGTGAATCTGCCACGGATCTAATGTAGATAAGCCATAGAACAAAACATTGAATTCATCTTCTCGCAAAGACTAAAAGCCCATTATGTATGTAACCAGATAGGAAAAGCATAAATATAAATACAGGAAATAAAACCCCTGAAATTAAGATTCTTCGCAGCAGCAGCAGCCCTGCTGTAGTTTCATCGTGTCTTAGAGCAGTGCTTACTGAGAGGTCAGGGGGTACCGGGAAAATATAGGAAGTATAACATAACGTGCTATTTTGTTGGGAATGATGCTGTTGCCGACGGATTGACGATGCTTATGGAACGAAAACACTCCACGTGTGCCACTGGAGCTCGTTATCCAGTGGTGGAATGTAAGGGGCAAGTACCGTACTTAAGTACAATTTTGATGTACTTGTATTTCAGCATTTTATGCTACTACATACTTTTTACTCCACTACATTTTTTTTACAATATTAGTTTCTAGAAACTTTGCAGATTTGGATGATTAATACTCAAAATCAATCCACTAAAAAATTATGATATATTATTGTAGATTAAGCTACCAAGCAGTATAATTAAAGTTAGCTCCATCTTAACCAGCTGCAACGTTAAAGTGATGAACACATTAATGCATAACTTATCATAATCCAGTAATATAATATAATTGATTTTGAAATGGGCCATTCTGCACAATGAATAATTTTACTGTTGGTACTTAAAGTATATGTTGATGCAAATACTTTTGTTCTGTTACGCAAGTAAAGTTATTAACAGTAACAGTATTTCTACTGTGGTATTGCTATTTTTACTTAAGTAAAAGATCTGAGTACTTCTTCCATCACTTATCCGTGAGTTAGTACTGGATACATTTTTATTTGAACTATACCCGTTTATTTTTGTAAATTGAAAACCATTTCCTTCAGTGGATACCAAGCTTTATTTTACTTTTATTTTATACACAGGAAACCCATGGCAGAAATGTCAATTGTGGGATTTATCCTGGCTTCAGGTATAAGATTCAGGTCAGGTCTCACTTTCCGAGTGTAATCCACACTTTGACATATGCAAACTGATTGAGGAAGTGCAGACACAGGGTACTGTACAGTATTACAAGACTCAGTTGTTTGCGGGTAAACATGACTTGTTCAAAAATCCTAATAGTATCTCAACAGAACAGAGGCAATGCCAGAGTAGATGCAATAAAAAAATGCAAGGTTATGTGTGACAGAAGTTAAAGTAAGCACGGTGGAAAAATGGAGACTAGAAACGTCTGTTCATGCCATCTGACGAATGAATAATAGGTGGCTGCAGCTTTAGCCCCCTGAGATCTTGGATAAAGTGATATGGGTTCAAGTACAAGGATCTGGCTGGTGTACAAATCACCCACTGTTCCATAGCCACCAAATCATCTCTTAAACATCTGAAATTATAATCTATGTTTTTTGAGCAATCTCGACATCTGACGCATCTTGAAGAGGAATCTCCATGCCTGATAAATCAACATCCTGAGGAACAAGGAGATCTTGAGAAAGCACCTGTTAAGACATAGGATTCCTTTTGATAACTGTCGAGTGGCATTAGTCGCCACGACAGGTGTTGTGTCTTTGTCTAGACCTTTTCACATGGCTCTGTTATTCTCCCAAATAGCATAATAATGTAATGGGGGAAATCCAGACACTTGCTAAAAACAACTGGTGAGAAAACGGACGTCATTTGGCAAGTGAAGTGTGAAATACATCACAGGGAAACCCATTCCTTCCTCAGTACATCAGTCGAACTGATGTCCGTATCAAATCTACAACCAGCGATCCAGGATGGAAGAAAAGCCGTGGTGTAGTGACAACTGTGCTCTTTAAAAATAGACTGACATAATACAGGATGCTTCACGAAAGAGGAAAACTAATGGTATTAATGATTTCTTAATCATATTCTTGACATTTCTTTAAAATAATTAAAACATTGGAGGAAGGAAACTGGTTGTACAAAATAGATCATTTTTTGGCCCATGAGTATATTGTTTTTATAATAAAGTAATACAGTTTTAACAACAAGGCAGAAGAAGACTGTTGAATGTGATTCATTTTAAGAGTCATCTCAAGATAAAAGCTCTATTCTCTCATTATCTAAAATCATGGCATAATAAGTAAAATTGGGACATAAATGTTATTACTCCTTGGCTTTTGTAGTCCCTGCTGGCACAAATTGGATTCTGCTTATCCTCCCAGGATATTTGTAATATCATATAGCCTAACAACCAGAATATCTGCCAAAGTATGTAATACTGATTCCTGCAGTGGGACTATGGGGTGCAAGTGAACCACTTTTGAAAACTATGTGTATATAACTCACAGTAATCATTTGGAAATGAAGGCTTGTAACTTGTAAAATTCCTCTATAGGTGTGCTAATTAATAACAAGCCTTTAGCCTTAGTGTCATAACGTGACAACTGTATCATTTTATAATCAGTAGCAAGACAAAGAGAGCATCTCCTGAAATGACTACATGGCATCATTCTTATTTATTTGGCATGAGCTATAGGCCTACATTCTGCATAGTTGTATGCTCATGACAAACTAATATCGGAGTCCAAATTGGACTGGACGAGCGCTAACGTGCCTCTGTTGCGACGTAGTCAGGGCAGCTGCTACCAGGGGAGGCTGTTTCCAATGAGAGGGATTAGGGAAAAGCAGTTGTCAGTGGATAAATGAGAGCCATGGGAGCAAAAGGGTCTCCCCGAAACAGAAAAACACACACGTGCACATTTGCATGAGCACATGCTGGCACCGTGAAACAGAATCACATCCTTACATGAGACCACATATGCAGACATCTGCAGACAGAGTTTGTTTTTCGGTGTGGAACTCCCCATATGGGTTTAGAGTATTTGTTTTGTTGTTTTTTTAAAAAACAAATTTAACATTCAGTCTTACTTTCAGGCCAAATGCTGGGACAAATGTCTGAAAATTCACAATTTCACAGTTTCTCCTACACAGATTGCAGGTGTTTTCATTGTTCTGTATTGTTGTTAGACAACACAGTAAAAAAAAAACATTTTTTTTACAGTTTTTTTCAAGAAATTTTACATTTTTTGTCTGTATTTCAAAATGACAGAAAAAAAATGTAAAAATTACATGTTTCATCTGTAATTTATATGTAAATAGTCTTAGATTTACAGTATTTTTTGTAATCACAATCGTAATTTTCTGTATTTAAGCTTTTCTTGATCATATTTAAAGATAATTATTCTGTTTTTTAGAGGTTTATGACTCTATTTTAACAATTAATTTATGTTAGAAGAAAAGGATTTCATGAAATTCTAAAAATATTTCTTGTAAAAATACAGATTTTTTGCAAAACTTCTGAGTTAATGTAAATTTGGGCTTTTGCAACATAAAATTACATGTTTCATTTGTGATTTATATGTAAATGGTCTTAGATTTACGGTGTATGACTATTCTAACAATAAATATATGTTCAAATTAAAATATTTCTTGAAAAAATTACAGTAATAAAGGCTAATTATATAAAGAATTACTGCTTTTTTTTACATTTTATTTATGTTAATTAACAGACAGTATTTTTCCGGATTTTTAAAATACATTTTTTGGCGCCCCTGCTGCTGGAAAATTTCCATTATTTTACACTTTTTTTTTTACATTGTATAAAGCTACAAAAGTATGATAAAAAAATCTTACTTCTGAGGAATTTCTGTTAACATTTGTGAGCCTGGACTAAATTGACTTTTGAAGAACATGCAATAGCGTGACAACAGATCAGAAACTTGTCGATGACAATGGCTGTGCTGTATAGTGCACGCTCTGTTGAAACGCAACATTCGTGATCACAGACTGTTGGAAGCAACAAAACAGTTGGCCCATTATCATTGCTCACAATGGGAAGAACTGATCTATTGTTCAGTCTGAGGGCAGTCTCTGTGACTGTAACCATTGAGATGGCACATAGAGTCACAATAACTCATTTGGGAAGTGGAAAATTGTCTCTTTGATCGTGAGCACAAACATCACTATTCCTGAGCTTTGGTCAAGGAGTTTTTCGATAAATACTTTACTTTGCTCATAGATTCTACAGTGTAGTGGAGCATTATAGCATCACTGTGATTTGTCACAGACCTAAACACAGGGCAGATTTATTCTCAGTGTCTTTTTTCCCCGCCCTCCCCCCTTTTTTCCACTCGTGTTAAAGGTCTCATTTTTCTTCACATTGCTGAATCTGCAGGCTTCCTTTATGTGGGTTCTGCAGTGAAAGGATCTTCATGCCAGGAGACTAATGGTCTGCCATTTTCACATAATGGGCTTTTAGTTGTCGCAGCTATATGGACAGAGTGACAACTACTTGGGGACTGCCCACACAAAAATGCTCTGCCTTTCATATGAGGAAAGGCTTGTTCGGGGACAGCATTGGTTGACTGACTGGACGTCTGGGTCTGGTCTGGTTTGACTCTTTGTGTTGATGTTTGCATTGTGTCACTTTTAGTGAATACAATGTTGGATTAGACTAGCGTTAATAACACAAACATTACCGTAAGCCAAACAACATAGTCCAGACATCTTGATACACAGATGAAATAATGAAAAGGGGGTTAATTGAAGTGAACAAGATGCAGCTCTCACTTACTGTTTTAGGGTTCTTGATTGAGACACTCCTGGTTCACAAAAAGCAGTTTGGGATTTTGACTACAGCTAGCAAAAAATTGATGAACAAATGTTTTCTACGGAGACTTTTTCGAGTTTGGTATGCGTATATGAGTCGCTGAAAAAACTCTTGCCGTCTCCCGCTTACTGTGCTTATCAGACCGAACCCCCAGTGCTCGTTAGCCTACTGTTTGGGTTGGGTACCATTCACATTTGAACTGATACCGGTACCCGTACCCAAAGGTAACTATTTAGATACTTTACTTTCTCTGTTATAACAAAAATGTAGTTCCATTGTAAAAAAAAAAAAAAAAGTAAAAAATTCTCAAATTGCAACATTATCATTTCTTTAGAACATTTTACCCACCACACCAAATAAAACCCCTCCCAAACTCTCTACAACCTCCAGCCTGCAAGTCGGTCACAACCAGGGCACCAGACGAAGCACAAACACACACTTAAAGAAAATAAAAATGGCACTTATCTTTCATACTAAATAGATAGAGAGAGAAGTTATTGTATTGATAAGTATTGTACAGTTTTTTGCAAGATATTTTTTTTTATCTTTTTTGCTAAGATGCTGTAACAGTGAAACTTCCCATTGGGTTTAAAAACGTATCAATCTATCTCGGTGTCTTGTCACAACTACTGCATGTCTATAGGTCCTGTGTGTGTATTTCAGGCATATGTGTGTGCGTGTGATGAATAATTACAAGAGTGCAACATTTTATTTACTCAATGAGGAATTAATAAAGTTAAAAAAAAAGTGTTATTGCACCAATACTGCTTTAAGCTGATTAGATAGAAGCAGATAGATGATCGTCATGACACAGCGGCCATGACAGCTAATCAAAGAGATAGATAGGTAACACATCACAGACTTAAAGAAAATGAAAGTGGCACTTATCTCTTAAACAAAATGGTTAGAGCAATAGATATAAGGGATAGATAGGCAGATAGATAGAGAGATGAGGGATAGATAGAGCATAGATAATAGATGGAGAGAGATAGTGATCACAAAGCGGCCATGATAGATAATCAAAGAGATAGATAGGTAGGCACGGCGGCCAGCCAAACACACATCACAGACTTAGAGGAAATAAAGATGACACTCACTCTTTGTAGATCTTCTTGGGCGGCGGGAGCTCAGTCTGTAGGGACATCGTGTGGGAGCTGGAGGGTGACTGGAAGTCCAGAAGTCCAGCACATACCACCATTCGAAGTGGTAGATAGATAGATAGGTAGGTAGGTAGGCACGGCGGCAATGAGAGATAGGTAGGTAGGTAGGCACGGCAGCAATGAGAGATAGGTAGGTAGGTAGGCACGGCGGCAATGAGAGATAGGTAGGTAGGTAGGCACGGCGGCAATGAGAGATAGGTAGGTAGGCACGGCGGCCATGAGAGATAGGTAGGTAGGTAGGCACGGCGGCCATGAGAGATAGGTAGGTAGGTAGGCACGGCGGCCATGAGAGATAGATAGGTAGGTAGGCACGGCGGCCATGAGAGATAGGTAGATAGGTAGGCACGGCGGCCATGAGAGATAGGTAGGTAGGTAGGCACGGCGGCCATGAGAGATAGGTAGGTAGGTAGGCACGGCGGCAATGAGAGATAGGTAGGTAGGTAGGCACGGCAGCAATGAGAGATAGGTAGGTAGTTAGGCACGGCGGCAATGAGAGATAGGTAGGTAGGTAGGCACGGCGGCAATGAGAGATAGGTAGGTAGGTAGGCATGGCGGCCATGAGAGATAGGTAGGTAGGTAGGCACGGCGGCAATGAGAGATAGGTAGGTAGGTAGGCACGGCGGCCATGAGAGATAGGTAGGTAGGCAGGCACGGCAGCAATGAGAGATAGGTAGGTAGGTAGGCACGGCGGCAATGAGAGATAGGTAGGTAGGTAGGCATGGCGGCCATGAGAGATAGGTAGGTAGGTAAGCACGGCGGCAATGAGAGATAGGTAGATAGGTAGGCACGGCGGCAATGAGAGAGGTAGGTAGGTAGGCATGGCGGCCATGAGAGATAGGTAGGTAGGTAGGCACGGCGGCAATGAGAGATAGGTAGGTAGGTAGGCACGGCGGCCATGAGAGATAGGTAGGTAGGCAGGCACGGCAGCAATGAGAGATAGGTAGGTAGGTAGGCACGGCGGCAATGAGAGATAGGTAGGTAGGTAGGCATGGCGGCCATGAGAGATAGGTAGGTAGGTAAGCACGGCGGCAATGAGAGATAGGTAGGTAGGTAGGCACGGCGGCAATGAGAGATAGGTAGGTAGGTAGGCATGGCGGCCATGAGAGATAGGTAGGTAGGTAAGCACGGCGGCAATGAGAGATAGGTAGATAGGTAGGCACGGCGGCCATGAGAGATAGGTAGGTAGGTAGGCACGGCGGCCATGAGAGATAGATAGGTAGGTAGGCACGGCGGCCATGAGAGATAGGTAGGTAGGTAGGCATGGCGGCCAGAAAAAAACAGACTTAAAGAAAATAAAATGGCACTTACCTTTTGATGATCTTCCTTGAGCGGCAGGAGCTCAATCTGTAGATCTACCTGAAACAAAAAACATCAACAAAATGTTAGAGAAATATTGAAACGGGTAAAGTAAATAGATTAAATAAAATAAATAAACATTTAGAAATGTACTAAATAGACAAAAAGAAATCAAATTACATGGTATCCCCACAGTAGCTTAAACCTCTATATAAAGTTAGTAGGCCTAAAATCCAAGTTAAACATCCTAGGGTTCAGGAGAACATAGCCTACTTTCTATAGATGTATGTCATACATATACAGTAGAGGCACATTTTCCCTATCATATTAAGTCAAAAAAAGACATAACAGGGCTGCCAACTCTCAGACATTGACCGTGAGACGCACATCATTTACACTTTTTAGTGAAAAATAAGTGCGTGTGCGCTGCAGCTTATGTACATGTGTGTATTAATGTTTAGCTGACATATCTGATACTTAATTACAGGCTGATTAGCCCTAGCACTGAGGTTACTTTATGGTGTTTTATTCAACAGGTTATTAATGATGCATCATGTTTCAGATGTCCATCCTGTCTGTACACAGAATTAGCAGCTGTTTTATGTCTTTACTCAACTCAACTATTAAAGTAAACTAAAGTAGCTAATTAATCAGCCTGCTGATCAACCACACTTATTCATCATTGACCATGATTATTGACTTTGCTTTTCATTTCTAAATGCTTTAAATGTGTGAGTTGGGCTGCTGAACTTTTGAAACAAAATTCCTGGTGGTTGAGGAGTGGTGTGGTGGGTAGGCTTAATGTCACAGAAGGCCTACTCATAAAATGCCGGATCTCACTCCAAACTAAATTGAAAAGTTGGCAGTCCTGACATAGGCCCCTAAATGATATTGAAGCTACAACAGTTTATGCCCTGTCACAAAAACACAAACACCATTCACAAAAAGCCATGGTTCTCCAAGTAATTCACAAGACCTAAGCTATAGGCTATAGGCCTACTGATAGTTTAATATGTTTCAACATCACAACAAGCACAGGCAGCCAACAACACAAACAATACACCATACAAACTACAAAAGTGCTTGTTGTCACTTGAAAGAAGTCCATACCAATCTTCATGAAGACGTCTGCTCTTGTAGAAGTCCTCCCCTTTGGCTTATTTCACCCTCTTTACCAGAAACTTGATGGCCAGTTCAAACTGTGCATTTTTAGCAGTCTGGAAATGTTTTAAAGTTCAGTTATATTCACACACTGCTGGTTGAAAATACAGGATAGTGATCTTCCATTCAGCTGATTTAGTTAAAGGTGTGTGGGACTCCCCATTTGCAAAACTTTTCCATTCCTTTTGGCATTCAATGTAGAAAGGAGCTAATTCAGAATCAAACTGCCCCTTGCTCAGCCACTGCATGAGCATCTGTGATTGATTCAGCATGTTTAAGAATAGAGACAGTGAACTGCATCTGAAACAAATTGTTTGACATGTGGGATTCTAACTTCCTGGAAAGAAGTTCCTGGAAAGCTGTGTATTGGTGAAATGCTGCACAAGTAGGCAGGACTAAAAACTGCAGCCAATAAAACGATCACAAACATGTTGAACTGTCTCCCACTGCTTTCCGACTGGTTGCCTCACATTCAAATCCTGTTAAAACAGGAAGTACAACTCTTATAAGAAAATATAAGTACATCAACATTACATCCATAAACGCTGCTCATGTCAGGGGTACATTTATAAAATATATATATATATATAATTAAATAAATAAAAACAATGAAGAATACATCTATATAAAGAAAAAGTAAATACAAATTCAGAATACATTCTCATTGGTCCACAAAAAAATTATCAAACACATAATTATTACTATTATAATTAATTACTTTTAATTGCCTTCTTATTCTTAACGTTTCTTATCATGGTGCTATATTGACACAGTTCTTGATTAAAATGTTCAAAACTTGGTTTGGAGTCCACACATCTCTTCTTGTGAATGTGGAATTTCCCCAAAAATAGATTTAAATGTACAAATCACATAATATATTTTCCTTCTCATTACCTTCAAAACATATAAAATGTCTTTATGCTGAAATTGAATTGTTTGCCCAGTTTTCCTTTTTAAATAATGTTGAACATCCACCCACAATATTCTGGTATACATACATTGATAAAACAAATTACATGTTGTTTCTTCTTCTAGTTCACAGAAAGTGCAAGAATACTCAATGTCAATCCTCAATCTCTCCAATGTCTTTTTTGCTGGATTATATACAATGCAAAATTTTAAAGGAAACTTCTTTAACTTTATTACTAAGGCAACAGGAACTACATCACATTACAAGATACCATCTCATCAGGCTTTTTGAAGAGCACTTGCTTGGGTGGCCTGGTGGCTCAGGGGTTTAAGGTGCTGACCCTGAACTGCAAGGTCACATGTCAGTTCCTGTCATTTGTCATCTTGCAGAAACAGGTGAAAGCTTGCCTTCCAAACAAACGGAAAGAAAAAACAGAACTATGGTGTCATAGTTGATTTGAGATGGTATAAATTGATATTTTACAATAAATATCCCAAATGCGGAGACTGCATTAAGCCTGGCTGAGGTAACAAAGCATCCAAGTACAGTAGTTAAAGTTGCTGTTTGCAGGAAGAGCCAGCCATTAGCTCCATATATTAAATCATTAAACATCTTAAAGGTCCCATGTTATAAAAAAGTGAGATTTTCATGTTTTTTTTATTATAAAGCAGGCTTAAATCCTATATAAATACCGTGAAAGTATCGAAACACTCAATCCACAGGGAAATACAAACAGCCCGTATTCAGAAACTCTGCATTTGAAACAAGCTGTCAGGATTTCTGCCCATTCATGATGTCACGAATATACAATATTTAGACCCTTGACACAATTTTAAACGTAAACATTCTAAATGTGTCCCAGTTTATTCCTGGTTGCGGTGTATGTGAATGTCATCAGCTGACAGGAAGTGCACATGGACCCAAGCTGTTGCCTAGCAATGCAATTCTGTTGCTATTCCATCAAAATGTGCTAAACGGAGCGTTTCAGACAGAGGGTAGATACAGGCATATTCAGGCTGACAGTATGAGGAAAATAACGTGTTTTTTTTTAACATTAGAGCATGTAAACATGCTCTAGTAGAAACACAAAATACAAGTATGAACCTGAAAATGAGCATAATATGGGACCTTTAAAGGAATATATTTGTTTTGCAACATGGGTATTATTTTCATAGGTTTTTTTATGAGTTGTGATATTACGCACAGCTTAATTTAGAATATATTTGATGAGTACAAAGATAAGATACTTGATGAGAAAATAATAAGAGACAAAAGACACGAGGTGAGGGCTTATGACACATAGTACAATACCATACGTGATACTAATCAGGATGCTAAATTAGCAAGCAGTGCAGCTGTGAACTGATCAAATATGAATTCTGAACATCTGATTCAAATGGAGCACAGACAACCCAATCATGTTGCTCAAATACTTTTGTTCAATATGTTTCTACAAGTGTAAGCAATTTGTACATCCCACACCATTTATCAAGATTTCCGAGGGGTGCATATTTTCCCACAGCTGGCGACGCTCCTGTCTCCAGAGAATTGTCTTACTCACTGCTCCAAATGTCCACCAATGAAGAAGGTCAAGATATGATTATGTGTGACTTTCACAGGCCGTTTCCATGAATAAAGGCTCTTGTCAGTTTGCCTGGTTAAATATTATTGAATACATTAAAAGAACAGTGTTTAACAGTTAGCGGGATCTGTTGGCAGATAATGGAATATAATATTAAGTATGTTTTCTTTAATGTATAATCACCTTAAACTAAGAATTGTTGTGTTTTCATTACCTTAAAATGAGACGTTTATATCTACATACGGAGCAGCTCCTATTCCCAGAGTCCGTTTCTACAGTAGCCCAGAACGGACAAACCAAACACAGGCTCTATGGGGCCATTCGCTTTTTCACGTGTTCGTGTCGGCCACTGTAGGGAGAAGTCTCAGCTGGTTGCAATCTGCAACCTCGCCGCTAGATGTCGCCAAGTCCTACACACTGATCCTTTAAGTCCGTTTAAATGCTTAAGCACAGTGGAATCATGTTCTGCAGTGAGAGGCACTTTTCTTCACATTGTTTCGCTGTCCAGCTGGATCTATGTTAAAAAAAAAAACCAAATGATCACTCCAAGCTGCATTATGTTCAACCTTAAATGGAAAAAAACAGACTACAACACCATTTCTTTTCCCAGTTGTCCAAACAGAAAAAGTAACACAACATGGACTAAACATTTGTTACGTTACATTAAGGGGGGGGACAAAGGAGGACGGTCTGCAGGACAGATAACACACTATACTCACTTTTAACAGTCTCTTCTGCACTATATTCACTTTTTTAATAGTCGTGTATCACAGCTGTTACCCTGCACTATATTCAGTTTTAATAGTTTTCTTCATCTCCTTGTATTTCTATATCTGGTATATTTTTTTGTACTTTGCACTACTAACTTTTTTACTGTCTTTTTACTAACATGTTTTGCACTATGGAACTGTGATGCTGGAAACTTGAATGTCCCTCGGGATCAATAAAGTTACTATCTATCTATCTATCTATCTTTCTATCTATCTAAACAGGAAACATGGATGGACTATAGGCTATCATAGAATGACAGATGAGAGTTTTACCAGACCATTCGACAGCTTCACTTCTCATGAGGGTTTGATATTGCTCCTATATCTAAGAGAAGTGGAAGCTGTAGTTGTGGAATTGCCAGAATGCAAGTTTGTGACGAAATGGCAAGGTTCTTAAATTTCACAAGCAGTTTCAGTGCCAGATACCCATTGAGACCTTATAGTCTCAGTATTAGCTTCTATGATGAAAGAAAGACTGATAAAAGACTCCCTCTGTACAAATTGTGTAGCAGAGGCTAATAAAAACAATAAGTTGCCTAAAAGGAGGACAAGACTTCAGATCTCTATTACATAATGTCATTAGCTACACTAGCTAAGTGACTGACAGCAGTCAACTTTGTGTCAGCAGGAAGATGCCTCCAGCACTTCTACGTATACAGGCATCCCTAAATCAAGACCGAGCAGTGCACCACGTATTTCATGCCTGCAATGCACATCAATGTGTTTAAATGTTCCCAACAGGTATAGCAGTTAAGGTGAACATAAACAATGGTTGGAACTCAACAAAAGGCTCCATTACTTCGAATGGACTGGTTCAAGGAAGCACAGATCAAAAGTTGGTGCAATAAATAACTTGACATCTGTGTGTCATATCGCGTGGTTATATTTTATTGTACAGGTTTTTTTTTTCTCGGCCCTCTAAAAAGAAATGTTGTATCTGAATGTCAGATCTGTCTCGCTTGTCAGCATCAGATCTCTGTCATCTTTTAACTTTGACCCAGATCGAAGGTAGGAATGTGTTTTTTACTAGTGGAGACACGGATATGTAAACTCGCTGCACTATGGGGTCAGAGGGCATGAGGCATTCCAAAGGAAGCCCTTTTTTTTAAAGTCATAATAGTGACAGCAGAAATATATATACATAGAGAATTTATGGGTGATGGTTTTATTTCTCATTGTTATGTCAAACAAATCAACTACTTGTGAAATATTTCAAAAGAGGGATTTTATAGTTTGTGGAAAATACCAATTTATTTATGAGGTTTGGGGGTGTAATGGCAATTTTCATATCTGCAGTTTAACACTGTACCTTTAAATAATCTCAGGGCCTCACATGTTCAACTTCGTCACCATAGGACAGTGACCTGACATTTTAGGTCTCTGTAACTGCAAACAACAGATTGCTGAAATACTTGTTATGTCTTGTGATGCTCTGTTGTCTGCTGTGTGCTGACGCATTGATACACTTTCTTTCATTTTTATTTTCATTCCTATGCCTATATTATATTAGTTTTTTTTTTTCATTATCTTATATGTGTTACAGAGTACATCAGACTTGTTAAATTGATTATGCATTTTCCTTGTGCTAAAGCTATGATTGCCTCTTTGATCAAATCTACTGTTGGACAATATGTACATACACCACAGCTGGAGAAAGGCATTCCTGACCTTTTTCCACCTCCAGGGTGGACGCCACCATTTTATGATGATATTGTCTGAGTTTAATTTCCTTCTTTCTCATATACTTAAATCAAAATCACATAGTATCTTCACACTTTGATTTTGTGTATTACAACGGTGCTAGTAGTAATCAGATATGTTAATTAATTAAGTGAGCATAGAATGCTCAAAGGGAGGAATGTAATGGCAATTTTCATATCTGCAGTTTAACACTGTACCTTTAGATAATCTCAGGGCCTCACATGTTCAACTTCGTCACCATAGGACAGTGACCTGACATTTTAGGTCTCTGTAACTGCAAACAACAGATTGCTGAAATACTTGTTATGTCTTGTGATGCTCTGTTGTCTGCTGTGTGCTGACGCATTGATACACTTTCTATCCTTCTCTTCCTTTCTTCTTTGCACTTATCTTCATGTCATGCTTTAAATGTATAAGTATAAACAGATGCCAAAAAAGACATCATCTGTGGTAAAGAGATACACAGTTCCACTACCATGCTGGGATAACATTGAGGGGGATTTCAAACACTCTTTTCTGTTATCAAAACACTGTCCGATTAACCTGATGGGGAGAGATTTTATTGTTTTACTGGGGATAGTTTTGATATCTACACCACAGGGCATAGTTGTAACCAGAATTAGCAAACAACATCTTTTTTCAAATATAGTAAAGAGGACCTGTTATATGCCTACCAATGGAAAATCCCAAACACTGCACTTAACTCTGTTAATGACACTCTCATAAACCAAGCTACAGCTCTCTCCACAGCCACACACAGATATTATGAGAAAACATGACTTGCAATGCACCTCGCTTATCTCTTTTTGGAGTAGACAGTGAGTTTGAAAACAAATGGTACAGAGAGAGCCTTGATAAGGACAAACTCAAGGTTGACTGGCTGTTTCAGTGACTCTGCCTGACACACTTTTTCAGTCTCTATTTCAGATACCACACTCTGATCCCAACGTCTCACTGGTCAAATCGAAGGATGAAAGGTGGCAAGATTTGGGACCTTAGACTAAAAGGTGTAATGATGCTACAGGTTGGGAGTAAACAGCGGACCCCAAAGTTGATTTTCACAGGGTCTCTGATTCTCTGCTGTGGGAAACTGACAAATTTTGCCCTTACACAATAATATAAGATTGTCTGGACACCTAGAAGAAAAAGCTTTTGTTGATTTGAGGCTAGCTCTAAATCTCCTCCAACATTGGACCTAACAGACTGCACCAGACCATTGACACAGACTTTTGACGACCGGGGTGGGTACATGACATAATACTAATGCAGGAGCATGGGGAACGACAGAGACCTGTTGCACAACTTCTCCGACAAACTGACCAAACCTGGAGAAAATACATGGCCATCTTTTTATCTTTTTTTATTTTTCATTTTTATTTTCATTCCTATGCCTATATTATATTAGTTTTTTTTTTTCATTATCTTATATGTGTTACAGAGTACATCAGACTTGTTAAATTGATTATGCATTTTCCTTGTGCTAAAGCTATGATTGCCTCTTTGATCAAATCTACTGTTGGACAATATGTACATACACCACAGCTGGAGAAAGGCATTCCTGACCTTTTTCCACCTCCAGGGTGGACGCCACCATTTTATGATGATATTGTCTGAGTTTAATTCCTTCTTTCTCATATACTTAAATCAAAATCACATAGTATCTTCACACTTTGATTTTGTGTATTACAACGGTGCTAGTAGTAATCAGATATGTTAATTAATTAAGTGAGCATAGAATGCTCAAAGGGAGGAATGTAATGGCAATTTTCATATCTGCAGTTTAACACTGTACCTTTAGATAATCTCGGGGCCTCACATGTTCAACTTCGTCACCATAGGACAGTGACCTGACATTTTAGGTCTCTGTAACTGCAAACAACAGATTGCTGAAATACTTGTTATGTCTTGTGATGCTCTGTTGTCTGCTGTGTGCTGACGCATTGATACACTTTCTATCCTTCTCTTCCTTTCTTCTTTGCACTTATCTTCATGTTATGCTTTAAATGTATAAATACTGACTACTCTTTGTATTCGGGGCTCACTTGCCACAGTCCACAACAGGTGGCTGTGCTCGTGAGTCCATCTGCAGATGTTTTAGTTATTAATACATGCCTTTTTATTAAATTCAGTGAAAGACAAGTTGTTACGTTGGTTTGTGTCTTGTTTTAACAGAAACTGCCACCACAGGGGTTAGGCACTAATTTTTGTTGCATATCACTGTATGTCTTTCTCTCCCTCATATTGTGGATTTCAAGTAAATAAACTGTCAATTTACGACCAATTTAGAATTTGCCAAAATAAAAAAACAATACACTGAGAAGAACAAATTGTGCACTTTACCCCACCCTTTAATCTAACCACTAAGTGGACATGTCTTCAGTTGCTTTCATTCTACAGCCGTAGTTTTCACCCATTGGTTTCTCTCCGTGTTTGATGCTTCCAAACAAATATTTTCAGGTTCACTGACACAGCCACTCAGGCAGCCATGACAGCTTCTGTCAACTTGCATCTCAGGACCTTTGAACCTCACAACCAAAATAAAGCTTTGCTCCCCGCTACAGATGGTCACCTATTGTGTCACTGATGGGGACGTGTGCTGACGGAGGTGGTGACCTGTGATGATTGTCTGGTTGCATGTGGAGTGGTTGTTGTTGTTGTTGTACTTTATATGTTGCTGTTAGACATTGGATGAGCTACTGGGATGAAGGTGTGTCCACACACACATATTTTTTTTAACCAGGGTATGCTCCCTTTTACACGCATTCACACCTGGAAGCTGCTCAGTACAGCAAGTGGGGATTAAGTGGCTTGGTCAAGGGCACCTCAGTGCAGCTCTGTCACTTTTCTTGCCCGGATTGATCCTGCCAATTTGAGGATCAAACCTGTGACCTTCCAGCCATAAGCTTGCAAAACCTAGGTGAGGACACCGGCCAATCATGTTTATAATAGAGATGGCTGAAAAGGAGACCTGCAGACTCATTTGAGCTTCTGCATCGGAATGAACACTTCTTCCAAATATGTGATTTCTGTCAATGGAGCAGTTTATATTGATGATTAAAATTATATTCAATTGCCTTGGTAAATACTCATCATTTATCTTAAATACTAAATATGCATACTTCAAAAGATGAGAGTTGGGGCTCTGAGGAAAAATAAATACGCTTTCACACTGTCAGTAGCTCAGTAGCAGGGAATTACATGACCTCTCTTGATGTCTTATTTATTTTGACTTCCCTAAAAACCCTAATGATCCTCCTTCATGGCCTTACACATCACCTGCATGCTCTATCTCTTACAGGCTCATTCATGGACACTAATACATTGCTGTGTGTAAACCTGAGCTTGAACGCCCATTAGTATAATGCTGTTCAGCTTGTCTGCACTTTGAAGAAATTAAGCATTACTAAAAGAATAAAGCAAGCCCTTCATAGAAGGAAGGTGGAGGGTTCCTGCAACCACACGAGGCATTTTCCCTGCAGCCGTGGCTGAAAATTCGCCGTGGATGGGAGCCATGGTTAAAGACTTGAAAAAATACAGGCTTGGCGTCTTGGTGGAAGATATATTAATTGTCATTTAGGCCATTTTGCCACCTATAGCACAACGTCTGTGCATGTGCAGTGTGTGTGCATGTGTGTGAAAGTGTGGTAACTGCCATATTATTCACCATTATTCTGATATTTTAGTCTTTAGTCTAAAAGAAGTTAATAGAACTTCACATTCAGTCAGGCAATCTGCATCATGCAGTGCCCGTGTGTGTGTGTGTGTGTGTGTGTGTGTGTGTGTGTGTGCGTGTGTTCGTGGGTGGTCTGTGAGATTTCCATACTTTGATTATCCCAGGGGGGGAGGCGGGTTGTTGGTTTGGTGACTGGTGGTGAATTCAAGTTTGTCAGCATCATATGCCAGCAAAGGAAATTTTAATCCATCAGTAAGTTCGTTCACTCAGTGCAGCTTTGAATAGTTCTGTTGTGCGGCTTTGTTAGAACTCATGATGCACAAATGAAGCTCATGCGTAAATTCAGACAGGAAGACTGGGTGTGCAAGCTCATTCATCCTCATTCATTCTGGGTCTCTCTCTCTCATGGGCTATTAATATGTCAGCTGATTATGGGCGTCTCTCTTTTCAGCGACCAATCAGAGCTTGCCATATCTCCCTCAACCAATCACATGATGCTGTCAAAAGTTTAAAAAAACATTTCTCCTCTATGCAGTTTCAGTGTCAGCATTCAGCAAACGGACGCGAACAGCTCGATGCAAACAGCAAATAGTTCACGTACTTTAATCCAGTCTCGTGGCATAACAAGCGATGTCTGATCCTCAGCAGAGGAGTTTCTCCCTCTGGTTCACTGCTCAGGCAGCATCATCTGCTACTCCAGGCTACAAACATCGCACTCGCAGTCTCGGGTAAATCCAGCAAACATTATGCATTCAGCTCATATGCTCAGGCTAGTGCCTCATCAGCGTTTTTCAACAGCGTCTGGCTTCTTCATCACAGCCGCCTCGTCACTACGTTCATCCTACCTCAAGCCGTTCATCTAAGGTAAAGGCTTCACAAAATTCACAGCCTCTTTACCTGGCAAGAGGCCACATATCACCATCGAGGAAACGTCGTCATATGTTGGAATAGCTTCAATATCTATGCGTCATTCATCTCGCTCCGCATTCAGTCAGAGTTAAAACATTTCCGGGTTCCTCACAGAAGAACCGACGTGATTCAAAGTCATCGATAGTTAAGAGAGCTCGATGCAAACGGCAAATAGTTCATGTACTCTAATCCAGTCTCAGTGGTATAACCAGCGACGTCTTATCCTCAGCAAAGGAGTTTCTCCCTCTTGTTCACTACTCCAGGCTACAGACATCGCACTCGAGGTTCGGATAGCTTCAATATCATGCATCATTCATCCCGCTCCGTATTCAGTCAGAGTTAAAACATTTTCGGGTTCCTCACAGAAGAACCGGCGTGATTCAAAGTCATCTGCTCAATAAATCCACAAGTTCAGCAGGTACATCAAACCGGTGGTCTCACGGGATCCAGTACTAGTAGATAACCAGCTGTCTTTTAACTAGTCTTCGAGGTGTTTGTTCAAACTGTAACACTTTTCATTCTCTCGGCGCATCACGGCTCAAAGAGAACTAATACCGTAAATACTGTAATAGCGGTGCGCTCTAATTCTACAGCGTACAGGGTTACAGACTCTGGACTGAAGCAGCCTTCTGTTCCTGAAATCTGTGACATATATCACACTTCGGTTTACTTGGGTAATCTCGACAACATTATGTGTTTTAACTTTTGACTTTGACCAATCACGGGTCTTTTCATCAGAGAGCGTTCGTATCGGGCGTGCTCCGGTCATGTGAACAGAACTCGCTGTTCCTTCACCAATTTCACAATGGCGGCGGCGTCACAAACCTTCTCATCTTACAGCTAAACCGTGCACTACAAGATGATCTGAGAAATATGCGGAAAGAAATAAGCATTAACGTAACAGAATATTGATTCATGACAGCCGGGTCATAGACGACAGAGGGGCAGCAGACCTCAGATCAGCTCTTACTGCCTGTTTCCTCCCGAGTTGAGGTCTTGCAGATGCGTTGGGAACAATTACAGATAACAGTACACTACAAAATGTTTATGAAACATTTGAGAGAGAAGTAGGCATTACAGTAACAGAATATGATTCATATAATCATAAACTGGTCTGAAAGTCGGTAGGTGTTGGCAAAATGAACGTCTCGTGGCTCTCATGGACGGCAGCTGGAGGCAGATTCAAAACCATGCTCGTAATAAATAAATAAAAGTCACATCGTGGTAAAGGAAGGCCAGTGCCTCGCGGAAACAACGAAGCCTTCTGGCTAATATATATGCGATGGCTGCGACAAGCTTCGGCGTTCCGACGCCGGGAATGCGAATGCATTCGACGAATGCATTCGACGTGGAAACAACGTCACCTCTGGCATCAACTCATAACCACGGTGCAGCTACGGTTCAACTGGGACATATGGCTGGGGACGCGTCGCCTTCTGACATATGCTCAATCACACGATCCAACTTAAACAGTGTTTAGTCATGGCTGACCTCATCTCAACATCACACACACCTGTGCAGTGGCATAACGGCATACATTCTTCTTCACGAGCAAGCAAATTACACAGTCTCAGTTTCCACGGACACGTCATCCGTGGGGTTTCTTTTGGGGGAGAATATAATGGTACGGTCTCAGCGCCAGCCTCCCTCTGGCTCCAGCGTTCATCATAGGCTCGTGGGCTTCATGTCGGGGCCTTCATCGGAGCACAATTACATTGGTTCATGTGTCCCTCAATCGTCGGCATCCCAATGGCAAACTCTTCGGATTGAACGGAGGCATCACTCTCTCATCTGTACAGAGGGTCATCACGACCTATCTCAGCGGCAACAGCAATTTGCGGATCCTCGGCGTCATTCAACAGATCTTCATGTTCATGCATATAACTGGTGGTGGTTTTCGTTTAGCGGCTGCATGCTGCTAATCGTCCCTTATGGCTGGTTCCGGTTGCAGCTGATCTCGGAATTCATCAGGTATTATTCATTTTAATTCATTTGGAGTATCGCAAGCAAATCTTGGCCTTCTGGCTAATCTCTCAAGTATGGGTTCTTTATTACTACATATTGACGTTTTATTTTGCAAAATGTTTAGTACACTTCAGATCGAACGGAAGCATCACGCGTTCCTCGCACAGAAAGTCATCACGACCTTCACACAAATAACAGCAGATCCTCTATATTCATGCATATAACTATATTCATGCATATAACTGGTGGTGGTGTTCAGTTAGCTGCTGCATTGCTGCTAATCGTCCCTCTATTTTATCTGGGTCCTGTACAGCTGACCTCGGCATTTATCAAATCGTCTGTTCAGATTAATTAATTCAGATCATTACAATCAATTCATTACCTTTGGATACTCCTACACTCTTATATATCTATATTCAGCTATTTCCATTATTCACAGCTAAGGTAATTATTCTTATTCACTCTCTAGTACTCATCATCACCCATCTTATGTGTCTGTACAATTATGTTTCTGTCATGTCCTGTTGTTGTTATATTGTTTTATCTGTCGATGTTTTAATTGATCTTTTTAAGGTGTCCTTGGGTGTCCAGAAAGGCGCCACTAAATAAAATGTATTATTATTATTATTATATGCTGGTCTATTATGACCTCTCTATTGCTCTGGTCTATCGTGACTCTCTAATGTTCTGGCTATCGTGACCTATCTAAATGCTCTGGTCTTAGTCTGCTTATACCTCCTACGTTCGCCCCGACGTCAACACCATCCTCACAAATCAAAGATCATTAAAACCTGATTTCGGTAAGTCATTCATATAACTGGTGGTGGTGGTTATTTATTCTATTGTGCTTTCTTCAAATACTATACTTCATCTCTCAGGACTACGGCTACACTGGCACAACCTTATTCACACTATTTCACTCGTTTCATTAATCACACTATGCAATGTTTATTTAACACTAGAACGGCCTTCGTCCCAAAAAGGTCCGAGACTCACGTGTCTCATGGTCAGCATGACCTGCGTTCCAAGCAGCTCTCATAATCAACATGACTTTTGTCCCAAGAAGGTCCGAGACTCACGTGTCTCATGGTCAGGATGACCTGCGTCTCAAGCGGCTCTCATCATCAACCCAATAAGGTCCGAGACTCACGTGTCTCATGGTCAGCATGACCGGCGTTTCAACATGGTCCACTAGGCTTTCATTTAAATGGTCTATCGAGATCTCACATTACACTAGTCTGATTCAACATCATTCATAGTAGGCTAACGTGCCTTCATAATTTAATTGCCATCATGTATATCATTAACCCACTTATTACACTTGCATTAACTTTATTCTTTTAAATTTCACAGATGCTGTAAGGTAAGGATGCGTGCACTTCTTAACATCATATTTATAGGTAATAAATCAATGTATTTATTCCATGTTCTTTGGGGGAATATTTCTACATCCTATTACAGCTTCACTTCCCCTTTATTATTTCACATCGGGTCTAAATCGCCAAAGAAATGTGCTATTCATAATTTGTGCACTTTGTAATAAATCATCATTTAATTCATACGAGTCTTTCCTGATTGAAATACAGTTACTGAGATCAGGTGAGTAAAAAGTGTAAAGTATGCCAGCACAATGTGGAATCTGAAATGTGATTTACTCTTTGTAAGGGACTAACATCTACAAGAGCTGAGTAGTTGCACTAAATAAATCCTAAAGTTGAGTAGGTGTTCTCTTTCAAAGGCTTGCTAATTAACTTTTGTACTGGAATACTTTATCTCATATATCATTATTCACTATGCTATCCTGACCTAGCTATTTCATTTAACATTGTTAAACATGGCCTTATTCATACTTTGGCTGACCCACATTGGTACCTGGGAACTCCAGGGGTTCTGTGGAAGTTACAGTGGTAGCTACTGTATAAGCCCACACACTGTGCATGTACTCTGTACAGTTGCAAGTGTTTCTGCATAGTTTCAACTGTGGATCAGTACTGAAGGAGTGCAGCAAATGTCCATCAAGTATGTAATAAGATTATTATCTGATGCCGATTTAATACTATAAGGAGATTTTCCATTCAGTTATCACACAAATGGGAGAGGTCAGAGGTCAGGTTTTGTTAAATGCCCCCATTCTATATATGAAATCTAGATTTAAGTACCGTTGGAACAGAAAGCATGAACCCCTTGCAGCACATTTCATCGCATTATCAACAATATAGAAACGAGTACATTGACAGGTTTTATATAAATTCTATTTGACTCTGCAGGAATTCGGCAGTATGAACATGCACACGTAGCTTAAAGCTAAATGAGGACTGTTGTTCTTTTCCTCCTGCCAGCGCGTTCCGTTCCACACCACACTATGGACACTGGTGGGTTGTGTGTGGGTCAGAGACTCTTGGCCAGACATCGGTTCCCACAGGGTGAAACCCCGCCACCAGTTTGCAGACATGCAAATGTTTGAGTGCAGAGAGAGAAACACTTTCCTACAGGTCTGGCAGTGTAAAATAGAGCTGTTGTACAGTACTGAAGGTGAGACTGGCAGAGCTGCTGAAACTGGCATCACATTTATCCTAGATTTGTGCAAAGATTCAAGCTTCTGGAGATTAAGACTTTCAATGAGAATGATTAAGCCACGTTTACTGCACATCCTACACATTTATTACTCACGCTGCAAGTTATATCTGATTCAAAACCCCTTCGAACATGGCTTTACAGTCTTGTTCTGTGCCAAGATGAAGGCAGTTATTATAACCGGGCTGCTTACACAATACAGAGGTGGTGAACTTTAGCAGGCTCTCACCCCTGCAGAGTGTCATAAGACTAGCCACTTTGTTTTTAGGTTTCACCCCTCCAGAGATGCTCTTTCTGCCCCAGCGATCACATACAGCTGACTACCAATAATTAGCGCAATTCTTCAACCCTTCATTTTCATCTCGGGCTCTCGAAACCCAGAGAGAGGGGTTGTTAATATTACCTCTTTAACTGTAATGTAAAGGGAGCACCTTGCAAAAAGAAAATAAATGAAAACAAAGAATCTGTGTATGCAAGTTGCAGTTATGTATTTCAGTGGTTTAAAAGTCAAATACAAAGTGATTATCTTAATTGCTTACAGGAGGGATCTGTGACCTAAACCATTAACTCCATAATTAAAGAACTTCACGCACTCAAAGCGTATAACCAGTGTTTTGATAGGACACTTGTTGCCGAAAATAACGTGCAACTGATTGGATTAATAGCCTAAACCGCTGCTTGTACAGCAATAGATCAACATGATGATTACCACTATAAATCAGATTAATCTGGAATACGTCAGCTTCGTCCAGTATCGTGTCCCAATGTGAACTATCACTCGCTGCTCACGGGGGTCAGGACGAGACCTCCCACACACTGCAACACTTCTCTGATGTAGAGCACGGCCATCACAATAGCTTCACTAATCAGTGGTTATTATGACGAATAATGCTCGAGTCGCTCAGCCATGTCCAATACATTATCTAGTTCAGTGGAAGCTATGTGAGAGGGAGGGGTGAGGCAGTACAGTAATGTATTCCCAGTTCAACTTTTCCACTGGAGTGCTGGTGAACCAACAATCTGCTGTTTTGTGCAACATTACTGAAACTACCCAGCCTTCGTGATTTTACTGATTGTTGTTGTAGGCCACAAATACAACTGTCCTGATTTATAGGGATAACAACTCTACAGTAATATTGTTTCACAAGTCTAAAAATCAAGTTATTTAGTGCTTAAAAGTGGCGGCATACAGTACAGTACAATATGTTGTTGAAGAATAATGTGCATTAACGTTTTTGGGTCATTCTTCTGAAGGAAAACTGTTATGACCATTTACAGATCCGCAAATTCAGCTCAAATACCATTTGAAGAGAGCAACTGTCCTGTCCTTTGTTCCTTCACACATCTGACTTTGTGTTAATGCTATAATATGTAGTCCAGTATCCAGTCACACTGCTAAAGACAAACCATATGGCTTAGATAATATAGATGACAGCACTCACTGTGTATCCAATTGCTTCTGGTTGCTACAGTAGGTGATGTGAACCTTCATCGAGATTTTGAGAACTGTTACTGGTGAGAATGAAATTAAATGCTGCCAAGTAATGTTGGATTGACGATCAGTCATAGTTCTTTTATTCTCAAATTGAAGCAAATTCAAATTCCCTCGTTCTCAGTATTGCTCATGAACCTTAGCATATCATTGAGCCATTATATTACATGGAACCGAGTATTCAAATGCTGAGAGGATTGCATCCTCAAAAATGAGACAATTTTATGGGGTATGATTTATTTTAAATAACACTTGTTTCTGCCATTTTTATATACAGTAGAGGATTTCTCATTTTGGCAGGTAAATTCTGGAAGTCTTCTTTCTACCTCTATAACCCTCTGCAGTCCCACCAGCATCCAAACCAACTATTCTCAGTCAGTCCCTGTGTTCCCTAGAAGGGATTCCTGATCTGCTTGGTTTGACAAAGTAGAAATAAAGGGTTGAAAGTTAGCACACTTTCTCGTCTGACCCTCTTTTTAGCCAGCCAAACTGGCACTAACCCCTTACCTTTACCCTCAGTGGAGCTCATACGTGCCTCTTAACTGCATACATGGAAATGCATCGTCTCTGCTAACATGCAGAAACTCAAACAAATAGGACCAGTATACCTTAAATAATTCCAAAGTTTTATTCTTAACTCATTCATTTGTGAAATGTTCCAAATACGCTGTTGTTTACTAGTAGTTTACATTACACAAAAATGAAACAAATATTAGTCTTCTAAAATTGAAAGTAAGATTGATAAATGGATAACTGGGAATCAGTCCAGCGGTGGGCCAAAAGCCAGACTTTCAGCGCCATCTGCAAATATTTAGGGGAAACAGTTGTTTCACTTGGAGCTGATACATCCAAGGTGTATACTCGATAAGGTCGAGACAATAGCAGTAAAGGCATCAGTATTCTTCGACAGCAGTACAGCATTTCTGCAAAGCCAGACTAAACCTTCAATCATCAAACTGGCTGGCAGAACTACAGTCTTCCCCTGCTCCACGCTCACCTTCATCTTCCTCTCCCACCTCCCTTCACTCTTGCTCCCTGTCAGCTCCCATCAGCCTCCCCTCTGTGATGCTCAGAGAGGAATTTTACAGCTGCTGTCAGCTTACCATTCACACACACAAGAACCAAAACACACACATGCACACGTATACACGCACGTACAGGTTCACGCTCACCAACGCACAAAGACACATATGCACATAAATCACATAAGAGAGCATGCACACAAACTCACATATGCTTGCCACAAGCGTATACACTCTCGTGCACTCTCACACACATGTTGCCCTGATGACAGTTTTAGACAGCTAATTAAATTAGACCATGGAGTGAAAACTACCTGGAGAGACTATAGAGCAGAAAGAAACTTTAAGACCCACATTGTGAGACTTTTAAGGGAATCATTTGAGATTTTAGGAAATGCACTTATTTGCTTTCTTGCTGAGAGTTATAGTAGAAAATCAATACCACCATATTTGTATGGTAAATAGGAAGCTATACTTCCAGCAGCCGGCTAACTTAGTTTAGCATAAAGACTGGAAACAGGGGGAAACAGCTAGTTTGGCTCCGTCTAAATGTAACAAAATCCACCTAACAGCACCTCTAAAGCTCACCGATTAACATCTTGTGTCTCGTTTGTTTGATCCACACAAAAACTGAAATGTAAAAATGACAACTCGTCATTTTAAAGAGGGGTTGTGTGCCAAACTACAGTATATCTTGGCCGGGACCTGTTGCCAGAAGAGAAGTCGGCAAGAAATTGAATAAGCTTATTTCCCAAAATGTTGATCTTTTCCCTTAAAATCCATTTTCTCTTACAACAGCCAGAAACTTGCAAATATATAAATTCTTGCAGATGCCTGTAAAAAAAGACAAATGGTTTAGTGCATGTATAAGGAATACATGCACTAAAACAATTCTCTTGAACCATAGGCCTCTGGCTCAGGTCCTATGCCCAGAATGAATAGAGTGTTTCTCTGCAACAACAAGGTCTGATTGAATAATCTTATAACGGTAACACTTGTGAGATTTCTGCAAAGGTGTAACAATCAGTGTATATAGGCTATGTTACACTTTTAGAGTGAATAACCCTTTGGAACGATGCAGTTTCAGCCCAAAATCTCTTGCAAACCATATCGCAACATCTGAATATTACCTGTGCACAGAGACTGATGCTAAATAATGTGAAGCAGAGCGAAGTTGGAGATGTTTTTGTAGAGTGTTATTGCGGAATCTTCAAATTGGCCATTTGGGTACATTTGGGCACCATCTGTGTCATTTGGAATTTTCCCAGGTAACAGCACATCACCCCTACACTCATACACCTTCACTGGCTTCCAATCAAGTCCCGCATCAACTTTGAACTCCTCATTCTCACATACAAATCCCTCCATGCCCTTGCCCCTCAGTACCTAACCGACCTTCTCCACCCCTTCACTCCATCCCGGAAACTACAATCCTCTGACACTGGTCTGCTCTCCACCCCCCAAACCCGGCTGAGAACATTCGGCGACAGAGCCTTCAGCGTTGCGACCCCCCGTCCTCTGGAACTCTCTCCCTCCTGAAATAAGAAATGCTTCATTCCTGGACACTTTTAAAAAACACCTCAAGCACCACCATCAAGGCCTATGATCTCAGCTGACTCTTCCTACACATCACTCTTTTAATTACTTACCTATAGTTTCTCCTCTGTGTTATTTATTAGTATGATTTTGTGTGCCCCCTTTGTTAAGCGTCCTTGGGTTTCTGAAAGGCACTATATAAGTCCAATTTATTATTATTATTATTATTATTATTAAAGGGACTATTTGTAACTTTGTACGCGCATAAATGTAGCGGGTCGTCACACATGCGCGCTCGCATATGCGCGTTCGCGTGTAGCCGCTGTACCCTCCTCCTCTGCCTGCTCGCCTTCACTCAGACAGCTCAGCTCGCTCCACCTCTAGACGTGAACGCGCGCTCACTCCACACTGCAGAAGAGTTAGTTTAGCTCTGAGAATATCTAGTGAATGTACAGGGGACGTTTGTGCAGAAATAACTGCTGCAGCTCCTCCAGACCAACAGAGGTTTTCCGTGTCTTGTGAAGTGACGGGGCTCTTCAGAGAGTTACATTGTCTTCTCGTTACCGACCGGGTGCCGGTGTCTCCTCTGCTCTCTCCGGCTGCGGGCGGAGAGAGCAGAGGAGACACGCTGCAGAGCCCCGCTGCATCAGCCTGCACTTAGGCAGGAAAAGCCAACACTAGGATCGGATCTAAATCATGTTCATGGAGAGACCTCCGTCTGGTCAGCTAACATTACTGCCAAGCAGCTGAAATATAGAGTGATATTGTGGTTTTAGTTGACGTGTGTCGCCTCACTGTTTTGAGCGATGCTCGTTCAGGTATATTTAGAGCAAGCAAGCGCGAGCCCGGCGCTGACTTTCGTTGATTTCACGGCCACAGGTGTCGCTGTTAAGAAGCATTTCTGAAAGTTACAAATAGTCCCTTAAACTGTAAAACTCATTTAATTTCATTTACATGTCACTATATGTATTAATTCCATCTAAATACAACGTTAGCAGCTTTGACATGCCCTAGAATACAACTTTTGATCGCAAAACAGCAAAGGTAAGACATAATTTATGGTTATGTTATGACTGTATAACGTGAAGTTTATTTGTTTCTCTTCTTCGGCTGCTGGTTCAGTCTGCGGAGTCTCCGCTCTCATAATGACGTATATCCGGTAACGTTAGCATGAAGCAGCTAGCTAAATCGATAGCACCATTAGCTGTTTTTGCTGCGTGGTTATTTAGTTGCTTGGTGTTGGACTTGTGTTTCGTGTGGGTAAAAATAGTTGTCACGAGCTTTTTGTCAAGCTTATGTTGCTTTCAACTGAAATTCGTGAGCTTGTTTTTACAACATGGGAAGTCATGTACACGACATGCGTGGCGTTCAAGTGGTTAAGTTGTGAGAACACCGCTGCTAAGCAACGGCAGTATTAACGTTACTGTTGGTCTAAAAGCCACAGAGGCTAACAAGCGCTCCCCATTCATTGTCTATGCAAGCAGCCATGCAATGCATTCCGGTAGCGTGGCGTCGCGATTCGAGAGACTAGGCGTCACGACGCCCGCTCCTCATTTGCATAGAGTTGAGGTCCTGGCTACTTTATGCAAATCACGGGCGTCCGACGCGACTCGCCGCCTCTCGAAACTTCCGATAATCTTTTAAACTAAACGTTGTCGATCCAAAATAAAGACAGATTCAGCAACTGCATGGGTTATTTCTCGCCTCAAATGTTTTCAGAAACACATTTCAGTGAACTATTTACGTGAAATAAGAGAAGAAAGTTTCCAAACGAGCCTCCATACTGGTTCCGGTTTGAAAGCAGCCAACGGCGGGAAAGCGTTCGTCCAATCAGGAGCCGAGTGCCTTGTTTCTAGGGACAGCACACCAAGCGTCCAATGCTGGGAAGCGTCGCGTCCCCTCGCGATAAAAAACGCCCCTGTGGACACGTACCATCCCTGTGACTGAATGTTGTGTTAATGACGTCTGTGCGACCAATCAGGTGATGACAGACGAGGATCATACCATCAAGCAGGGAGGGGCGTGGTGCGCTGACGGTCTACAGGTACAGAGCAGGAGGGAGAGGAGGAGAGAAAGAGAGAGATGAGTGCGGTGCGCGAATAGCAGACAAAATGAGTTACAGTCAGAAACGAAGCAGCATGTAGTTCAACAGGCCAGTATACAAATCAAACTCCTCCTGTAGTGAACAGTAATGTTTGCATCTGATGCACTGTATGTGTGAGACTACACGCCTCAGTGTGTGCAGATATACATGTGATGGAAAGAGCTCCCTTTGTGTGTCAGCTATTGTGCTTTGAACATCCCCGGATGATATTGAAGACAGGCAGTCAGGCAAATAGACGAGCTAAAAGACAGACAGGCAGGCAGACTGAGAGGCATACAGGAGCTCAGGGGTTCAGAGGTCAGATCACTGGTGGTGGTCAGCTCAGTTCGGACTTAGTACAATACACTACAATACAGTCTTCTCTTTATTTCTCAATCTGCTGTAGGCCTACCTGCACACCCCTCACAATGAAGCTCACTACTGTCTGGCTTTTTCATAGTTGGACAACACAATAACGTCACTGTCAGACCATTTCAAAGGTCAAAACTTTCCAATGAGCTGTGTACATGTGCATCTGCTAAACAAATATGAAGAATTGACTCACGCAGAAATATGTGAGCAGTATGTTTTCAGGTGCAGAGTGAGTATTGTATTGCAGTGTGTGCACACATGGGGTGTCTGTGTATTAATGGAGGAGGAAGAGGAGGAGGGGCGATATAAGTTCAGCAGCAGCTGACACTGTAAAGATTTCCTGAGCCTCCAAACATATGGTAGGAATTGATGGCATTTTATCACTGATTAAATCCAGAATTGGCTAAACTTCGGCAGAAATCTGGAAGTCAGTTTTGTATATGTATCAGCTTTATAGGCTTAGAGCGTAATACTGTCAGGATGACAGTGTTGTTACATTTTACTTTGGCCCACTTCTTGTATGTGGGGAGTTGTATTTAGGGGAAAGTTGGTCATTTGGTTTCGCAGCATTCGCTCATTTATTCCCTTCCTGTCTTTCAAAACAAATACATCCTTCATGTGTGACACTATCGGTGATCTAACATGACACAGAGCATTTGGAAGAAGCATCAAACACCTCAAACAAACCCTCAGGACAGAGCGTCATAGAGAAAATCTTTTCCCACTTTTTCACTCAGTGTAATTTATCATAGAGGTCTTCTCTCATCACTCTCTCTCGAAAAATGCGGACATACGATACGGGTGTTTTCTTTCCTTATCTCAAACTAAATGGGTATCTGTGCTGGACACCTGCCTGTGGCTAAGCCCCATTTGATAGGTTGCCGTGGAACACTAACAAAATAATTGTTAAAAATGGTAAGACGTTCAAGACATAAAAGCCCATCCTTCTGCATGTTTCAGCTTTGTAGAAATAAAAGAAGCCTATAAAAATCCTTTGCAGATTGACACTTGTGGAACAGAGGCTATAGCTTAAAAAAGGCTGGAGGGGGGTGGAACTTCATAGACCGGCTCGCTTACAATCACCTCTGATTCCTTTCACTCTGATCCAGATATTCTGACTCGGTGCCAGAAAGATCACACCGTAAACCGTCACACATTTTTATTTCTCCTGCAGCACAGCGGAGCGCTCATCTGGTTTTCTTTTGGGGAGGATGAAATGCTCCAGAAATATGAAACAAGCGCTCCCCGATCCTTTTTGGCTCCCACACTCCTATAAGCACTTCCATGAATGATTGCAGGGAGAGTTTGGAAAATGTTGGCACGCTGCCTATCAGTGCAGCTGCGGAATACGGGAGAGATGGGAGAATGACGAGCGGATTAAACGGGGTCAAAGGTTAAATTTCAGACTGTAATCCATCACAAATTACTGATTACCTGCTTTGTTTGGGTGGGTGGGGGGGGGTGTAATGTCCAGATCACGTTTGGGGGTTTCGAAAAGCCAGACTACTGAATTCAAATAAATATTTTCATTCCTGTACACACATGCATACTTTCTACTTTGAAATGCATCATCAATTTCAAACTACCTGATGTGGAACAAACCTAACACACACTTGTTATTGCAGTCTCCTTCCAGAGCATGGAAAGAGGGGAAAGGTAATTACTTCATTGCCCTGCAAGCAAACAGACTGTTTTCTTCTTCTTCTTTTTGATTTTTTTATCACACGCTGCTGACTCTGCTCCTCTCACATACATACATCCTCCTGCAACCTGAGTGTAAGAGCCATATTGTATTATTTACAGTTTTTTGCATTTGATTATCATTTAAAAAGTACATAGTGTTATGCCATCGACACATTTTGACACACAGTATAATTTAGGTCAGTTAGGCATGTAATAGAATGGGATTTGATCTATATAGACTCAGTGATGTGTGTTTTGCCCTGTTAAGATGTGCTCCTCTAGTCGTCCTGTTATTGGACAATGTGGACGTGTCCCTTTAAGTATGGTTAATGCTAGTTAGGCTTCAGTGGAGCAGGATGGGGAGCAACAATTTTTCTGACCACACAGATCTCACAGATTCAGTTATTTTCCAGCGGAATTGGTCCGTTTTTGATAGTCCAAGATTTGTCATGTCGATATATTTCGTGGAATAAACTTTTCACTCACTATATGAGCCTCATCTTTGAAGCTGACCAAGGAGTGAGTGTCTGCAGAAGGCAAGTGGAAGTTGGACATGGTAGTCTACGTGAGTCAGAAACCTTTACATCCTGCTAGAAGTGGCGAGGACGGTTTAGAGCAAGCTGCCACTACACTGAGAGATGGACACAAACCCAGCATCTCTCAGCACAGGTGTCCAACGTGATTGGCTTACAGGCAGTACTTGCCACCCCCCCATCCCATCCCATCCCATCCCATCCCACCCACACCCCCTCCTCAAAACACACACACACACACACACACAGGACTCAGCAGCCTTGTATTCAGTCAGTGCTCCCTCAGGGGGGGGGGGGGGGTAAAACAGACTCAGACTCACAGTGCAGACTTTCATAGAAGTGTGCTTATTGCCAAGACGAGACGCATGCAGCCTATTTAAAAGACAATCACATGATTTCAGTGGGAGTCAAAATGGTCCGCGGGGGTCACTGGGTAGAGAGAGAGAGAGAGAGGGAGCAGCAGAGGGAGAGTGTGTGTTAAAGAGAGAGAGAGAGAGAGAGGGAGACTTTTTGGATACTGGTCGGACTGTCTGAGTGGAGGAAAAAAAGAAAATGACTCGCCTGGAAGAGAGGATCTGAGTGAGTTCAAGCGATCGGAATACTGTGCTTGGAAATGAATGGAAACCAAAGAAGTGGCACAAAGTGAGTGAAGAAGAAGAAGAAGAAGCATCTGAAACTTCGTTGATGCCTCCTCGTTCACCACAAGCTCTGCAGAGCGGACTGCTTTATTGGAGCTCTCTGGACGCGTGATTTAGACCTTGTGCGTAAAGGTGACCAGAGATGGCTTTCCTGCGGATCAGTGCCGAGTGGAGGAGAACCTGGACGCGCCTCGTCTTCCATCTCTTTTGCTTTTTCACTCTGAGCAAAGTAAGTCAGTCAGTCCACATTATCTCTCCGCCTGCAGCCTGTACGCACATGCATTGCATTGCATGCAGAGCTCATAAAGTTGTCAACACTTCCAAAATGACAGAGAGCAGAGAGTTATTTTCCATGATATTTTTTTTTTGCAGGATGCACAGTCACATTTTGCATCTCCATTCCTTTACAGAGCGTGCTTTTGAATAATGGTGACAGTGTTGGATCTCATCAAGAAGCGTCGGCCCTGCTCCGATCTCTCAATTTACCACAACACACAGGTATGCATGAGAACTTCAACGTCTTTTGCAGATTTCATCATTTGTGTTTCTGCAACTATGGTGCCTTTTTTTTTTTTTTTTAGTGTGGGGGGGGGATGCATTATGATCACGTTTTGCTTTTCGGTACAATAAGATAAAGTCATTTACTGCATCCCTCTAACCAGCCAACAGCATTAAAGTGAGCTCACCTGCGCGGTGTGTTGCCTCTCTTCACCACTAGGGGGCGACCTACACCCTGACACAGAGCCATCAGCTGTCTGCTGCTGCAGCACTGGAGCTTAAACAGGGGGTCCACAGCAAAAATAAGGAACACTTTTGCATTGATTTCCCTTGAACAATAAGCAGTTAATAGGAAAGTATAAATATGTGACATTAATCTAAATTGCTGAATAGCACAATATTAGTATACACACTGGAGAGCCTTCAGTGGAAAGCCTGTTATAGCTGCTTGGGCAATTCAGTTAATTAGTGTGAGCACTGAGTGCAAGACTTTCATCTGTTCTTTGTTTTGTGGATCTAACCCCATGTGGTGTGCTGAGTCAGCAGCTGCTTTGGCTGTGCATTCCCCTCCTTAAGATCCTTTGTTTTTCTGTTGTTGTTGTTTTTGTTACCATGAAAAACAGGCACGTAAACAAATAAACAAAACATCAAAACTTCTCCTTTCGCTCGGGCACATGTGGAGATGATCCGAAACAGAAGCGAGGGGGAAGCCCTTACTTCTGTTTCAGATCATCTCATAGCCATCGCAACTATTTGTCAGTGTTAATGTGTTTTAACATCCATTCAGCTATGTTAGAGCGGGCGAAGGGAAGAGTTCAACAATCTTTTGTTAAGTTTAAGCCGAGGCACCCATTGGTTAGACCTCCCTATCAGCACTAATGGCACTCAGGAGCCACTAAACCAACAAACTAACCACCGCAGGATCTTGTCTCAGTCCATCAGACAAGGTGTGTGTGTGTGTGTGTATGCGCTCCGTTCCCGCAGACTCAGTGTTTGTATACTGTCAGACATGGGTCACTGCATCTGGTTTTTGAGTTAGGGCGGAACAAACACAGTTGACTAGGTGTAAATTTGTGAGTGTGTGTTGGGGGGTTGGGTGGACAAAACGCCAAAGATAGAGAAGACCATTTTCTGGTTTTGCCCTAAGTGCTTTGGTGTCTGCACAGAAAATGCTTGAGACTTGAAGTATGTGTTTGCTCTTTGCAGTCCTGTACCTCTTTGGGTAGATCTCAGTTGTAATACTTCAAGTAGTGTTGGAGATTTGCCAACATATCCAGTCGCAATGTGCCTTAAATAAATGCATCCACTAATAAGCGTATGTCATATTGTGGGCTAGGGGCTTTAAGTCCGCCTCAAGATGCACCAAATAGCCAAGTTCAAACCTCAGACATTCACACTGCCAGTTGATGACACACTGTCTGTCACCCTGCGTGTTTCTGCCACTGCCAAAACATGTCTGTCTCCGTGCTATATTTACTCATTATTCGGGCTCGCTAAAGCGGGTCATACTGTACAGTAACTGAGACTGGCTCTTGTTGACTGTAAGTCCAAGGCTGCTGTTATTTCTGTGCACTTTAAGCTGATAAACTGACCACGTATCATTATCCCATGGCAAGACTGAACACATTTGCAATGGCCATTATAACACAAAATCAACAATGGCACTTTTATTTGTTTGCTTGGTGGTTACTCATAGACCTAAAGTGTATCAAGAGCATAGTGCTTCAAGGTGTGTGTGTGTAATGTCTCACAGCACCAGGCACCCTCTATTACCACACCCTGTAAAGTTTCTCCCTAAATCAGTTAAGCAGAAACTAATCACACATTTTGTTGCATTTTATAATATTTTTTTTGGGGGGGGGGCACGCAGCAGACATGATCTCCGACACCCTGCGATGCATCCAAAGACTTAAAGACAATGAAATGATTCATTCCTTATACAGGATGCCCTGCTTTAGTAGGTCAGCCCATTCTTACTCAGAGGATGGACAGGAGCGGCGTTTACTGTCGTGATTTCCTCTGGAAAACCAATTTCGATGCAGCTGAAAGAGTCAGCTCCTCTTTTGATTTGACCCTTGGAGAAAAGCCCGTTTGTTTCTCCGACCACAACGCCATTAGACATTTAACTGGTCTGAGAGGCCAGGCCTGTGACCTGCCACCATCTCCCTTTATGACCTGCAGTTATTCAGCCTGAGCTGTAGTAAAAAAAACTGTAGTAAAACACTGGGTCAAACATGATTCACTCCCCGCTGAAGGGCCTGTGTTGGAATTGTCTAAAACCCCTTACTTTTCTTGTAACTCTTTCTTGACCCCCACCAGCAAAAGGGAGGTCAAGGAAACTTTACAAAGGGAAAAGGTTGTCGTTTTTTATTCAATTCATGATGCAACCAAGGAAGTAGCTGACACAGCATGCTCTATACCACAGTAAATTATGTTGAGAGATTGAATTAGTAAGGACTGACCACAAGGACAATGTGTTTAATTTTTGACAAGCTGCATCTACAAAATATAGTTCATGATATAGTAGCTTTCTCTCAGCAGTCAGTCTCCCACTGTTTGATCACATGACATCTCTATTCATTTAATATATCCATATCAAAAGTGTCGATTTTGCCTTTAATTTCTCTAACTGTTCCCATTTGCTTTAGAATTCAGTGTTTCACTTGGCACAAAACTGTGCAAACATCCCTGTCTTTCTTTATCTCTCATCCAGAATATGAGATTGTATCTCCCTATGAGGTCAGCCACCAAGGCATCTACATCTCTCACGAAGTTGCCCACCACCAGCGCAGGAGGCGACGCAGATCCCTGACCCCAGATGCGGGCTTTTCATCAAAAACCGACGGCGGCAGTGAAATGGTCCACTTCCGGCTGAGCGGCTTGGGGCAGGACTTCCACATGGAGCTGAGGGAGGCCTCGGAGAGCCTGGTTGCACCTGGCTTCACCATCCAGGTCCTGGGAAAGAACGGCACCAAGAGCCTGAGGGCCTACCACCAGGACGACCTCTGCTTTTACCAGGGGTCGCTGAGATCAAGGGTCAACTCCTCGGTGGCACTGTCCACATGCACGGGGATGGTGAGTCTGAACATGCACGGAGTCGGGTTGCAGGAGGGTTTGGATGAGAAGGGGGAGGGGGGAGTAGATAAGTCTGATCTGGGTTGGTGTGTGTTTGCGTGAGTGAAAAGGACTCCAGGGTCTGTTAATGTGAATGTTTTCTTTGGCAGCATTTTTATTGATCTCCCAAGTGAGTACTGTAATTGCACTCACTGACCTAGAATAAATAGTGAGCCTTAGAGACACATTTAAGAAATTTAGCTCATCTTGGGACCACTAATATAAACACTTGTCATTAGCGTGGAGACCAGGTAGAAGTAAATGATTTTGTCATTGTAAGGCACTGTCCTTTTCTATCATACATTACACAGTCATCAAACAATCCTTTCAGTGTGCTACTGTGAAGCTGCCTTTCACACAGCGCTTGCGTCAGCGCATTGTCTGTCAGGTCCGGTCAGAAAATCGACTTGTACTCTAATTAAATTGACTTAAAAACCTATTGGCTATAGTTGGCAAGTCATGCACAGTAGTTTCTTCCTCCAGACTGCCGCACTTCATTAGTCCTAGCTCATTCTGTGGATATTGCACGTTTGCCTAAATCAGCTAATGAATAACTAATGAATGGAAAAGTCGAGTCTGTGAACATCACAGACACATGCATGCCAAAACATGCCAAAACAATGTTTTGGTGGTAGATCATCTGCTTATTTAGCGCACAGTACACTGTTTGATCAGCTTTCATGGCCAACACATGAAGAACAGTTCACAGATATTAAGTTGATTTAATATTTCTTAACCCTAAGTGGCACCTTTTGCATGGATTTTATTAGGTTGTCAACTCACGAGCAATAATGTTTGCAGATCTAACAGCTGGCACCATAAGTAGGGAACTGACTGTGTGCAAACTTCAAAATACAGTATATAGAAACTTGAATTGCACTGAATTGTCTTATAAGCGAGGGTGGGGTGCAACTTGATTACAAGCTTACTTGTTAAAAATGTTCATATTAGCATGATATACAGCATACTAAAAGCTACACAACTAATGAGCTGATATCCAAATCCAAAAAGGAGCAGATTTATTGGTGTTGAGATGATCAGATCATAACAGAAGCACATGGTGCATTTGTATTGGATTGAAGTGTGTGAACCAAAGACAAGCTCTGTATTTGTTCTTTGTGGTGTTTATGGGTCATTTTATTTTTGTTTCTACCATTTTTCACGTCATGCATCCAACTCGTCTCAGATAATTAATATAAGATGTTGGCTGATATTGCTAAAAGTACAAATGCCAATTAGCACACCTGGACTTGTTTGGGTTCTGTTGGCTGAATATCAGTTCTTGCCTTGGTGGTCCTCCTCTTCTATAAAGGAAACATTACTGTAAGAATGACATTAAGCCTAAGTGAAGCAGTTCCAGCCCGGTGAGACCCCAAGTGTTATACTAGCCCTCTTAGCAGTCTGAACGAGAGAACAAAGCACTTTATGAATGCACACTAATCCTCTCATTCTTGAACTCACATACACATTTATTCATTTATAGCTAAACAATCACTGGAGACAGAGTGCATAGCACCAGGCAGCAGGAAGAGAAACTCATGTAATGTTACTTATTTGCACTTAGATGTGAGTGCAATCTTGCAGTTCATGGATTGAAAAAAGTCTGAGAGCATTCAAGCCTGTGGCCTTTATAAGCTTTTCATCTGGAGGACCTTGTTAAAGCAGAAAAGAAAATCAAATGTCGTCATGTAGTATAATTTGCTCTCTTTTCACAGTTTTGGCCAAAACAAATGCGCTAAAAACTAGTATGACCACTGTCACTGTTGCATGGATTTTCAGTGTTTCACTGGCCTGTCTTTGCTGGTTTGCTGTTTATATATTTTATTGTAGTGGTCCACTGCTGTGTCTGAGAATCGCCCTCTAAAAGTAGAGTCAGAGAATTGCATATCTCCAGGGATGCTTCTTCTTCTTGTGTGTTCGTGTGTGTGTGTGCATGTCAGACCAGATCCCAATAAAAGATTCAGCCAAAAGATCCGGGGTTGCACGGACTGTAAATGTGGTTCTCACGACTGAGGCTGAGTACGATGGACTGGGTCAGTGCATCAATGAGACTTTGACTTTTTCTTATGTGAATTAGGGAACTGCAAAGCTACATCGGCAGACAGTGGTATTTAGACTCCTGGGGAACGCCAAAGATAGATATAATTTTTCAAAAAAGTGCTGAACTGCATATTTTTTACCAACATGACCTGATTACTGAATATAAGAGGAGTTTTTACATTCATTTTTACATTCAAATAAAATCATCATTCATACAGTATAGATTAGAAATAGTGTATTGTTAATGTATACATTTTTATCTATGATGTAGTGTAATACTTGAACTCATCTAGCTGTAGTACCAACCCAGCTATGTCTTTAAAATGGTTTTCCTTGATTATCTAACTGTTGCGTATGTGTGCGGCATGCACTCATTTACACATACTATGTTTTGTGTGCTCCAGATGTTCCACATTATATGCCCATGACCGGTCAAAACTTGGTAACAAAGTTCACTAGGCCACCTGTGAGCTCCCAGGAGAGACCTTGCACTTTGGTCAAGTTCCTATTTGGCAAGAGGCGGGTAAATATTGACCGTAGGAACTCGGATCAATAGCTGTATCAGTGAGAGCACCAACTGCAGCATGATACCGCTCAGATGAGGTCATTCCCATCACCCGTATTTGCTCTGTCATTGATTGAGAAACTTTACTTGATAAGGCAATTATGTTTTCAGAATTGACCCAATAGCAGAATCTAAATGGACAGCTTCTTTAAAACGTGTTTTCCTAGTAGGGGAGTGATAGGAAGTTTGGTCTTTAGTGTCAAAATTCATCAGGGACATCTCGGTCTTGTTATTTTTGTTAATATATGTTGCCATTGTGTTTATGTACGCAGCATGGGTTGTTTGTTGAATGTGATTGTGTTGTAATAGGTCTCTTCAAACAAAGAGGGAAATTACGCTGTTCATTGATGTTGCTATCAGCCATTCTGTTTTGTCATTAGTCAGGAGGAGGATAGCTAGGACTCAGTGAGATATTGTAAACATACATTCTCTGCATTGTCAATGTTGGCCATTTGCTTTTTGTTAATATCTATGTGTTTAGCTCATACACTCTGCATGTTAGTGTTTTTTCAGGCTTGCCAATGGAGGCAGAGATAGATGAAGGAAGAAAGACAGGGAAAAGGATAAAGAGAGATATACTGTAGAGATGAATGCTATAAGGGTCATTGTTCCCTCCTCCCTGGCATTTGGAAGTGCTGAAAACCCCCTTGTAAGGAGTGTTACGTTGTAAAAGCTTATGTATAAATTGCCTTTTCATCTCCCCTCCTCTGGCAGCCCATATAGTGGTTAGCCTCGCTTTGATGACAGTAGGGAGTTCGACCGTAAAAATGTCGTACTTACAAGCGAGGAATTGGCGGAATAAAAGAAGCAGGCCAATCCAACTGACTCTGTTCACCTGCCAAATGGTTTGAGATTCAGTGACACACATGTGGAACGGGAGATCATAAAGCAGGTCCCTCTCTGTGTCGACTTTATGCTGCGGCATAATCCTCTTTAGTCTGGCTTTTATGGGGGTGAGGGAGTTGAGGGGTGAGTAGAGTGCCGTGCATTGTTTAACTCTGACACCATGAATCACTATTGTTTTCCCTACATATGACATCTTGTGTGATTTTCAGCCATGTATGTTCAGCTAGTATGGCTCTAGGGATCCGGTTTGTTCCGTCGGTCCACCACTTTGGTCCAGACTGAAATATCTCAACATCTATTGGATGGATTGGCACAAACTTTTGTACAGACATTCTTAGTCCCCAGAAGATAAAGTCTGCTGACTTTGGCGATCCCTTAAAGGTACAGCGTGTAGGATTTGGCGGCATCTTGTGGTGTGGTTGCAGATTGCAACCAACTGAATACCCCTCCACTCACTCCTCCTTCTCCAAGACTGCAGTAATGTGAGTCACCGAGTGCAAAACCGTGGTCATGCCGTTCGCCTCGCTCAGAGGCAATTCTTAACATAATAAGGAAGTCAGACAACAGCTGGCGGTACCACGGTTTTGTGGCTCACATTAACGCAGTTTCAAAAGTGTATCGGAGAACTACGGTGACCTTCAGGTAACCTAAAATTACGACAGGCTCTCTCTAGAGCCAGTGTTTGATTTGTCCATTCTGGGTTACTGTAGAAACAGAAAAAGCACCTGAAATGTTACACACTGTTCCTTTAACTTCTCATTTAGCGCAATCACCAGGTCAACATTTTCAACTTAAACAACAACTTAAATACTTGCAGACATTCCCATCAGCCTCAACTGTACCTTTTTAGCAAATGTTAGCATGCTTACACGCCAAACGAAGGTGGTGAACGTGTTAAACATTACACGTCTTTAACTTCAGCATGTTAGGATTGTTATTGTGAACATGTTAGCATCTTGTTCAAAAACACCACTGAAACAGTTACCTGCTTGCTTCACTTATTCTGTAAATATTATGAGAGAACACCTCAGCTATTTTAGCTGTCTATTTTTTGCCTCTAAATGTACGTCGTACCTCATACTGAGCTTCACATATATCAGTATCTGTTTTGTCTAATCTAATTTTACTCAGACTTCTAATGCACACCTTTTCTTTTGTACCGAAGGGAAATGCTAAATGTCCTCCCACTACAAATCACTTGGAAGGTCATGTGTTTTCCTCTCGTAAAAGGACGGGTGTGTTTCTCGCCTTGGGCCTAGTAGTAGTCGTAATAATAGAATGTTGCGCGCTCGTCCCACGTCTGGGATTTCCAAGAACATATGAGGGATGATCTATTGATGTGATGATGCTTTGAAAAGCAGGCAGTGTGGTCTTGGCGGGTTTCTATAATCAATTTTTAAAACATACAGTAAGATCAATCAAAAGCTCTTTCCTAAACATCACTCATGGTTTTCTCAGTCATACAAAGATTAGGTACGGAGTCATGTGCATACGTCTCAGAGACCGGGATTAAGTCACTTTGGAACATGTATTGTTTCCAAATTGATATGAATCCAGTTGGTGTAATGTGTTGTGGACAGCTAGCCAACAGATGACGGAGGTACAGCGTGAAGTGAAATGGGCTAATTGATTAAGAAATGGTGTCTAGTGCTGAAGTGCAATGTCAGAGTATCATTCCCAATTTTCCAATAAGCCCTGTCAGCATTGAGCCAAAGTTTTGAATCGCTTTCGCCTTCAACTGCTAGAAATGCAGCCATCATGGAACCAGTTAACATACACCAAACAGTCAAAAGAGAAGTTGAAAAGAAGAGAAAGGTTGTTTGGAAATTTGCTTTTGAAGAATAGATTTGTGATGGCACTTGTTTTTGAAATTCTTGCGTTGCTGTTTTTGTTTTTTGGTTAGAATACACAAAACTAAGCAAATCTGATTATTATTATTTATTACAGTATTAAACCCTCTAAGCTTTCAGACATACTTGTCATATGCTTGGACTGAAAAAGCAAACTTGGACCAAAAACGTAAGCAATGAATATAAACTCGGAGTAGTTTTTTTGGGTCTCTTATGGTCTCCATTAGCAACTAAAAGAGAGGTAGACAGAAGGAAGGAGAGAGCCATATACGCCGTCAGGTGCACCTTGTAATACTCTGAATGCTTCCCCCCCCTTAGTTCCGTTTTCCTACCTTTCCTGTCGCTGCTTGTCTGGATGCGTCTGACTCCAAAGAGTCCAGCTGTTTACGCCCTCCCAAGTAGTGTTTCAGCATTTTATGACTGCTATTTGCACCTCGTAGAGCGCAGTGTGTAATCTGATGACTTTGGCTATTTAGGAAAGACATAGTGACTTGCATATACACACATACTCTGGGGATGTAGCGGACGCGTGTTGTTTTGTGTGACGCCAAGCTTAAGTTTAAAGACTGTGCCCAGTTTACAGGCTGAAGACATCATAAAAAGATTATCTGTGGGGTATGTTGACTGTCTCGCTTAGAAAAGACAAAGAAGACGCATGCTGCTTTGTTTAAGACAGAAACATTTTGAATTCATTGTACACTGCTATTGCGTATGGTTTTCTGTAATTTCTAGTCTGGTTTTCTGCCTATAAAGCTTGTTCGGTGCACTAGATATAACATTTCCATCCTTAAAAAAGAACACAGAACCTACCAAACACAAGTTAAAAATTACAATATAAACATCTGGATTGAATATCTCAAGCACAAGACAAAAGCATAAAGACAGAATTCATTAAACAATAAGGGGCATTGATCTAGCTTGAGGGGAAATGTTCCAGACTTAGATGAGAGGAAACAAGAGGATGTGTGGAGACTCGTGTATCTTGTTATGATGGAGCCTCAAACATACCAGTAGCTCATCCCTGAGCATGGAAACCCTTAATTTGACAACAACTTTAATAAAGAACCAAGATTTGAGAAGATAAGAATTGTTAGAGACAAATTAGAAGTTGTATAGAAATGGACATTACTGCAAGGAGAGTGGAATCAAGGATCTACTTAGATTTCATTACATACAGTACATCCTTATGAACAGGATGTAGAGAGCGATAGCTGTATGCGGTTGAAAATAAGCTTACATAGTGATCTCGTAAATCCCTTATTTTGCTGTGGGTTGGAGTCTCATCAAGGATCCATGAAGATCCCCAGAATCCTATTTGGGAATAATTGTGCAACATGTCACACAATTACAATATTTTGACATAAAGTATAACAAACTGAATCTATTTTTTCACCAAACATGATGACAGCAAAAAGACCAAAAAATCTCAGCACTGATATTGAAAAGACAAAACAAGACCAGATACAGAAACTGTATCCTGAGTGTAACATACGCACGTGGTGCTGAAAGGGAAGAGACAGTGAACATTGAAATGCAGTCATAGCTATCGAGACGTTCGTGTTTGTTGACATGCCTCAAGTGGAATTGTTACACATTTTTTTTTAACTGCTACCTCTGGATGACTTTACTAATTGTTTGCTGCATACATACTGCACATATCTGCATACTGCTCTGAATAGTGAAGTGTCGTATACGCAGATATATATACAACACTGAAAGCAAAGCCATGTTTGGAAATTTCTTACCACATGAGTTAGATGGAGTTTATGCGGTTGAAAATGAGCCTACTGTGAGTAATACGGCTCTGCACATATCTTCACAGTAAATACATAGTTCTTCTTAAGACTGAATGTCAGCCAGATGACCATGTCAACTCCAAACTACTCTTTGATATGTATATCAGAACATGGCAGTTTCTATAACAACTCTTAACTAAACAGGCTGCAGGTGTAAGTCATATGATTGTCTCTTTCCATCATGGTTTTCCTCTTCTTTATCTGTCCCTTGAGCAGACCAAAAATAACCCCTCATGACAAAACCAATATTGTTTTTCCCTCCTCCAAAACTCTCTACTGTTAGGATCAAGATACCAAATCACCACAAAAACCTTTTTCTTAACTATCACATGGCACCCGTTTTCCCCAAAGAGCTGCTTTAGCTCCACGCTAATACCCCAATGCTCAAACCCCCCCCCAAAGCACCCACCCAGACAGACTAAGTACTTAGCATGTGAAATTTTCAAGGTTGACAGCAACTCAGTTCAGGTCCGAGGCCTCACCGTGCCTTGGAACCAAATTATGACAATCGCCCGTGATTACACAGCGCCGGGGTGGGTGCCATGCAGATGACAGGATCATGCACAGGTTGTCACATGCGATTGTAACCAACGATCCTGGCCCGCGTTCCCGGCGAGGATTATTTCTTGACCGTTGGCAGGCGAGCTACAGTGGAAGGTGGTCATGCATCAGCAAGCCTCTCTCTTCTCTCTTTCTCTTTTTTCCCCAATAATTGATCCCACACCCTCTTCTTTCTTTTATTCCCCAAAGGAAACTGGAGTGTATATCAGGGTCAATTGCCTCATAGAATTTGTTGCAGCATTGTCATGAGCGAAACCACAGCTGCGAGGGTTTTAACACAGAATAGAAATGACAGTGCTGGTGAGATGCTGATGTCGCAAAACATGCACACTGTCTTCAGACTTCACTATGGAGCTTCCATTGTTTTGTTTTTTGCTGTTGTTTTTTAAAGGCCCTAAAAGATTATCTTCATCTCAATAAGTATTATGCCAAAAAGTGTGTTTTCCAGCTGTAAATATGTCTCCAAATATATTTCTAAGTTGCTGTTTTGGGTTATCATTTGTCTGTCTGCACGGTGGGAAATGATCATTATCCGACGCAGAAACACCTGTAAACAACAACTGCCCCCCACAGGCTTGTGGTAAGAGCATAAAAGTTAACAGTGGGATTTGAGCAAGCGTTCCCCCACATGGTAGCCTGCTTTTAACAATAGACTGCTATGAGTTCATTGCAGTTCAGGAATCATACAGATGCATGCAGACTTTTTGTTCTCTTTTTGCTTTTTGTTAGATTATGCCAAGTCTGACCATTAATTATTTTTATAACATTTGAGCGACTGAGCCAATTTGGCTGCCGTAGAACCAATAATATAATATTTCTATGCATGATAACTTTCTTTTTTGCCACACTCCGTGATGAAAGCTGTAAACTCTAAAGGCATTACGGTCACAGCTTACACATCTGTGTTGGCATGTATTCGCAGAGTTCATCATTTTTACATACAGTCGCAGCATTTTCCAAGAACTCTGTTCCACCGATTTCCTGATCTGTGGTTGAAAAGGCTGGCGGAGGCTGAGGCCCGGGACAGTAAGTGATGATGAAATGGGGAAAAATCAGTTGCGTAGATCATTATAGCAACATCAAACACATCACCAATAGAGGTCTGCTTCCACAAGGTTGATTAATTGCACACTCCCACTTGAATGCACACTCAGGTACGCACAAATCTATACACATCCACACAGGCAGACATTCAGTTGTACGTGTGTAATCTCTGTCTTCCCAGCCACACATCGCCTTTGTACTGTGTTGAGACTGTCATATACATACACGCTGACCCTGGGCCAGCCACAGCGTCACGACTGCCTCTGTGTCAGCCTGTTTCTGTCAGCCAAGGACCTCACACTTAACTCGCAGTGAAAAAAAAAAAAAAAAAAACGTTAGTCGATTAAACGTATTTTAGGGAAACTACTATTTCTGCCAAGAGCAGTTACAGTCCAAACACTCCGCGCCAGTTGACTGTCAACACAGATGTGGTGCGTGTTTGGAGAGACTGAGAGAGACAAAGAGGGAGGCGGAGAGCAAGAGAAAGTGATCTCCAAGTGTCTTAATGGAATATGAAGACTGGAAATGTCTCTGTCTCTTTCCCAAAGAGACAGACGGAGATAAAGAGAGAGAAAGAGAATAAGGTCAACTTGAAGATAACCTGTGCTGAACCTTGAAAGATTTATAATGGGCTTTCCCATAACTTATCCCCTAAAACCAAAAGCATAAGGCACTGGTACTTAAAGTGGGGCCCCCACATAAGAGGAATTTCAAAGAGTGAGAAGTATTCATAACATCTAAGGACTACATATTATATTCAGATAAGACTTTAGGGGCTATTTTTCTTTTGCTAGGTTTCTGATGTGATCTTTCTAATGGGAATAATATTAAAGCAACGGATGCCTGAACCTTGAGATCCGTGAATGCGCACATTGTTTACAAGAGAGATGCCACCTCCTTTCATCCTCACACCAGCTCTTTTGTTTGAAACTCTTTCTATCTGACCGAGTCTTATTTAGATTTCGCTGAGATAACGTCTGACCCCGAACAGCAAAACAGATGTTGAACATGAAGAAACGAGGCCAGTAATTGAGCCTCCGAGGGTCAGGTTCGCACTGACCCATGAGTCAAATCTGGACTAATTGCTGACAGAGACACATTGGGAAGCTAAACGAATAGCTGGAGAAGGGTATTGTTTTGATCATTAGTAATATACAACTGCAGGGCCACTTTGTGAGTAGAAGAGAATGGGTCAGCTGTTGAGGTGTTGGACACCAACAATATATACTCTACAAGTCAGTTTTAAATATTTTATGACACAAGTGTATCTACATGAATAAAGGCTGAGCAATTAGGTATAAAGATTAAAGTCAAATATTAGACTTTTACGATCTACGAGCCAGCGCTGTAAAGCTAATAGGAATTTCTGTTTTGCCTCTAGTCAGGTTTGATCAGAACACAAGATGCTGACTACTTCCTGAGACCCGTGTCCCGCAGCCTCGCCCAGAGAGAGAACTTCACAGCACCCTCCAGTCACCAACCACACGTCCTCTACAAGAGCGAGAGGGACACCCGGTCAGAGCAGAGAGGTCGTGACCCTCGGGTGCTTCAGAAGAGATCCCCAAATTCACCTCATCACAAACCGCACTTTGTCACCAAGAGATCCACAAACTCACAGACAGACCCCGCCACCTACACCGACAAAGTTAACGAAGAGCAGCACATCGGTCACGGCGACCAGACGGAGCATCATGACAGTGGCCATCACCGCAACAGCCATCGCCACGACGGTGACCACAGACACGGGGAGAAGCAGAGGCAACACTTCTGCGGGAGACGGAAGAAATGTATGTAAGGGCAATTTCTCATTCTAATCCACATGTAGCATGTCGCGTTATTCTTATAAACTGCACTCTCATATAGCACCTCTTCATGGTGAGATGCATTAAACATTCCTGCAACTGCTTCCCATGCATTTATCAAGTAAACAGGGAGACAGAGTGTAAGTACTGTAACACACATTTTCTGTTTACATTCTACAAATCAATGTAGGACATAGAGAGATGTAAAAATAGAAAAACATTGCATGAATCTTTTCTGCACTGATGATACAAGATGTCTTTTTGAATGCTTCAACAACTCAATACGATTTTATCATGAGGTTAATCATACTCACATATATTCTCCCACCTAAGGGTTAGTTGCCTTTGGATCTTATTTTTTTACGTTAACTCAAAAAATTAGATTATGTGACATTTTATTCTGAAAAAAATGTTGTGTAGTCCTTTTTGCCCTTTCAGTCCCTCAAAATGAAAATGGTTAACATTTGACACTTAAACAAGAATGCCCCCACCTGGACACACGTCTCACATTGCACATTTTAGGGGCACTGTCATAATATTCTTAAATTTCCAGATATAACTGAATTAGTTGTTTGAACTCAAAGACGTTAAAGCCACATTTCGGAGAATTATCACATCACTTACAGTGTCATTGAGAAAAGAAAATAGATTGAACATATGATAGTAATTCTATTTGTTGGCATTTCTGGTTAACTCTGTTCTCAATCAGCCTCCCAGGGTTGTGGTTGGTTTGGTGTAAGATGAAACACAGAGACACCACCACTAATATGTTGCCATATTCCAATCCAGTCCTAATTTAGAAATCAACAACACTTGTGCTGTACAATCAAAATAGAGCAGAAACCATAAAAACCACACAGTAAAAACACAGAAGACAAAGGATAATAATATAAAAAGGCATCTGTTATAGTGAGTTAAAAGCCAGAGAATAACAATGTGTTTTAAGACGTCGTTGCAATGAATGCCAAATATTATCATATATTCACTGAGTGCTTCAAAATTCACAGGAATGTATAGCACTAATGTGGCATGAAAGACACATGATATATCATTTGTAACACCACATTAAAATGAACACAGTCTGTGCTAATGTTAACACATCATTGGCTCCTGTTATGTTAAAGAGAGAGAACAAGGTGTGTGTTTTACTTAACTAGACGGTGAATTATAAATCCAGACATGCCGCTTTTTTTGGAGCTGTAACCTTTGAACACGATGGCAAATCAACATGTTTGGAACATTTCCTGATCCTGAGGCTGGGAAGCGTTCTGAGGAGGTTTTGATTTGTATTTAATGTTTCCTCTGAAGGATATATTATCTCAATCTCTATTGACATTTCTGGTGACGTTTAGTGACATGACCTGTGAAAGGTTAAGGGGAAATGTTTTATATTCACTTTACGCTGTGACAAATGTTTGCTCTCAAGGAAATTACCACGAGATCAGTTAACATTGCTGGTGTCACGGGGGTCATTGGACTGGTACCACCATCATTACCCCGCAGAACCCCAGCTGTCTGTCCCCTGTGAAAACACACCGATGTTTACATTCCCATAGCATGACATCACTGAACACCTGTGCCATGTTTTTAGTCAAATAGGCACTTTGGTCGCTCACCTGCAGTCCGCCTACATAAGCAAACTTTCTAGCCTTTGTAGTTTATCGCAGCCGGGCGGTGAAGGTTTTGATAACCTGGAAAACATGGAAGTGAAGATTTGAGGCGATAATGTCACAAGCTATATTAGTTTAAGGCTGTGCTTTGCTTTGACTTGTGCGTACTATTGACCTCATGTCACAGTGTAAAAGTGAGAATGGATGTGAGACGCGTTTCCCAAAGGCGACCCAGCTTCAAAAAGTAAAGTTAAAAACAGGGCAGAGCTGGGTATTTGATGTCGTTTTCACAATAAGCTTGTACTGTGAATTAATTACAATTTACGTCATCATTTTGTATAATACTTCCCTTTAGAGAAAAAAAAAGCTTATCTTATCCATGACAGTCACATTCAAAATTACCTTTATTAACAAAGTTTTCAAAGTGGATTAAAACACAGATTAATAATGAATTGCATCTACTACTCAAGAATTGGCCCTTGTCCATCATTATATAACATTATGTTATGTCTATAAAATATGAAATTGCTCAGAGATCTCTTTGATGACAACACTGACAGCAAAATGGATTTGCTTGTAATAATGTCATAGTAATAGCAGTTGCATATGAGAACATTTGACTTGCTGTAGCTGCTGCTAATGTACAACCACATACTGCGGTTTCACACTTTACTTAATGGTAGCATAACACTGAGAGTGCCAGTGTCAACAACAGAAAAAAATCTCAGTTTGCAGTTTATCCATGACATCAGTTCATGAAAGTAAGAGTATAGTTAATCATCCACAATGGTTGTCAGCTACTTGCCAGAATCGCTGGTTAACACTAACACAGGCAAAGTTGGCCGTTTGGCTGGTGGCTATAGGTTCATTTTAAATATTACACAACATATAATCAGCTATTGGAAAGAAGGGTTGTATATTTGTCATGGACGTCATAACTTGCTATTATATGCATTATATTGTTTTTTCTTTCATCAATCACTTAGAGCCCACTAAACTGTACAGCAGTTTGATCCTAATCATGTTGCCTCTGCAGCCACAGTGTGTTTCATAAAGTTTCACTCAGTTTGTTCTGTTGTTGCTGCATATTTTGTCTTTCAAAAATGTATTCACTCCTTTTATCCTTTATCCTGTTTTTTCTTCAGACATGCCCAAACCTCCAGAAGAGGATGTCTTTATCCTCCCAGATGAGTACAAGTTCGTCCCGAGGAGCAAAAGAGCAGCGCCGATGAAGAACCAGGCCAATCAGAAGCTCAACGTGGAGACGCTGGTGGTGGTGGACAGGAAGATGATGGACAACCACGGCCAAGAGAACATTACCACATATGTTCTTACTGTGCTTAATATGGTGAGGGAAACCTAATTATAAGTACAGTGTTAGATGAGCTAAAAAAAAACAATGTATAGACTTTATCGGAGATGGTATACTTTGTTTAGTACCAATTATTACACGGCTTTGTTGAATACTTGATTCTGATTGGTCAATCACAGCGTTCTACAGTCTGTTATTTCTTTAAAGCAGACCGTTGCTATGTATAACAGACCGTTGCTATGGGCACAGTTCTGATGGCAGACCGTTTTGTGTCAATTTATTGATTTATTAAGTAAGGAGCCGTGTAATAAGTGGTATAATGTACAGCTAGCGGGTCATTGTTGTGAAATAAACCCCTTCAGGGCGATGCAAACTCCCTGTCGGGGTTTATTTCACAACAATGAACGGCTCGTTTTCTACTGGTTACGCCATGTCTTTCAACTTTACGTAATGAAGGAGAGTCTTGCAATCCAACAAAGCCTATTAGTTTTGCAGCGGCATATTTCCTCTCATCGATACAAGTTATACCATTGCCAAACTTTAGCCTGACTTCAAAATTGTCATGTACTGTATGTAAGGGCAAACATTAGCAGAAATGAATTTGGAAGCCATACATAAATTCATTTGAAGTTTGCCATAGCTTAGGGTTTAGTGACTTGACACCCCTGTCTTCCATTCTCACTTATCAGAAAGAGCACATCTAAAAACATGAAACTGATACCTGGGTGAGATCATCGCCGCGACGCTCACAGTGTCCGCCGCCCGTCCCTCTCAGCTGATCTGCAAGCAAATTCCGTCACGCTCGTTTTGCTACTTAATGACTGACTGACAAATCCAAAGATAATCCGTCTATTTTGAAAACAGAATTCCCTCTAGTAGAAACCGAGTTGGAGCAGTCACAGCCCGCCTCGGAGGAGTCACCTAAATACAGTATGGAGTTTCATAGAAAACAAGCAACCTCCTGCCCCCACCTGCCAGCTCTAGTGGCTCTCAAAAGGGTTATTTAATATTTGTTAAAAATTCAATCTGATATGCCGTTCCAGCATTTGCGTAGATTTATGTTTTCTACGCAGCAGAGTGGAAAGACTTCAAAGACGTTAATTACCAATTTTAAAAAAACACACTGTACATTATGTACCACAAAACACCGGAGCTCTATGGAAACTGGTGATTGTTTCTTCTACGAGGCAGTGAAAACACAGTGATTCACTGTATCGGTTCAATTTTGCATATCCGGAGCTCTGTCAAACACTGGTGTGCCAGGAGAACTTAGTGTAAGTAAGTTGTTTTGATTGCCTCTTTGACCTCTGAATATCTGCTTGAATTTGGTAACAAACCACAGCCATGTGTCTTCTCATGAGTCAGTGCAGAGGAAGACCAAACATCAGGAACATAAGGAATGAATGAGAGTGTTCCTGAAGGGGGGGGGGGGGGGAAAGAAGGCTTAGTGAGTGGCACCTGAGGTATTCACAGGGCCCGAGAGAAAGACAGAGAGCGAACAAGAGCAAGAGATCAGGAGTCCACTTTCAAAGCCCAAAGTGTTATGATTGATGGTCAGATATCCGTGTGAGTACAAGAAGCTGAATTGAAAACAGCGGTTGTGGCTGTCATACCGCGCTGATACCATCAAAAGGGGGATGTGTTATTTCCACAGGAATGTCAAGGTGTGTTGTCTCATACACTTGACATAGACCTCTCTATTATATGTGTCTACATGGTGCAAGAATATATAGATAGAACCATGTCAATATCAAGACTTAATGTAGTGCTAGTAAGCATGACCCATAGATGAAAATATCCATTATAATCTCAGTGAATATTACAATATTCCAAATTTGATGCGGGTCATGTAAACAGCATTTTTACATGATATTCTGAATTAGGCCTTATTCTTTGGACATGTTTACATTCGGAATAGGCCTCTCAATTTGGGTTTTTACGGCAGTTTGCGACACATAGCGTCTTACCTGTTTACAGCCAGATCTGTGCGTTGTACACAAACCAACTAGCACAACAGTTTGCAGAGATGCATGCACAAAAGAAAAAGCCCACATTTCTGTTCGGAAGGAGAAACACACCTACTTTTAAACTTTATGAAAGACTATATTAAGAGTTTTTTGGGAAATGCGCAAATATTGCTCGCCAGCCTTTTCAAGAAGGTGGTTGAAGGAATGAAAGAAGGAGGTTGCGTTCGCACGGTCGAACAATTCCGCCACCTGTTAATGTTTATCGGAGTATGCATGGCTGCATGTAAACGGGAATATTAGTGGAATATTCATTTTCATTAGCCTTGTAAACAGCATTATAGGAATATTGTCTTTTTTGGAATTAGGGCAAAAACTGGAATATTTTGTGCATGTGACTGTAGTGATCGTGTCAGTCCAGACACCTTTTGAAGAAGTTTGAAGAAGAATCCTTGACAGTCTCGTAGCCAAAACTGACAAGTGTATTGTCAAAGTCGCCTTTGAGCGAGTACTAGTATTACCTACGATAACAAACTGCAAACATTGTCATTGTGACGGGACTTTGATAAGGCGATTGTAGACAGATGAAAGCATTTTAGTAAACAATGGTTGTTAATAATGTGTAATAATGTTTGTTTGTGTGCACTCTAGGTCTCCAGTCTCTTCAAAGACGGTACGATAGGGGGGAACATCAACATAGTGATAGTTGGCCTCGTGCTTCTGGATGAAGAGCAGGTGAGCATCTCAGAGCCTGTAAGCATTGTCAGGTGAAAAAACACTAAGACGTCCAAAACATACAGCTTATCAAACAGCAAACACTATGATTGATGGCTACATTTTAAAATGGGTTTGTAGGGTTGAACGGTTTAGAAAATCCCTCTCATAATGGGCTTTGGATTCATGCGGTTAAAGTAATAAACCAATAACAGTGTGTGTCCTTCTGTGTTAGCTGTGCACATCATGGAGCTTCAGACACAAAGGGAAGGCATTTGTTTGTTTATTCGTTTTTATGCCTGAAGGTCCAGATCTCTTAGGTCTTTCCCAGATTTTTCCCGGGGTCGTCCTAACTGCTGAGGACTTTTACGGTGGTTAATTATAGGGTGTGCATTTCCTTGGATCTTTGCCAGATTTAGGAGGGGAAATTTTCTGAGAGTACAGGAGATGGAAGGACAGCTTGAGTACAAGAGAAAAAGAGGGGAGATTGACCGAAGCAGAGAGGAACAGGTGGGCCACTGATGGAGAAAAAGAGTCAAGCAGGCCGAGGAGAACGGATTCTGGTTTCCAGCCACCTGCGATGTTAATAGATTTCAATCTTCCTTAAGAGGCAATTATCAACGGGAGGAATGCCAAAAATGGCAAAAATGTCCCAGACGTTTGTCTTCCTAGCAGCAAAACTTATTTGATCAGTGTCCCCTCTCACATCTTCATGTTGCCTTTATATGTCTAATGATGTTGGTAATTGAATGTAAAGGATCTAGCAATCCAAAAAAATCAGCAATAAATGTAATAGCTTTTTGTCTTCTTTCATTCTATGAAGTTATGAAGTGTTTTTTTCTATATATTTCTCAAAGCAGAGGGAAGGGGGACTGACATTTTCCACCATTTAAATCCATAACACTTTGAGCTCACAGCTTCCTTCCCTAAAGACAATATTGTCTCTCTTCCTACCTCCTTTTTATCTGCTTCATCTCACAGGATGGCTTGGTGATCAACCACCATGCAGACCACACACTGAACAGCTTCTGCCACTGGCAGTCCACTCTGGGAGGCAGAGAGGGCCGACACCACGACCACGCCATCCTCCTCACAGGACTCGACATCTGCTCCTGGAAGAACGAACCCTGCGACACTCTCGGTAGGCTGCGTCCTCAACATTGTGAAGTAGATTCTGCAGTTACAAAAAAAGCCTGAAAGAGTAATTTGAGGCAATATAAATTCCAGAAAAAAAGCAAGGAAAAGAGGAAATGCTGATCCAAATGTTCAAATAATGATGTGGGAAAGTGTTTTTCATGACACTCAAGGCACATAAACGCCATCTGTCCCTATTTTGTGTTTGTTTCTTGCTCTTAATAGAAATGTGTCTTTCTCTGGGAAGGTGTCCCCGTCCTTTGTCACACGATGTGACAGAGGGTCACATCAGCCAAACCAGATGTTGCAAGAATCTGCAGCTTTCAGATGTTTTCAGCTCCACAGTATAACACATTGGGAATATATATTAATGTGGAAAAGTTATGGGCATTAAAAAGCATTATCAAAAGGGCACATCTGAAACATATTCATAGCTTCATTATTGCAAATGCAACATCAGAGAAATAATAAGCTATAAGGTCAGAAAATGACACATGATAATCATGTTTTCACTTAAATTACAGAACATTCAAAAAAAGTGCTCTTTAGCTATTATCTGTACAGACCAAACTCAAGCTACGTTAAACACACACATCCTCGGTCATCGTGAGTTTAAAACCATCTAACAAACTAACAACAGCTTGTTTGTGGTAATGACCATGCGAACACATTGTTGTCTTCCGCACTGTGAGAAAAAACTTCCCATTGTGTGTCCCAAAGACACACACTCACACTCACACACGTACGTACGAGAAAACACACACTCCCTTCAAAACACTGACTTAAGTTTTGACTTCAAAGTGTTGAGGCTAGCATTAGCCCTAATCGTTGCTATGAAGGCCCAGTTCAAAGGTCTGTGTGTCCCTCTGTGTGTGTGCGCAGTCAAAAAAAGAGTTGGTTCTGACTAATTCCCAAAGGTTTTTAGGCCAAATGACCATTAGTGCTACCAGCTAGTATATAACACAGTTTATTTGCATTACTGTTACAGCCCTACTCCTCAATGTTTTCCTCCATATTTCAAAACCAGTATATAATATCAACGATGTGCCTCTTTCCTGACACAAAAAAAGGCACTAAATGGCAGTTCACACAGTCAATCTGCCGGCTTGTGTTTAATGTCATTATTCACATTAGCAATGTACATGAGAACATTACTTTAGGGGTTTTGTGCTCTATGGCGAATGACTCGGAGCCGTAAAATAACAACACACAAGACTAAATTCTCCCGCGGAGACACCGAGACAAAAACATTAAGGGAGGCCCCCATGGGTATTATCCTTTTTGATTCAGAGCCAGGGGGGCCGTGTGTGTGTGTGTGCATGTGTGTGTGTGGAGGAGAGAGAGAGAAGAAGAATGGACAGAGAGAGGCATAAAGGGAGCTGAATAGTAAAAGGGAGTTTAATAGAGAATGAGAGATGTGAGAAAGAAGTGAAGACAGATAAAGAATGTTTTAAAGTGAAGTGAAAGGTAGCAGGGGATCGAGGAATGATTCCACAGAGTCCCATAGTTTAACATATGGAGGGGTTTTAACCCAGTTATATTCCGTTGTTTGATGTTTCTTCTACATGCGGTCCACAACTAGCTCAGACTGGGGTGTTCAGTTTTTTGTGCTTCCCATCTGAGAGAATCTTTTTTGGAGTCACAAACAATTTTTTGTTAAAGTTAAAGTAAACACAGCTTGACAGTGGACATTGTAATCAATCAATTCCAGTTTATGTTGGAACTGAGTGAGTTGCCGCTGATGAAATAATTGAAGTGTGATGTAAAATTTGTGAAATTGCATCACTGTTTTTTTGAAGGTTTTGCTCCAATTAGTGGGATGTGCAGCAAGTACCGGAGCTGTACCATTAATGAGGACACAGGCCTGGGTCTGGCGTTCACCATCGCCCATGAATCCGGACACAAGTAAGGATTTCCATCCCTCTTATGAGTGCATGTTGACAAAAAAAAAAGAAAGTGCTGACAATTATATGTCTGGTGGCCAAGTTAAGGCGCCAACCATGAACCACAATGTTCACGTCAGGCCAGGGGCCTTTGTTGCATGTCATTTCCAATCTCTCCCGTTGTTTACTGCCTTTTGTGTGCCGTCAGCTATCCATTAAAGGCATAAAATGCTCTGTAAAATAGTGATAAAAAATGCTGTTTTCCAATGCACATTTGACATGTATCAGTATTTGATTTAAGCATGGACCACAAAATATGTTTTCAAGCATTTTTTGTGCAAAAATTCCCATATGTAATACAATGTTGTGGTTTGTGTTGGCTTGGGCTGCCCCCTCTTTGTCTGTTAGTCGAGTAATCGGTCGTTTGTTCTTAGTCAACTAAGATTTCTTTAGTCGATTAGTAGTTTTTTATGTTTTTTTCATGCTGAATAACTCATTTCCAAGAAACATATGAGCACATTTCTGGCAAACACAAGATTTAAAGTGGTGCTTTTGTGTGATTCTTTGTGGAGAAACTCAGTTTTACAGATCTGTCGATCAAATCAACTAATCTATTAGTCGACAAAATCGTATGAGTGTTATTAGTCGACTAAGAATTTCTTCCTGCTGTTGCTCACCCTTGCTACAACCACATTTACATGGTACGGCCACCTGTCTTCTACTATTGGATTAAATAACATGAAACCATTACTCTGGAGCACCACCACCATAACCTTATACACAAAGAAAATACGTTACACCTTTTGTTTACTCCTCAGTTTTGGAATGGTCCACGATGGCGAAGGGAACGTTTGTAAGAAGTCCGAAGGAAACATCATGTCTCCCACATTAGCCGGTCACAACGGTATCTTCTCCTGGTCGGACTGCAGCCGCCAGTACCTCAGCCGCTTCCTCAAGTAAGCAGCCACATTTTCTATTACTGCTGTGCTTTTGTTGTGGCGCTAAAACAATGCTAAAAAGGATTTGATTTAAGAAGCACTTATTGTTAATAATGATATTTATGGGTAGAACTGCTTGAAGAGTCTCATTAAGTTCTCAAAAACAGAAGAGCTCCATCACATCCATATGGCACACTGATGAGTAATGAGTAAATCCTCATGCCAGCCTTTGTTGAGTGCTCATGCAACAAAGACATAAAGCACTGTATCAGTTTATAAAAACCGACTTATTAAAGCAAGAGTTCCCCTGGCGATAGCCACTTCTAACATGCATTGTGTTTGTATTACTCAACATGTGTTACTGATAGACGACAGCGGCAGATATATCAGTTACAAATGCTGCTCTGATCTGAAGAGTGCCAAGTGAAAAACTGCACTTATGTTATAACTATTATGGGCTTTATTTTGCGAGCACAAACAGGCCTACTGTATATATACCGTACGTGTGTGAGACGCTGGAATATATAGCTGACATAGTAACTATGTGATATGTGGTGCTGCTATTCTCCAGTTAAGTGTTGTTTTACAGACTGCGTACTATGTGTCAACGTGTGTGTGAGTGAAAGCGTGCGAGGCAGAAAGTCATGTGTGTGTTAATAACTGCATTTTCATGCATGCAAGCCTGCCCATCCAAGTGAGGAAAAACAAGCATCACAGACATAGCGTCCATGTGTCTGGCTGTGTTTCTATGCGTCTGTGCATGTGTGTGTGCGCGCTTGAAACGAGATAGCTCAGAGCCAGTGCTCGCCACTAAATTTACCAGTGTGTTAACTGAACTGTCAGGTCTCCCCTCTCAGAGTGGTGGAGACAGACAGTGTATTTCCTCGCTGAGTTATTAGAGCCAGGGTGACCTCACCCTTGTTAGGCCTGTCAGCCTTATATTAAACTCCCGTCACCCCCTGAGGCCACGTGGAGGGGATCTCTGCACCACTGCAACAACCAGGGGTCGTCTTCCTGCATAATCACCGAATGATAAAAATGCTGAAATGCTGTACGTTTTCCTAATTGCAATCAACAGAATGTTATGATATTTAAATGTTTTTGGCTAAATGTGTCTCGTCGAGTTAACCGAGACTCCTAAATGTCTCTACCTTCATCTGCTTACGGAGGGGGGAGCGTTGTGTCGGCCAACAGAGTTTACATCACACTCGCTCTAAATCTGCCTCTCCTCAGTCAGCTATGACAGAGAGGGCCGTGCCAACGCTTTATGTATAGTCACATGCTTTATCGGACCTCTTTGTCATGCCTAAAATGGATGGACAACTTTCATGGCAGGGGAAGCGAAATCCCCTTCAAAGCCACTTGAAGTTGTTTTTGTCTGTGTGAGCACTGGTGAAAGGCATCAGAAAGTCACTGAACAAGATTCTTTTGAGGTCCCATTTCTTTTTTCTAGGGTCACACATGCCACAAATGACACTATTTGGCCCATTTGGTTACCTTATAGTCAACATCTGAGGAAACATCTCTGTATCTCTTGTGACATTTTGGAAAATATGCTTATTTGTGTTCTTGCCAAGAGAAGATCAAGCCAAGTCTGTACGATAAGTATGTAGATGGACCCAGAAGATGGTTAGTTTAGCTTAGCATCACAGCTGGAAACGGAAGGAAAAGCTATAGCCTGGTTATGTACAAAGGTAGCAAAATCAATGTTAATCTGTGAGATCTAAAACTCACAGATTAACACTTCATATCTCGCTTTGCTTCTGAACGAAATCCATCTGTATAAACACTGAGGTGTAAAAACAACAATTTGCTGTTTTAAGAGGGGTTGTGTGCCAGACTATTTCTTGGTCTGAACAGTACAGAACAGTAACTTCCTGCCAACTAGCCAGGTACCTTCACACTTCTGTTTTTGTACGGATTCAACAAATGCGAAACAGCGTGTTAATCGGTGAGTTTTAAAGGTGCTTATAGGTGGATTTTGTGACATCGGAGCGAGCCAGGCTAGCTGTTTCACCCTGTCCAAGTTAACTGGCTGCTGGCTACAGCTACGTGTTTACTGTAAGCAAATATTATGATACAGTAGGTGTCTGTCAGGTGAGAATCCGCATGTGCCCACTGATCCTCTTGTCTTGTAATTGGCATATGTCATTAAGACTTTACCACTTACCACATAACATCACTTTGTTGTCTTTGTGTTTGATGTTCCAACAAACCGTGGGAATATAAAATGCACAATATTTTTTGTTTGGAAGAGATGAGTCAGGATATCTGCAGGGAATCCTAGAAAAGAATGGGTGCTTTTTCTCATTTATTTTAGTTTTTATGACTCCGCGTCAGCGACAGTCGTGGCCGGAGGCATTATGTTTTCGGGTTGTCCGTACGTACGTACATACGTATGTACATCCGGTCCATTCTTGTGAACACGATATCTCAGGAACGCCTGGAGGGAATTTCTTCAAATTTGGCAAAAACATACACTTGGATTTAAGGATGAACTGATTAGATTTTGGTGGTCAAAGGTCAAGGTCACTGACCCACTGACACATTGTTGGCCATAACTCAAGAATTCATATCCTAATTATGACAATTTCACAAATGTCTAACAGGATAAAATGAGGAAGTGATGACATTTTGGACAGACATGGATGTAAACTGAACTTGACTGGTTGGTAGAGGCGTACAACCGTTTATTTTTATCTTTTTTTTATCCCTAGCTGATGATAACCTTGGCGCGTACAGTGCTTACAGCTTAAATTTTGGGAAAACATGTCGTCCCTAAACCTTGCCTTGCAGTGCCATCAGCGAATACGAAAAGCTGCACTAAAGGGAATCCATTCCGTGCTACATTGGGCTTGTAGTTTCATGTGTGAGTGAGTGCCCAGCCCACAGGCCTTACTTGTGCGCCTGCTGAGGTGTGTACACTGTAACTGTAATGTCTTTTTCAGAAACCTTATAATGTGAATAATGTAGGATATCTGAATATTGCAGAACAGCCATTGTTCTCTGTAGACACATAGGACCCATAAATCGATAGAAGATCTCTCACACACACACACACACACACACACACACACAGACATACATATACTCTGCTAAAGCAATCATGACCACTCACTCACACGATGAACCTTTCCAACATATTTTGCCTTTTCATGCTCTTTCCACCATATTGTTGTATTATATTCCCCCGACTGCAGCGTATGAGCTGTAAAACATCTCGGTATAGTTACCAGTGATATCAGTTAACATTGGAAACCCCCCGCTGGTGTTAGGATATGAGCGATATGGGCAAGGACTTTTTTATGTCTGAGCCTCTGATGCATTAAAACCATTACTCTCAGGGTCTGAGTTTGGCAAATTGTTATGTTACCGTGGCAACGCTTTATGGTACTCTCCAAGGTGGGAAACAATGGAGCATCACGGACTGATGCTCTCTGTTGTGGAATGTCTGTGTGTGCACAGCATGGAGCCTCATATACCAGCTACCTTACATTTTATTTCTGTTTATGTCTGCATGCATGTTGTATATCACCAGTTGTTTAAAGATTAATGATTCATTCTGCTTTCTTTTACTGTCTTATTCCCTATTTTCCTTTCTTCTCCTGTCCTCTGCTGACCTATTCACCTTCACTCTCCCCCCCTTTACCCTTTGTCCTCTCTTTTCGTCTCATCTCTCATTTTCTTTCTTTTCCATTACTTTCTCTTTTATTCTCCCTTCCTCTGCTCCAGTTCTGCCCAGGCTGTGTGCCTATCAGATGAACCCAGAGCAGTCAAGGAGTATCGGTACCCGGAGAAGCTGCCTGGCGAGCTCTACGACGCAGACACGCAGTGTAAATGGCAATTCGGGGAGAAGGCCAAACTCTGCACCCTCGACTTTAAGAAGGTAAAATTGATTCTGACTCAATTATGCCGTCCCATGCAAATGTCAAAATGAGTTAAAAATCCCATGCCGTGCTTTAATTCTCCCTGGGGATTTCTCCAGCACATCCACTCAAAACTTGAGTGCTTAATTAGTTTAAAACAATGTGGTGGCAATTGTTCCTGAGGAAAAAACACCAGAGGAAGAAATTGAGAGCGGGATGGGGGTAATGAGGTAGAGGAAAAAAAGGAAGAACAAAGGAAAGAGGAAGGAAAAGAGAAACTGATTAGGGTTGTATTCCCTCATGTGCATGCATACTGTACTCTCTCTCTCTCACACGCAAACACAAAATAAACAGTGAGAGTTATAATTCTGCCCATGATATACTCACTGGGATAGATGACTAAATATACACTGGAGCGTTGCCAATGGGAATCTCTCCTTGTTGCTCTCCCATTGTCTCATTACAGCTGATGTTGCTGTTTGAGATACCCTGCCTGAGTCCAGTTAAGGTTTAGATTACTTCAGTGTTTAATGGCACTGTAAAGATTAGGTTAGTCCGGCCCTGCACACTGTTGTGTGTACATGGACTCTGTCAGCAAACTCATTAACCCAAAATAAATTTGCCACCTCAGCAGTAACAGCAGTCCAAATTCAAAACATTGGAGCCGTGGTCCGTCCGCTCCTGCGGCGTGACTGATAGCAGTTAGCGCACGTTTTCGCAATTTGAGGGTTACCTTCTAGACACGGCCGCGTTAGTCTCTGGCAAGCAGCAGTAGTCGGAATCACTTCACCGGCTGTGTGTCTCAAATACTCGCTGCTTTGATAAGCCAGCTGCACACGGACCACGGAGAGATGTGCCGAGGCCTTTTTGGGTCGGGTAGAATCTAACAGTAATGTTATCTCTGTCGATCCAGTTTGTTTTCTTGCTTCCATGGCTGCAGAAGGCTGTGTTTGTATGACAATTTGCTTCATAACGGGGTGTTGAAATGGTCAGCGGACAAGATCACCAAAACAAAAACAGACGTTCCAGACAGGAATGGAAATTTAAAAAGGAGAACATGCTGGCTGTAGCATTGTTGTCAGAGAAGCCAGTATTTCAATCCAGCATGTTTCCTTAATCTCTGATGACATGTCATGGTCATTTTATGATTTATTACAGTAAATATGTTACATATTGGTCCTTTAAACTGTAAGAGTATAGCAGTTGGCCACTTAGTAGAAGACTTTAAGTGCAATTTTGTACGGTGGCCCTGACATTCAAAACACAACATTTCACAAAAGAAATTCAGGTATTCAATTTTTCTGTGTGCCGCCCTTATGGTCGTTTATGTTGCCATTGATTGCGATCAAGTTTACCTGCCTGCCACCTAGGGATTTATTGTGTACTCCATGTTTTTATCCAGTTTATTTATTTATTTTGGCAATGGTTCAACCAGCGTTGTTCCTGTAGCACCAGACGGGGACACAACTTTTTCTGGATGATGCCACATGACCTTGTAACTGCTGAATATGCGCTAGAGACTGCAGTGGGAAAACTACTAACCCTGAATGGATTGGAATATGGGACAGGACTGGCAAGAAGACAAAGACAAGAAATGTCTTTTTTTTTCTTCTTCCTTCTCTTCAAGATTACTTTTGAGGTTTTCTGTTTTATTGAAGAGCATGGTGGAAAAAACGGAGTTGGGGTTGAGATATTATTAGCTGGATTGGAACCCACAATATCAGCACATGGTATCCTACTTAGCCCGCATCGTCTAAACATTGAAACATCCATGCATTATTTCAGCTATAAGATATTTGAAAATTGCTCCCTCGTGGTTTTGTTTGTGGTCCTGCACGGTCTGTGTCCGTGCACCTGGTAGCAGCAAGGTGCACGGGATCCAAAAATCCCCGAGCAGCACTCACGCTCACTGTCTTTCCAGACACTTGTTACTCGTAAAAAAACACTACGAGGAATCGGCCTCAGCGGTGCAGTTCATTGTGTAATGAATTCATATTTCATGAAACTTTTTGACAGGCGATGTCAAGATAAGGTACCGCTGGAGGAGCCAAATGATACTCTCCGTGGTGCGTGTGGTTATAGAGCTGGCTAGCAGAAAGCAAAATAATTTGTATGGCTGTTTTTCCCTTTTTCTCTCTTTAACTCAGTTTCTGTCTCACTCTGTCCATCATCTCTCTCTCTCTGTCTTTCCCTTCCATCACTCACTTCGTGCCATTTTTTACTGCTACAAAAGGCCTGAGTAAGCAAAACAGCTGGACAAATAAGCCTTGGGATGAATTCCATGGTGGCTTTTGGCAGCAACAAACCGAGGCCGAGGTGCCTGTCAACATCTGCACTGAGTTGTCAAAATCTGATATAGTCATTCAGATAGTAATAGAGTGGACATGTTAAAAAGTAGCAGGCCATGTTTCTCAGGCAACGTGAGCAGGGAAACCACCCAGTACTCCCATCTGAATCTTTCAGCCCGCTGCTGAGAAACACAGCCATGATGACATCATGTAAGTTTAAGTCAATTTGTGCCCTTTTAATGCACATAATTGTATAGCATTATCTCTGTTTATATCCTGTGCAGGTTTCACTTTTTCTGAACATAAGATGTTTGGCACAGAAAATGTATGAAATTTCTGATTGCCTTTTTTTTTTCATTTAATCATTTTGTCATTCTGCTGCGGAAACAATGGATTTTTTTTTATTATCACTGATTCATTGTCTGTGTGATGATAACATGTTATCCTAGCTACTGAAGCATAATAAATATTTTGGAGATACAAGGTTGCTGCACACTGATCGCTCGCCAGATGATCATTATTCAGACCGTCTCTATTTCAGCAAGTTTCCATCAACATGTTTTAATAGCTCTCTAGTGGCAATATAACAATGTTATCATAATTTATTCTCCCTTCCCATCGCCGGCTTTGTTTACAGCTGTTGTGAGAGGGATACTGAGCACGAGAACATGTTAGCTGCGGTGCCGTGTCGTTTACTCTTCGCCTCTCTCTCCCATGTTGTCCCAGGATATCTGCAAGGCTCTGTGGTGCCATCGTGTTGGGAGGAAGTGTGAGACCAAGTTCATGCCAGCTGCTGAAGGCTCCGCCTGCGGCCCTGATATGGTGACTTAACACATGTATTTGTGTGTGTGTGTGTGTGAGGTAGAGAGGGTGTTGGGTGATATGTTCACAATCTTTGTCACTTCAAGAGTGGCATCACATGACTGGCATGGGAACAACTTCAATACTATTGGACTTTTTTTATCCATCGCCTTTGAGGCAATTCAAGTGGTCATACCAAAGACATTCCCAGCAGATAGACACCTCCTTCTTCAGGATGTTTTTAATCATGTTTTTTTTTTAATGCACCATCCATTCAGGGGTTAGAGTTACCCTTTTATAATACCATCACTAAGATAAACTCTGTTCCATTTTAGTCAAAGGAGCCAACATGATTTTGCTGTTAATACGCCTGTTTTTGTCAAATGAGGACAGCATGTGATTTTTTTTTTTTTCTGTTTACTCGACTATTGCCAGCGCATTGCTCCATGGCAACATCTCACCAAATAAAACCACAAATGAAAGGCACCAAACAAGAGTTTCTCACACACATTAATTTGCAGTTTTGGTGAAAATATGCCCAAAAGCACAATTCAAACAAGGAACATTGAAAGTGACAGCCCTGCACAGTAACACCAATGAAATAAGTGAATTCAATTTCGGAGTTGATTTTCCCTTTAAGGCATCAGTTGACCCTGTGGTTTTTTTTTTATTCACTGTGCTGCTTAGTATTATCAGCTGTGTGACATTTAGTACAAGAGCTTGTAAAGAGTCTCACATAGTTTCCTCCTCCAAGGGATACCGCTGACCTCAGAGAGTGTAAATCGCATTAAACAAAGAGTGATATTAATTTATAAGGTGAACAGGCGAAATTGATGGGGATACTGTTATAAAAGCAACATTTATTGAGTGTTTTAGTGTTATGTAGTGCAGATACTTAGTTTGGCCATCTCAAGACAAAAGGCCTTGAGCAGAGTGACACTGCACTTCTTTTAACGACGTCTTTTTACACACCAATTCCTTTGTCCCATGTGCAGACTAATAAATCAACTTGTAAGCAAAGAGGTCGGATTGACTTTGTTGTGTTTTTAGATCTGGGTTCATTTGAGTGCAGCGTCTGTAAATCCCTCTCTTTGATAGAGGTACCACACTCTCCCCTCCATTATTTTACCTCGGGGAGCAGCTGCAATTGGTTTGTTGCTGACGTGGCGAAAATATGCCATTGGGGCTCGGGCCAAAAAGCAATCTGTGCTCTTTATTTATTCTTTGTTTCTTCCCTTACTTCTTTCAAGATGATTCTCCCCCAAGGCTCGCTCTCTCTCTTACCCTCTCTCCCCTGACAGCCCCTCATCCACATTTGCTTCTCAATATATCGAACTTGATGGTTTAATCCCGCCCTCTCCCTCCACGGGACAATTAACTGAACACAAACAATGACAGGCTCACTTAGGAATCCGTGGCACTCGGCCGCAGGGGGAAAACTGAGGGGAAATCAGCTGTTCTAGTTCTTAAGTCAGGGACCACGAGATTAGTTGGAGGGGCGTGTGAGACTGTGTGTGTGCTAGAGTGTGTCTCGTGGCAGGCATGAACACACACAAAGCGAGAACAGCTGAATATATGCCACCCTATCAATAATAATAATGCATGTGTGTGTGCACAGTGTGTGTGTGTGTGCATGCAAAGGTTCTTGAGATCACTCCGAGGCAAGCAGTTGAGTATATGGTGACTGATGTCATCCTGATTTTGACATGTACAGATCCAGTTGAATCCCGTGCCAGCCGGGAACAGCCGTGTGACATAATGTTGCTTTAAGTGAGTCTAGATTCTCACGTTGCATTTAGGGATTTTGAGTGAAGTACTGCTCATTTTTTGGAAAACGTGATTGGATGACATACAGTTTATAACTTGATTCAGGAGTATGAGGCATGAGCTTCCTGTAGCACCTCCATCATCTCATGCAGTACACTCTACAGACAAACTGGATTCACGTAATTTGCCATTTAGTTTAACTAGTTCAATGTTCAAAACATAAACTGAACGGGCTGAATGCTCGGCCTATGGTGTCGCTGCTTGCAGCTCTCTTGAGAACCGCTCATACAACCAACTTCACACTCGACACTGTGCTTCATTGGGTCCTCAGCAATACACCTACCATGACGTAGTTGCATCACACACCCAAGTCGCGGGTATTCGCGGTCAGAAATACACTGGTTCGCGGGAGTAACCGCGACCTGGGAGTGTTTTGCATTTTGAGAAGATCGCGGTTACTCACGGTCGAAAACATCGATGAAATACACTTAGCAGAGGTAATTTCCAAATAGCCGTATTAGTGGCGTGATTTGACATAACCACTGCGGTTGTAAAGTAGAGCATGGATTTAATTAGCAGAGGTATTTTGCTGGCGGTAACGTTATTAGTCTGACACCGGGGGAAAACAGTCTTACTCACAGTGAAAAAAACACATCCGCGGCCTACTCACGGCCACTAGGGTGAAATACACTCTGGTTCGATTCTGCATCCAGTTGGTCATCCGCTCTCCGTCCTGGTAGCCCCGCCCCCCCACTGCTGCACACAGAGCGCTGTGTGCTTGTTTATTCAACGTTTATTAATATTGAACTACGTGTCCAAATCGCACCAAATTCGACAAAGCACTCCCTTCGGTCCCCAGCAATACACCCACCAAGTGTGAAGTCGATCGGATGAGCGGTTCTCCAGACATGCGAAGGACGTACCCACAGACAGAGATTCTTGGCTTTATAGTTAGATATTCCTCTCCTGCATTGCCTGGTTGCCTCATCATGGAACACATTTTGCAGTGTTTACGGGTGGAAAGCCACTCGGTCAGAATGGCTCCTGTGCAGACGGGTGGTGGTATCTGAGGAGGTAATTTTAAACCCCACTGGAGCTCCTCTCTGTAGGGTAAAAAGAAGCAGCTGTGCACATGGCTGTCTGCACACTCCCCAGGACCGACTGTGAGGGGAATCTGCCTCGCCAAAGTGGGAGAACATGGTTAACATTTGGAAATGCAGAGTCAAAATCTGCTGTTTCTGGTTTACTTCTTTTAAAATTTAGTAGGACGCCAGATATGAATACAAATAAACAAGTCACAAAAAGGTTGATACCCCACCCATAAATTGATTTGCCCTGGACAGAAGTTAAATTAGCTCAGTGCCTTGGCAGACATTTATTCTTTTGTTTTAGAACTAAAAATGTTTCTCAGCGGTGAAGAAACATTATTGATTTGTGCATTGTTGGCCAAAGTATTTCAAACTGTTTCACGTTTTTATGGTTGTTGTTTTTTACTTTTACTGCTTTATTAAAGAAAAAAAAGGAATTAGGGAAACAAAGCAAATGTTAAATACAGGGTAGGGCAATGTGAAAATGCAAACATGACAGACTATCACTGTAGGAGAATATCCTTGTCAGGTCTGAGACAGTTTTTCCACATTTCAGATGTGTGTTTGGCTTAGCTCTGTTAATTCTAGCTGATGACAGCTCAAGGTAGAGGCTGTCCAAAATGCAGCACAACTGGAGTTTCACTGATAGATTGTGAGTATGTAACCAGGACCGGACCACGACCTTTCTGACGGCAGTTAAACCTGAAAGCTATATCTCTTACCGTCCTCTTCTATGGTTTGACAGACAGTCATCATAAAGAAGATAAAGGGCAGGGTCCGCTGGAGAGTCTCTATGTTTTTGACACTTTTATGATGCTTTACTCTGCCTCCCTCTCCTCCCCTCCACTCATAACTCCTCTCTCTCTCTCATTCTCCAGTGGTGTCGGAGGGGCCAGTGTGTGAAACAGGGCGACGAGGGTCCTAGGCCTCAGCACGGCCAGTGGTCAGAGTGGTCGTCCTGGTCTGCCTGCTCACGAAGCTGTGAGAGCGGAGTCACCTATCGAGAGAGGCAGTGCAACAACCCAAGGTAGAGATAGACACAAAAGTAACAAAAAAAGTAGAGTAGTGCATGTTAGCAACAATTTAAATACTGTGGCAATCAGTTTTAGAGGAATAGTTTGACATATTTGGGAAATGGTTTGCTTTCTTGTCAAGATTTAAGATAAGAAGATCAAGTACCACTGTCATCTCAGCTTAGCCCATTTGTGCCCGCAATGGAATTTTGGAAGTATTCTCTGGCCTAAGCACAAATGTGAAGAAATTTTCAAAATCGGTCAAACCATTTGGCTGAAAATTTTGTTTTTCTTATCATACTATATCTAGTATTTGGGCACATGGCATGACTGTTTAGACTCCATTATATCTTAGGAAAAAAAGTAGTAGATATGGTATGATAAGAAAATGTCTGTGTCTCAGAAACTACAAGGAGCACAATCAAGTATTTGGTGCCTATGAACTCTTAAGAAGTTGAATATCAAAGATATGCACAAATATGCAGTGTAAAATTAACATGGAAAATACTTAATATACACAATGTTCGCGTTTTTCCTAATTTTTTCAACAATCGTGACTTTGACTATTAATAAAAGTGTGATTTCTCATGTGATCTAAAAACTTTAAACCTGTACTGTTAGATACTTTGCCCAGTATCTCCGTACCAAATTTCAAGACTTTTGACAGAACAAATGCTGTGGCATTTTTCCTGATCACAAACTGTTGATTTTTGAGCTTTGGGGAGAGCCAAGCTAGGTGTTTCCCCCCTGCTTTCAGTCTTTATGGAAAGCTAAGCTACCCACCTCCTGGCTCTAACAATCAATCTTCTTATCTAACTCTCGGACGCAAGAAAGTGAAAGAGTATTTTCCAAAATTTCAAATAATTTCTTTAATAAATCTGTCAACACGGAGTTGATTTGTACATTTCACCAAACATATATGAAGTAAACCTTTCAAACTATTAAATTATATTGAAATGATGCCGTCACAAAGCTCAAAACAAGGGTAAAACCCACAGCCAAAGCTGACTGTTGCTGCTGTCCTAATTTTCAGGGACACACTGAAGGTTTCTCAAGTGACTTATGTTTTGCTACGGAGATGGTCTGTGCTGTTTGTGATTGCTTGACTCAAGGCCAAGAGTATATTAAGACACGTGATTAAAATAGTGAGGATCGCTCACATGGGTCTGTCGCTTCATCACTTATCTGCTCACTTAGTCCCTATACTCATCAGTCACTCAGGATTATTTGCTCCGCCAGTCAGTGAAGGGGCCCTATCCCGAATGCCGGGGCCTCCCCTTTATCATGTCATGCCAAGATCCTGACAAGTGGCGGGCTAAATTAGACAGAGAGTGATGAGGAGAAAGAGAGGGAGATGGTGGCGGAGGGTAAGGTAGACAAAGACAAGCAAAGGGAGAGAGAGAAAGGGGGAGGGGGGGGGTAGGAGAGATGACAGAGAAGGGATTAAAAAAGCGAAAGATGAAATGCAGAGATATAAAAGGAGGGAATCTGAGAGCGGGAGAGAGATAAGTGACAATGTGATTAGAGGGCTTATAGAAGGTGTAATTGTCCCGTGGAAGGGATTTTAAGGAATATAGCCTGGGGATGTACACCTGTGATTGGAAGAGCCTTCACAAAGGCACACTCACACACAGCCACATATACAGCTGAGCATCACCTATTAGTCATGCCAGTACACAGAATTGTTGTTTGTAATTTAACACACTTTTTGCTCACTCAAATTAAATGTTTTTTTCTTCCTCGGAATTTCATGTTAACACATTGCAATCTGATATTTTCTTCTAAGTGTTACATATCATCACTCACCTGCACATGAAAAGAAATCAGGACATTGCCAAGAAAATGATTCTAGTGAAATACTGAGTATCTGAGTATTATGCAACAAATGGAGACAGATTTCTCAATCCTTCTCTGCAGACCTGCATACGGAGGGGAGTTCTGCGAGGGTTCCTCCAGGTCGTACAAACTTTGCAACACCGAGGACTGCCCCCACAACACCACTGACTACAGGGCGCAGCAGTGTGCCGAGTTCAACAGCAAACAGTTCAGAGGATGGTACTACAGCTGGAGGCCGTACACCAGAGTGGACGGTGAGACGACTGTCCCTAGCCCATTCATTTTCAAAATTACTTAAGAAAAAAAAGAGATTTAAAGAGCAATTTTAGGGGAGGCTTTTACCAAGGAGCCATATCATGGTAGTAAACTATTTGCTTGTGGCCCCTGTGGTTATTACCTTTTCCTCCCAGATCAAGATGTGTGTAAGCTGTACTGCTTTGCTGAAGGCTACGATTTCTTCTTTGCCCTGGCCGGCAAAGTTAAGGATGGGACACTCTGCTCACAGGACAGCACTAATGTCTGCATTGACGGACTGTGTGAGGTAACACTTCTAAATGTCAAGCAGTGAGACAGTAACACGGTTTGACTGATTTCAAAGTGTTTGGAGTTAGTGTTAGATTTTCTTTTGAAGATGATATCATACGTGAAGTCTTTGAAGTTGAGCTATAAAGTCTGAGAGTGGATATACTGTAGCAGTAGGAGAACATTGCTGTGCTGTTTCACTACTACTTTAAATGTCATGAAAAAGGGATAAATGACGGTAGTTTTGAACTGATGCAATTTATTCTAAAGTATATTGCATTTTATGTGTACAAGCAATAATGTTTTTCTCCCACAGAGAGTGGGCTGTGACCGTGTTTTGGGCTCCACGGCTGTGCCTGATGTTTGCGGGGTGTGTAAAGGAGACAACTCCACCTGCAAGATCTACAAAGGACAGTACACCAAACAGCATTACACTAACCGTAAGTTATAGTAGTTAAATTGTTCATTTTAAAAGCTACTGATTTGTTTCTTTATCCCAACTGCATTTTTCTTGCCTTGTCTTTATCATTTTATATACAGCTACAATATGTGTTGTTTCATATTTTGCACTCTTTCTCAGAGTACTATGGGGTGGTGACCATCCCAGCGGGAGCTCGGAGTATCCGTGTTATGGAACTGAATACGTCCAGCTCCTACCTGGCCATCAGGGACACCCAGAGACGCTACTACCTGAACGGGCACTGGACGGTGGACTGGCCAGGCCGACACCCCATCGCTGGAGCTATTTTTGAGTACAAGAGACCCTACAACAGACCAGAGAGCCTCATATCAACTGGCCCCACTAATGAGACGCTAGTCATAGAGGTAAGGGACCTGCTTTGACTGATGTATACATTTAACATGTCAATTTATGTATGTATTGGTGCAACAATCTGTCTTTCATTCCTGCGACTTACTTTCTTTACTTCCCATGATTCCTTGCGTCTATATATTTGTGTTATCCTGTGTCTCATCGCTCTTACCACGTTTCTCTTTCCTGTAGATATTGTTGCAGGGCTGGAACCCAGGTGTACGTTGGGAATACACTCTGAAGAAAGCCGACGAGAAAAGGAACCACATCAAACACAATTATACATGGGCCATCATACGCTCCCAATGCTCAGCAACTTGTGCCGGAGGTAAGTGTACGCATGAATGACGTAACATTGTGTAACAATGTTGGGTTTTTTTTTTCAAGCTGCAATGATAGATGTGTTCAAAGTGTAGTAGATATCATTCTAAAATGATCTCAAAGTCAATTGTGTGGATGAAAAAGAAGAGCTCACCTTCAGATCTGAAACTCAGTCTGACCTCTCAGATCTGTAATAAGGCTTTTAACTGCAGGTTAAATGGAGAGGGCAGCGTTCCCATCATTACTGAGGGGACATTAGTAGCTCTTGTTTGGGACTGCTGGGACCTCTTCTTGTTCTACTGGAGACCTGCTATTACACACACACACACACAAACAGATACGCTAAAGCAAGCACGCACATGCATGACTTCGACCAGTGACCTTTGTACCACCTGAGGCCTAGTATTAAACACGCACACACACACACACATACACACACACACACACACATGCAAAGTTGTTGTAATGACCTGGGCAGACCCTGGCATGGTGATTTGAGGCTGCAGGTCAGTAGACAAAAGTCAGTAGACGCGTGAGAGTGTGTTTATCATACACATTGCTCTTTGTGAGTGCTTGTACGAGTGTATTTGTGTGTGTGTGTATGTGTGTGTGTGTGTGTGTGCGTGCACTCGCTTGCCTTCATGAGTGTGAACAAAGCCCCCAGTGTAGAGTTCCTTTTGATTGACACTGCAGGGTAAAGTTCCCCACCCTGGTCTGTCGTGGTCCACCCTAACCACCTCCACCTCTTTGTGTCCTGATTGTAGGCCACGACGGGTTGGGGGTAGTTTGCTTTATTAAAGAGTGTGACTGAATGAGTTAGGATGTGCAGATTGACCATGCCTGAGGCCAAATACCAGCCAGCTGATCTGTGAAGCTGGGATTCAGGTTTCTCATAAATCACACAACACTGTCAGATCTGCATTTGTTCCAGAACTCATCCGAAACACAAGTCAGGGTATTTCTTTCTTTTGTTTATTAGTCACTGAGAAAATAACTAAAGAAAGTATTGTTTTCATATGTTACATCATCATTCTTTTAACTAGCCAGAAGGTATTTGAGTTTCAGCGTAATAGCATTCAAATGTTTTCAAATTATTAAACAGGTGTCACATATTGCAGGTATAATATATGCAAACATTTGATAGCATCCTCACAAGCAGCTTGACACACGATGACTCACACACAATGCTGTTTTGTTCTAAGTTCCAGATAACTTTTTTGTCAAGCTGTTGTTTCCAAGGTCAAGAATGAGCCATCAAGCTCAATAACACTGGTGTTTCTATAAATCAGTGCCAATCATCTATAATACCATAACTATTTAATCCACCACTGTAAATATGAGCCTGCAGTTTTGTTTTACTGTTATTTTATTGTAGCCAAGTGGCAGACAGAATCGAGTGTAAGTCAAAATGGAAGTGATATTCTCCTTTCAACGATGATGTGCCTGAAATTATTGATATATCACCCGTACAGGCCAGATGAACACCAAGTCAGCGTGCTACAAAGACTTGAGAGTGCAAGTGAATACATCGCACTGCAACCCCAGATCAAGACCAGCTACTGGACTGATGCCCTGCAACACCCAACCATGTCCCGCCAGGTCAGACCCTCTGCTCGTTTATATGTGTTTTGTGTTTGCTAGTCATAGTAGTGATGGTTAATGATGCGAATGCATCTACTCAGTAACTGTAGTTTTGTGATGGAATTAAAGGCTCCTCCATTGCAATTGGTTCTGTTTTTAGCCAACCTAGCGTCATGGCTCTAGGAAAGGTAATGTCGGTCAGTCGGTCCACCACTTTGGTCCAGACTGAAATAGCTAAACAACTGTTAAATGGATTGCCATACAATTTTGTGCAGGTATTCATGGTCCCCAGAGGATAAATCTTACAAACTTTGGTGACTTTTCCTCTAGGGCCACCAGCACATTTGAAATTGTATTTGTTTAGTGAATTATCCTGACAACTAATGGATGGATTACCATGAAATTTAGTACAAATATTCATGGTATCCAGAGGATAAATCCTACTGACTTTGGTGATCTCCTAACCTTTCCTCTAGCGCCATCATGAGGTTGACATTTTTGATTTTTAATGAAATATCTTAAAAACTATTGGATGGATTGCCATGAAATTTGGTACAGGCATCCGTGTTAACCTCGGGATGAATTGTAATCACTTTGGTGATTGCCAAACTTTTTATCCACTGTCATCATAACTGCTCAAAGTCAGTATGTTAGCATTATCATTGTGAGCATGTTAACATGCCGACATTAGCATTTAGCTCAAGGACCACTGTGCCACAGCACAGCCTCACAAAGCTGCTAGGCCGTAGACTCTTGTTAAGATTAGAGTTTAATGTGATCACAACTCATTCAGCTCAAACCTTAGTAATGTCAACGACAATTTGTGGCCTTGAACGTTTGGGAATGACCTCATCAATATATCTATACTCTGGCTCTCAATCTGGACATCATTAGGAAACGGTATTTGAGACATATCCGCAGACATATCCTCATATTTTCCTGATACATACTTTTGGATGGAAAAAGACAGAAGAGTTTGGCCCATCTAGACTTCTAGACTTCAGGGTATGTCAATTATTCAATTGTTCAATTGGCGTACCCTGGAAGGGCTATTTCGTGTACCGTAGGCTATGTGACAGCCAAAAACATTGTTGGCTGTTACCGCTCAGCATTCTGTGCATGCACGTTCATGTTTGGAACTTGAGGAGGCGGCTTTAGGGGCCACCAGCCAAATAGGCTGATACAGTTATTCAAGCTCACCACGCTAGTGAAGAGATTCTCTTGTGAACAGTATATCCTTTTTTTTCTTTCTGCATCTCTCATCGTCTTCCTACCTTCTGTCCTTTTCACCTTCCTCCTCCGTCACTCCTCCTGAGCGCCATGTGTTATTGGTCTACAACACCTACACATCTGTTCTGTAATTTCTTGACATGCGGTGTCAAAAAGAGCTGTTTATTGGTTGAGTCAACTCTTCCCAACTTCCCACACTATCTCCTAATAATAAAGTCAATGAAGGGTGTCAGGCAGCACTGGCTGTATTGTCCACCCTTTTCCCAGCCCACGAAAGCACCTGTTCCATTATGATGACATTTTCCATTCATGTAATGAAAAATAAACGTACATTTTGGCCAAAGCACGTGTGAGAGACACGGGGAAGTTCTGGATATTCTCTTTGTGTCTTCGTCCAGTTCAGCATGATACCTCACCAGCTGTCAGGAATGGTTAGCTTCTGTGTTTGTTTCATTCAGCAGGCCAAGGACTTGTAAACCTTTTTTTACATGTAACATCGCTGTGGGACTCAAGCTCATAACAAAACGGCAGTTGTCTGGCCCTATCAAGACCCACCAGAGACATCACTTTTGAACGTGTAGTTTAAGAATCAGCGCTGAATGCAAAATGTACTGCCAGCTGAATTGATGGGGCATGTTGGTTCCCTCCAAACCTTGAGGATCATCAGAATCACAAGTAACAAGATTGATTTTCTAGTTGGGAACCAAAGTAGGAAATGTTATCATATGTTGAGGTTTACTTCCAGGATGCTGTGGCCTTTTCTCAATGATGTAAAATGTCAGCGCTGTCACTTAGAGTGGCAATAGCACATTTCCTCTGATGTATGATGATACCAGACAGAGAAAGAGAGAGTGGGAGCGGGACCCACTAATGGTTCTGCGGTTTTCAGGGTGTGGTTCTGTGGGATCTTGGCTCGGCTCAGTCGGTTCGGTCACTGTCTATACCCCTGACACACAGAGCCAAGGCAGAGGATCAAAGATCAGTCAACGTGGTCCGATGCTGCGGACATCATAGGGAGTGGTTCGCCCCGTTGACAGGCAGGACATGTGTGAACACACACACACATATAAAGACACACACGGGGGAAATGTCCCTCCCTTGTCTCCGCTGCTCTGGACAGTGTCACGAAGGGTAAAACCCCTGGCCAGAAAAACAAATCAGTGAAGACACTCCTGGGATAACATTGGTTTTAATGAGAAGGGAGAATTGTTGATGAAAATGGGATTTTTTTTTTTAAAGCTAAGTCAGTGAGTTAACCAGACATGCTAATGTTTGGAGCTGATATTAGAGCAGATAAACACATTCCTTACATTTTTCTTTGTAATTTTTGGTTTTGAAAAGGCTAAAAAAAGACACCAACCTCCAACCTTTTTATGTATAAAGTATTTTTTTTTTTACTACAGACCCATGCAGGGCGCCTCCATCCAAAGCTTGACAGGTCTGCCATGCCTTGTTAAGGTTGCTAAGCTATAATTGGACGGTCAATTTTCGGGGGGAGCAAATTGTCAATTATCCTACACTTTGTATGAAATAACTCCATATATTACCTCTAGTTATGGCTTACAACTTCCTATATACTTAGCTCACTGTCTGCAATTATTAGCCCAGGCACAAAACATATAGCTTGACCCGCCAGATGGTTTGTTACACGCAACCATCTGAGAAGCTGTCATTGGAAACTGTTTGGAAAAGGGCAGGAACTTAAAAAAAAAAAATACTTGGCAGGTGATTGGATGAATTATCTGTCAATCAAACTCTTGCCGAAGCCAGTCGGGAGAAGAGAGAAACCATTTTTTCCATTGAGAAAAGCCTTCAGTCCTGTTCTTTGCTCTTCTTTCAATGAAGATACATTTCTGATATAACTGATGCTATTGCAGCATCAATGCTAACCTCTTTAGGAGCCGCCATTGTTGTTTAGATCAAACAGTCGTCACACACCTTTAAGCCACACCAATAGCTGCCACAGGACTCTGATTGGTCCGGACACAAACACATTACTTGAAGCCTGACAAGATGGATTTTTGCGTGATATACGATGCTGCGATTCTCGTGTGATCTCGTGACATTGCGGGAATCCAGCTGCCGGGCAAGGTAACAAAACATAGGCTAGCAGATTACAACCGAAACAGAGCATGAGTAGAACTCTGATCCTCTATCAGGACTACCAAAGATAGTGCAGGAGAGTTATAGAGTACAGTAGATGTCTGTCTCCAAAGCAGTAACAAGAGCATTTATCTCGAGGATTTTGACAGCTGCTGTTGAGGCGTCAATTCCTCCGTGCCTCTATTCTGAGTATTCCCACGTACGCTCTCAGCAATGGTCTGAAATATCAGCCAGATTCTTGCAAACGAAGTGGACACCGCTGACAAAGTTGTGCCTTGATTTACAAGCAGAGAGCGGTTTTTAGCCGAGACACTGACCTCATCTTGGTCAGCGTTGTATGTGGATGTCCAGAAAAATGTCTGTTGTTGCATGTTCAAATGTGACTTTTTGTCCCCTGCATGTAAAAACTGTTTTGTTATGTTGTGGCCAAGTCAAGCCTTTTCAAATATTTTAAGTAGCCTCATTATTTCTCGATTTTTAGAGGGCCATGCCAGAGACAGGCACAATAAGGCCAACTATCAGTGCCTCTATTGTTATGAGTCACTTTCTATTTTGCTAAATGCGTGAAATGTAATTTAATATAGTTAGTTTTAATGTTTGAGAAGCAATGAAATACAAATTTACTGGAGAGACAGACAGGAAGAGTGCAGGTTTTTGTTTTATTTGCAATACAGTTTTTGTCATATGCATATAAAGTATACATAAAATCAAATATACAGGATACATGCAGTCATAGTGTATGATGCTGTTGATGCTGCCATCATGTTGCCAAGAGCAGAATGGCTGGCCATCAGCTGCTGTGTGGTACACACTCAAACACACAGGAAGAAGACAGGGCAGGGCAAGAGAGGAACAGTGGTGGTGTTTGGTTACTATGAAGCTCACTCCCACCCAAACTCTCTCACCCTTTCATCAAGACTCCCAAGGAATGATTTTCTCTACTACACCCCACCCAATGAACAGTCCAAAGTCTAAAACTCCAATAAAAATCTATTACAGTAAACACTGATGCACACATATCCAGATTCATCTTCACACTATATCTCCCTCCGCTTTTGTTCCGGATGCTTTACTTTGAAATCCCCCCTCTTTGCTCATGAAGTCATCTCTTCTTTAATCTGCATTCCATTGGTGGCGTCCCAACACAGTATTATACGGGGCACCACTGTTATGTAATCACTCGGCACTGAAATCATGGAATCCCAGTTACGTTACCATTTCTCTCATGTTTTATAGTAACCAACAGCTGTTCAAAAGGGGGATTTTTTTCCTCCGCATAGCAGCGTCAGTGCCTTCTTTTTCCTTTCTCGCTCATTTTGTGTCTGTCTCCGTTTTGGAACAGGTATCCTAGGAAAATCCGGCATGATGACCACAGAGCTGTCTCATATTCACTGACATAAAGTAGCGATCGTGTTGACAGGAAATATATAAATAAAGTAAAGTCATCAGAAAAGGAGGTCACGTCCCTCCAGAGCTTTTGTTAGGGCAGATGTTTTAAGTGATAATGCCATGGTTGTGGTTCATTGTGTCATCATTTGTACCAATGTGCCGTATTTAATTTGATGTAGTCATTGCTTTGCCTTGTTTTCGCTGTTATATTTGAGAAAAACTGGTAGTGTGAGCAGAGCGCATTAGTGCCAGCTTTACAGATTATTCCCACCCAGGCTTAAAAACGTCTGCACTCATAGAGTTGTCAGGCACTTTGGATGAAAGAGATCACCAAATGTTATGTTAGGATGGCTACCACTGTACTCCACCTACAGTCGACATTATTAACTGTTGGGTTGTATTGGGGTAATTACTGTTACCAAGGATTCTTTTACAAAACAACACTTTTTAGATGCTTTATAATGTAGAATTAAAGCCCAGCAACGAAAACACATTTGAACTAATAGGAAGCTTCACTGTCAACTGAGTCTTTTACAATATTATAAAAGGGCAACAGATTTACACAGCTATTATAAGGCCAAATGTAAAAAAAAAAAAGCATACGTACCGTTTTATGTCGCCTCCACTTTTCTTCGTGCTCCAAAAACAACACACAGTCTCTCGTCTGGTCTCTCTCTCTCTCATGGGTTGGAAATCAAGCTGTTCCACTTAGTGCACCCCCCCCTAAAGGCCTGGAGAACTTCCATTGTGTTGACTTTATTATTTAATACTCTTATCAACATGGGAGTGGGCAAATATGCTTGCTTTATGTAAATGTGTTCATATAGTTATTACTAGAAATCAATTAACAACACAGAACAATGACAAATATTGTCCAGAAACCCTCACAGGTACTGCATTTAGCATAACAAATATGCTCAAATCATAACATGGCAAACTGCAGCCCAACAGGCAACAACAGCTGTCAGTGTGTCAGTGTGCTGACTTGACTATGACTTGCCCCAAACTGCATGTGATTATCATAAAGTGGGCATGTCTGTAAAGGGGAGACTTGTGGCTACCCATAGAACCCATTTACATTCACATACCTGGAGGTCAAAGGTCAAGGGACCACTTTTACAATGACCAGTGAATGACAGTTTTTCCAACTTAACGTAAGTACATGGTGTTAATTAGCCTCCTTCACGACAAGGTAGTATGACATGGTTGGCACCAATGGATTCCTTAGGTTTTCTAGTTTCATATGATAGCAGTATTTTTTAAAACCTGTGACAAGTGCTAAAGAAATTAGTGGCGTGAAAACGAATTTTTGTTTAACACGTTCACTTTGACTGCCGTAATTTTGGCTGTCTGCTGCACGTTATTTTCATTTTGCGGCATATTTCTGTTGTTGTATTTGTTTTCATGTTTTCATGTGTTTGTGAATTGGCATCATTTCTGAAGCTGTAGCACGTTGGAAATGTTTTGGGCCGTTGTAGCACATTTTGCCCTTGTCAACCACCTTAGGAAAGACCTTTGACACTGAAGAAAAGGAAAAACTAGTGATGCCCATCAAGCAAACATGGTAGATAAATCCAAAATAGAAAGAAGCTTTTGAGAAACTGTCAATATAGAGTCAGTAAAGACTCTGGCAGTTTGAGGAGAGTTAACTTTCATTGTTCACTTACTGTACACTACAGAAATCAATGACAAACATGGAAATTTCATTTGGCTCTTTTTGTTACAGTATTTTTATTGATTGATAAATCAATTTACTCGTTGAGGGGGAGCATGACATTTGTTCTGCCTCCAAAGGGGTCATGACAGGAAAAGATTGAGAACCACCGGGTTACAGTAAGTTCAGTAAAGGCTAATATTTCACCATAAAATTTGTCATATATAGAGCTGTAATAGCTTATTTTATGCACTCTAAAAAATCTCAGTATATTGAAACAACACTCAGTGAATGGTCTCAACTAGGTTTGTCAATTATACCCTTGTAGAAATCAGATAACACAACGGCACATATTACTGTGCACATATATGTATGTGAACCAAATTCATGTATCGTGTTTCTATGCCACGCTTACAGTGGAAAATTGAATTACGTTCCTATTGGTAAACTGATCGTATAGTGGAGTCAGAAACGAACCATTTCAGGAGAGGAGAGAGGGCATAAATTAGGGAGGACATGGGGAAACTCTTGCTCACGGTGTTTGAGGGGTTTACACCGAGAAGCCGAACAATTCCAGCTTTATCTGCACATTTACACTGTGTCATTATCTGCTAGTCAGAGACAGTGACTGTCTCACTTCCATATGTTTCAGTCGGCACTTAACTGCTTACTCATGTCTCGGGATACTGTAGGTACAACAGATGCTTCGTTTCCCCCCCAAAACCTCTACACACACACACACCACTTGTCTGCAAAGGGAGCACGGCCTCTCTCTGTCCTCTTACCCCCCTCGGTTTCTGTCTGTCCCACTGTCTGACTCTGTTTCCCTCTGTCTCTCTCTCTCACATTCTCACACACAGAGGCATAGGTGAAGCCTTTGAGGTCAGTTCCTTCTGTCCCACCTCTCAGCCGTCCACACACACACACACACACTGCACAGAGCTTGGTTGTACGACCTCCACTGCAGTGTCCATTACCTGGGTGGCTTCAGGCTCCGCTGTAAACATAACCCTAATGGCCTGGACACTTTGATGTGATGTCTTTTTTTCTCTGTGACCTCATGCACACACACACACACACACACACACACACACACACACACACACACACACACACACACACGCACACACACACACACACACACACACACACGCTGATTCCACCAAGCAGTCAGCCAAGGATAGCTGCCATTCAAACTTTGCTGTGCTCGGGGTCGCAGCACTTCCAATCTCTCACCAGGGATTTGTGGTGCTGTGGCTTTATGACAAACACACACTCTGTCTGCGTGTCTGTCTGTCTGCTTGTCTGTCTGTCTGTCTGTCTCAAAATATCTTTAAAAAGTCACCTATAAATAATCGTAGATGGTGATGCTCCTCTCTGATATTCCTTCTTTCAACTTTGCTTTCTTTCTCTCTCTCTCTCTCTCTCTCTCTCTCTTTCTCTCTCTCTCTCTCCACCACTTACAAAGTTACACACACCACCGCCCCTATCAGCGTTCACTCACTAATGGATGTGTGTGTTTACACTGAGTTGAGGAAGCAGTGATAATGGTGGCTGTAAAGTAATCTCACAACTGTTAACACTCATCTACTATCTCCTTCATTATCTACAGCTGGGGCTGCTTAGGTCTTTCTGTGTGTGTGTGTGTGTGTGTGTGTGTGTGCGCACATGTGTGTTTATGTGTGCGTGGGAGCATGGGAAGAAGACCCTTCTAGAGCTACTTTGCTGCCCTACATGTGTTTTTCATTCAGTAATATGATTGACAGATTCCACGTGGAGGTCTTTGGGAACTGATAATTACACAACTGTCAGATAATCTATGAATTTATAAAAAATGCAGCTAAGCTATCTTTTAGGTAAAGTCATGATACCACATTAAAACTTGTGATTTTTATGTATTAGAGACTTTTTTTAATTGAGGATGTTAAATTAACGCTGATTATTGTAATAAGGATGCTCATAAGTGTACGTGGTACCAGAGCACCCTAGGCCGAAGGTCGATGATCGATTTTGTAATCGTATCATCTGATCTGAGGCCGCATGTTTTGGACACTCGGGTGAAGAGAGGGGCGGAGCTGTCAACTGATCACCATCTGGTGGTGAGTTGGGTCAGAGGGTGGGGGAAGACTCTGGACAGACCTGGTAAGCCCAAACGCGTAGTGAGGGTGAACTGGGAACGTCTGGAGGAGGCCCCTGTCCGAGAGATCTTCAACTCACACCTCCGGCGGAGCTTTTCTGGCATCCCTGTGGAGGTTGGGGGCATTGAACCCGAGTGGACGATGTTCAAAGCTTCCATTGCTGAAGCTGCGGCGGTGAGCTGTGGTTTTAAGGTCTTAGGTGCCTCAAGGGGCGGCAACCCTCGAACACCGTGGTGGACACCGGTGGTCAGGGAAGCCGTCCGACTGAAGAAGGAGGCCTTCCGGGATATGTTATCTCGGAGGTCTCCGGAGGCAGTTGCAGGGTACCGACGGGCCCGAAGAGCAGCAGCCACTGCCGTGACGGAGGCAAAGCAGCGGGTGTGGGAGGAGTTCGGAGCAGCCATGGAGAAGGACTTTCGGTCGGCACCAAAGTGCTTCTGGAAAACCATCCGGCACCTTAGGAGGGGGAAACGGGGAACCATCCAAGCTGTGTACAGTAAGGATGGGACACTGTTGACCTCAACTGAGGAGGTAATCGGGCGGTGGAAGGAGCACTTTGAGGAACTTCTGAATCCGACCAATACGCCCTCTATGGTAGAGGCAGAGCTGGAAGCTGATGGGGGACCATCATCAATTACCCTGGTGGAAGTCACTGAGGTAGTCAAACAACTCCACAGTGGCAAAGCCCCGGGGATTGATGAGATCCGCCCAGAAATGCTGAAGGCTCTGGGTGGGGAGGGGCTGTCTTGGATGACACGTCTCTTCAACACCGCGTGGAAGTCGGTGACAGTGCCTAAGGAGTGGCAGACCGGGGTGGTGGTTCCCCTTTTCAAAAAGGGGGACCAGAGAGTGTGTGCCAATTACAGGGGTATCACACTGCTCAGCCTCCCTGGTAAAGTCTACTCCAAGGTGCTGGAAAGGAGGGTTCGGCCGATAGTCGAACCTCAGATCGAAGAGGAACAATGTGGATTCCGTCCTGGCCGTGGAACAACGGACCAGCTCTTCACTCTCGCAAGGATCCTGGAGGGGGCCTGGGAGTATGCCCATCCAGTCTACATGTGTTTTGTGGACTTGGAGAAGGCATATGACCGGGTTCCCCGGGAGATACTGTGGGGGGTGCTGCGGGAGTATGGGGTGAGGGGGGCACTTCTCAGGGCCATCCAATCCCTGTACGCCCAAAGCGAGAGCTGTGTTCGGATCCTCGGCAGTAAGTCGGACTCGTTTCCGGTGGGGGTTGGCCTCCGCCAGGGCTGCGCTTTGTCACCAATCCTGTTCGTGATATTCATGGACAGGATATCGAGGCGTAGTCGGGTGGAGGAGGGTTTGCAGATCGGTGTGCTGAGGATCTCATCGCTGCTTTTTGCAGATGATGTGGTCCTGTTGGCATCATCGGTCTGCGACCTCCAGCACTCACTGGATCGGTTCGCAGCCGAGTGTGACGCAGTCGGGATGAGAATCAGCACCTCTAAATCTGAGGCCATGGTTCTCAGCAGGAAACCGGTGGATTGCCTACTCCGGGTAGGGAATGAGTCCTTACCCCAAGTGAAGGAGTTTAAGTATCTCGGGGTCTTGTTCGCGAGTGAGGGGACGATGGAACGTGAGATTGGTCGGAGAATCGGAGCAGCAGGGGCGGTATTGCATTCGCTTTACCGCACCGTTGTGACGAAAAGAGAGCTGAGCCAGAAGGCAAAGCTCTCGATCTACCGTTCAATCTTCGTTCCTACTCTCACCTATGGTCATTAGGGTTGGGTCATGACCGAAAGAACGAGGTCACGGGTGCAAGCGGCCGAAATGGGTTTCCTCAGGAGGGTGGCTGGCGTCTCCCTTAGAGATAGGGTAAGAAGCTCAGTCATCCGTGAGGGACTCGGAGTAGAGTCCTTGCTCCTTTGCGTCGAAAGGAGCCAGTTGAGGTGGTTCGGGCATCTAGCACGGATGCCTCCTGGGCGCCTTCCTTGGGAGGTGTTCCAGGCACGACCAGCTGGGAGGAGACCACGGGGAAGACCCAGGACTAGGTGGAGAGATTATATCTCTACTCTGGCCTGGGAACGCCTCGGGATCCCCCAGTCAGAGCTGGTTAATGTGGCCCGGGAAAGGGAAGTTTGGGGTCCCCTGCTGGAGCTGTTGCCCCCGCGACCCGATCCCGGATAAGCGGTTGAAGATGGATGGATGGATATTGTAATTAGGGTGTTATTGCATTATTTAAAAAAAAAATATGACATCTCTTGAATAAATGAATAGTTGTCAAGGTGATATTATTTAAATATCCAGATGTTTATTACATTATTTTCTCAGGTAGAGGAACATTTTATGACTTTGTGAATTCTTAGTGGGCTCAAGAAGACCCATCAAGCTGTGTAACAACATATGCTGCCAGACTTGAAATTTAAATACGAGCATTTAAAGCAACCAAATTCCCATGTTGCAGCAGAAAAGTTGCAGAATATTCATATTAGGTATTCTATCTTTTTCCTCTTGGTTGCAGTCTAAACCTCCAGGCTTCATTTCCATGCTTTTACACTCAATTCTGTACTGTATAGTGTGGTATATACAGCTCTCAGATTTCATATTAAACGCTCATAACATGCATATAATATAGTTACAGTGTCGCTGTAGTGTTTGGGGTTCTGATGATCACATTAATTTGTGTGTCCGACTATATGAGAGCTCTGTTTCATGGTTTTTAATCTACCAGAACTGATTGCAATTGTACCTTTTGTGAAATGCCTGGTACAGTATAGAACATTTAGGTTGAACTAAACTGAAACATATTGTCCTAGTTTCTTTTTTTCACCAAGCATCTGGGGAAGCTTTTCAAAGTCCTCCTCGTGCATAAACTGTGAGCCGAGACAAAACATGTGCTGGACCGACCAAAACATTCATGCTAGACTAGACAAGCTATCTGTGGTCATCAGTCCATCTCTGCTACTATTCTGAGGCCCCGCAGTTATTTCATTTTGCTGCGTCTGCACCCGGCAAGTTGGAATGAACCGGCATTACATCATGGAAAAAAGGTTTCCGATGCCCATGCTCACATTTAGAGCATGATATCATTCTCTCTCGCGGCGTGGACGTACGCTGATATAAGCGGAGAAAACACCCACACACACTGACACTTGAAAGCTCAAACACGCACACACAGTGGCACAGCCATAAACACTGGCCCCGAAGTTATTTAATGCCTCCGGTGAGCATCTAGTCAGCGTCGTTTAGACCACAGAGGCTATCTGACACTCTGTCCACAGGACATCTGATCCCGCCGTGCTTCTGTCCAGAGAGCGGGACGCTTACTCATCCTCCAACATCCCCCCCCCCACCTACAAATAACAGCCAAGGCAAAGATCACAAGGTGGTGTATAACTTGATATGGCATTAATCAGTATATTATACAGCCATGCCAGTGAGGTCACTGCGGTGATAAATCCATGGTATAAGTAAATGCCCTTCAGTATTAATTAAAGCTCTAATATATCACCTTTATCATCTACCACATTAGAGCCTTCATCGTCAGATGGCTATATTTTACTTTTCCGTGCAGAAACTGATATCTAAGATTTGATGTAAGAGAGATAAAATAAGACTTAATTAAGTGTGCCAGTATGATGTCATAACTGTAGCAAGTAGGTAAATGTTCTTACATAATAAATCTATGATATCAACTAACCACTACAAGCTTGCGTGTTACATCATGGAAATCATGCACATATTTATGGAGAAATACAAATTAAGACGTAAGTGTATTGAATTTCCTCTCTCTTGAAGCCAACAATGCAAATGAAATGCGTCCAAATAAGACACAACGTGGCTCTAAAAATTGCTGTGACTTAAAGTGGCAGTAGGCAGTTTATTTTTGGCATCATTGGGCAAAAAATCTAGAATAACCTTTCAGCATATTGTAATTCACGTGCTCTGAGAGAAAACTAGACTTCTGCACCTCCTCATGGCTCAAGCTTTAAAAAATCTAGCCCGTGACAGGAGACTTTGGCCAATCACAGGTAATTTCAGAGAGAGAGAGTGTTCCTATTGGCTGTGCTCCGGCTGGTGGGCGGTGCTTGGTATTTCTTCAACAGATCTCATGGCTGCCGGGTCACAAACTTTCTCATTTTACAGCTAAACAGTACACTACAAGATGTTTCTGAAAACATTTGACACGAGAAATAGGCATTACAGTAACAGAATTGATTCATATTTGATCAGCGCTGCCTAGTTTGACCGTTTGCAAGTGATTGACAGCCGGCTCTCATAGACGGCAGCTGAGCGGCAGACTCCAGATCAGCTCTGACTGCTTGTTTTCCTCCGGTCTGTGAAATCTTGCAGATGCCGTTATAGGAGCACCGGAGGACACAGAGGAACATGATTAATTTTAGACTACCTGTCTCATGCTCTACTGTCACGATATAGTGACCGTTTTATAAAAGTAACTTTTTTTTAATCATATTTGCTCCATTTCTACCCACTGCTGCTTTAAATATGCCAGTATGATGTCATACTGTAGCAAGTAGGTAAATGTTCTCACAAAATAAATCCATGATGATCAGCCAACCACTACAAGCTTTTATTCTCTTTGTTCATGGAAATCCTGCACATATTTATGGAGAAATACAAATTAAGACGTAGGTGTATTGAATTTCCTCTCCCTTGAAGCCAACAATGCAAGCGAAATGTGTCCAAATAAGACACGGCGTGGCTCTAAAAAATTTGCTGTGACTTAGGTTGGACTTTTCCTTCCATTTATTTATGTATTCAATAACTCCGTGAGGATTTAGCTCCTATTTCGGCGCCAAAGATGTCAGCATGTTAAATTATGTTACGCGTGTGTGTTGATCACTCGGTTAAATGTTTAAATAATAGAAATGTTCATCTCCACATTCAACCTCAAATCATCCTTTGATGATACCACAGCGCGTCCCTTCATCCCGACAAGCCGTGACACATATTAAACCAGATGGAATTTCTCCATCCGTATTTATTTAGATTCCATAGTGCGTGTATAATGCCCTTCAGAGCGAAACTCTTCTCATCCTCCTTATACAACATTCCAGGCAAGTGATGCACCAAATTACCACAAATAAAGTTTAGACTGTTAATATATACAACTGTGTGTGCTGACAGCAGTGTGTTTTGGGTTGTTTGGGGTAGATCTTAGGAGGCTGGGTGGGTACATTGGGGTGAAGTGTAGCGAGAGGGTGACAGAGTGTGTGATGAGGGATTGAGCTGCCTGCACCTTGAGGTTTGGGGTCACTTGGGATGGATGCAATGAAGCTTCGAGGAAGAGAGAAAGGGATAGGAGGCTCAGGGGATTAGGCGACTTAGACGTGTGGTCTGCCTGCATGCAGTGTTGGAGAAAAAAGCCCTAAAAATAACATTAACTGTCCTAAACTGAGCACTCATCGGGGTCGGAGGGTTGTTGTATCTCAGATGAATCCATATGAAGGATGCTTAAACGTATTTGTTAGGAGTGTAGAGTACGAATGGAGGTAATTATGAAAGAGATATGGGGTGATGTTTAGTTTTAGTGGTGATGAGGGCTGATTTTAGACAAGGAGGGGGTTTAAAACTGCAGTGGGGTTTAAGTTACAGTTTAAAAGCCTGGTGTTTCGGCTGTTCTGACTTGCTGTGAAGCCAGTCAGCCATAAACAAAATGTCTAACACCCTAAAGAGTTAGACCTGCAACACTCCAACAAGTTCAGCGACAGATGAAGACTTTCATCTTTATTTTTGTTTTCACATTATTGGTATTGCCTGCCAGTGAGTTAGGTTTCTCAGTGAAAAGGTGTTTTACCACTGAAAATGAGAGAGCTATTTAAGCTTTTGTTACACATACAGTAAGTTCTGGGTTTTACAGTCCCTTATAAGAATAAGCTGAAGAGAAGTGGCTTAGATATACGACAACGGGGAGTCTTCTCCAACCGCTGTCGTTGTAGAGTTATCGTGTCATTTGTGAACTCCCGCTGGCCTGTCTGAAGAAGTGATTGAGGAGCTCTTGCGTGTTGACTCAGCGGGCATGTATTGTGTTGTCCCAGCTGGTCTGTAGGAGAGTGGGGGGTGTGCAGCCGGAGCTGCGGAGGAGGGGAGCAGACGCGGCAGGCCCGGTGCGTCCAGAGGACCAGCCAGACCGATGTAGACGCCGTGGCCGACTCCCACTGTGCCCCGCCCACCCCGGCCAGAAGGCAGGCCTGCAACACGCACAGCTGTCCGCCAGTTTGGACCGCTGGGCCATGGTCACAGGTAAGCATGTGTGAAAGTGATCTGCCAAGTCATGTTTCAATATGCTTACACTGATGTAAGTTAGTAAAGGCATACTGCTGTAGTTCATATCCACAGCAGGAAAAAAAACTCTCGCCATTCAGCCTAAAGAGCTCTACACAGCCTTGATGGCTTCACCACATTTTATGACCGTGATCTCAGTGGCTTTAAACTACGAATGTGCCCACTGAGACCTCCCATGTTTTGTTCTCTGTCCAATTCCTATACATTGTGTGTGATGACTTGTCTCACTGTTAAACTGCCATTTTACCCCAAATACCCCTTAACTGCCTGCCACAAATGGTGTCCAGTTCACTTCCTCTCTGTGGCACAGTGTAGTGCGTCACAGCCCCCCGTTTCTTGGGTGTAGTGCAAGATTTTGATTAAGGCCGTGCCATCAGATGTGTGCACAGGACCAGAATGGATATTGGGGGACATTGTTGGACTACCTCAGAGGAAGTATTGAGGAATTAAAGCACAATAAGTCACTGTATGGAGAATGTGAATATATGGAAGTAGTCATTTGGAAATGCTTTTCTGTGCGTAGTTGGCTTGTTAAGATCTTTTTTTTCTGTGACATTAGTTTAAGTGCTTTATACATTTAATAAGCTACATTACGTCAAATCTTGAATTAATTTTGACAAAAAGAAGGTGGCCCGGCTACCTCTAAAATGATGAATGTACTAAAAGAAAGCTTATTGTCACTGTGATCTACCAGTCATAAAGAGAAAGGTATAGCTTAAAGCAGGGGTTTACAAAGTCTGAGACTGTGGTCCTCTCCTTAGACAAAGCTTGGAAAAAGATGCCCCTTCACCCCCCTTAATTTACTTGATTAGTTCCACTCAATTCCTGGATGCCTATGGGATCATAAATATGTTATTTGATCCCATAGACACTCAACTATTGAACCAAGAAAGCCTAATATTGACATAACTTCCAATTACACCAAATACATAAAAAAGGGCTTTCCTACGGCATTTAGTAGTTACTGAAAAAACACAGTAAAATTCCCCAAAACTACTGTATCTCTGAAATATCTCTTCAACCAAATCACATACATTCAGGCTATTCTGTGTGATCTTCTTTTGATAACTAATATAATACCTAATGAACCTCCCCTGAAACTCAGCTCCCCTAGGGAGGCCCGCCTCACACTTTAAAAACCTCTGGCTTAAAAGCATTTAAGGACATCAAATTTGATCATCGTCATGTTTTCTGTGTATTTGCCAGTGTTCTCGTAAGTGTGGCAGCGGCCTGAAGAAGAGGACAGTGCAGTGTACGAGCACCGACCCAGGATCCCGGACGCACACGATGGCGGACAGTTTGTGCACGGGCCTGTCGAAACCCGCCAGTCAAGAATCCTGTTTCATCAAACGCTGCCCGAAACAACGCAAAGTCCAGTGGTTTGTCTCCACATGGCAAGAGGTGAGTCAACTTCAGTAATAAAGACTGATGAAACAATATGTAACAAAGATAAACACAGTATTAGTGATACAGTATGTCAAATTATAATTGTTTAGCTAATGTTAATATGTTCTCTCTCTCTCTCTCTCTCTCTCTCTCTCTCCACTTCTTCTCTGTTCCTTTCCTTCTTTGATCGTCCAGTGTACGGTGACATGCGGTCGTGGCTCTCAGGCGCGCTTCATCAAGTGTGCAGAGAAGGTGTGTATTACTAATGTAAAGATGTTCACTCAAATATAGCAAAATATTCATTCCTAATTATTAAATTAGTAACTTTAGGCATTAATTGTGACAAATCACAGTTTTAAATTCTCAACTCTTCAATAAAGAGTAGTTTTCTTCAGGGTGTCATGTTACAGAATGGCATCTTTTTGGCTTTACATGAATATTTTTGTTTTTTCATAATACAGGACACTGCAGGAAAGTACAGAGAGCTTGCTGCCAAAAAGTGCCACCATGTCCCCAAGCCCACAGTGGAGCTCCAGAGGCCCTGCATCCTGTCCGAGTGCCCCGTCCGCACTACCCCACCCATCCACCGATGGAGCACGCACCATCGCACCCATCCACCTCAACCCCTCCCTCAACCTCCGCCGCCTCGTGCAGAATGGCACTCATCACCTTGGTCTCAGGTACGTTAACATAGAGCAGGATTACTTTAGCTGAACCATGTAAGGAGCAACGTGTTACATTTTATGTTTGCAGACTTTCTGCTTTGTTGATGGTTACTTTGTAAGCTCATCAATGCTTGGTGATTGACAAGAGAAGAGGAATTGAATGTGTTATAACTAGGGCTGTCATTCGCTACAAATATTTAATCGCAAATTTTTTTTATCTATTCAAAATGTACCTTAAAGGCAGATTTGACAAAATTTAGCGCAAGTTGGTAGCATTATTTACTCTCTTTCCTGACGAGCTAGCATGACATGGTTGGTACCAATGGAATCCTCAGGTCTTCTGGTTTCGTATGGTGCTTTAAAACTGAGCCGGGTGCAACCACCGGAAGATCGATCGCGTTAATGCTTTAAAGAAATTAGAGGCGTTAAAACAAAATTGTGTTAACGTGTTATTGCGTTAACTTTGACAGCCCTAGCTATATCCAGTAGACAACCTCAAGGTCTGGAAAGTGAAGCCAGTGCAGAAGTGCCTTAAACTTGCATTCTTTCTAATAGCCAGCAGGGGGCGACTCCTCTGGTTGCAAAAATAATTCAGATTGTACAGAAGTCTATGAGAAAAATTAGCCTACTTCTCACTTGATTTATTACCTCAGTAAACATTGTTGACAGGAGTTTATGGTCTCATTCGCTAGTTTTAAGTCTTCTTCATTTAGTAAATTATGGTCCCACTTAGAGTCAAATAGACCATAAAGCAGGGGATGCTTCGGGGCGTGGCTATCTTGTGATTGACAGGTCGCTACCACGGCGTTGTCTGGTCTGGGAGTTGTCTGTGTTTTGGTCCTTAACCCTTTCACAGTGTGTTTTCAGTTCACGGAAGTTAATTATAACATTTTTGGTCGCCTAATAAATGTCTTATTCAGCGTTCGGTTGTACTTAGCTCCACCCTCTCTCTAGTGTCTCCTGGATGCAAAAAAAACAGCCAAAATGCTGAACTCGAGGCTTCAAAACGTCAGTCCACAAACCAACGGATGACGTCACAGTCACAGTCGATAATTATAGCGCGGCTCATAACATTCATAGTATCCATCATCAAGGTTTTGTCCCTTTTATACTCTACAGTGCACAGTGACATGCGGAGGAGGAGTGCAGGCCAGGACAGTCCAATGTCTGGTCCAAGGGAAGCCCTCTCCTGGCTGTGCCCTTCATCTTAAACCTGCAATGTCCCAGGCCTGCAACACCAACTTCTGCCCGCAACCTGAGAAGAAAGGTACTGAACATAATGTAGTACTACTTTGATGTTCGTATACAAACTCTTGTAATCTGTAGTCTGAACATTTATCTATCTTTCTCGCTTTTTTCCAACAGACCTCGCATGTCGGGATTACTTCAACTGGTGTCACCTGGTGCCCCAGCACGGAGTCTGCAACCACAAGTTCTATGGCAAGCAGTGCTGTCAGTCATGTTCCAATTCAAACCTATAATCCTACGGAGTGACTCTGTCTGTGACACAGACAGATAGGTAGCTAGATAGACAAAAAAGACTATATTTGACGTCCATGCTTGAAAAGACTGTGTTTTTTTGCTTTAAGCGTGTGGCGAGCACTGAAAACAAAAAGGACACTTCAATGGAAGTGCAAAAGAGGGTTCCTTTCTTTCTTCTCCCTTGCGATGCCGGACATCTGGATACAAGAACTTGATTCACTACACAGGAATGTGATCAGGACAGTACAAATAAAAAGGAGAGAAGTCATGAGGAGGAGCTAGCAACATGGGAATCTTGATTAAAGCGAATAGGACTGACATATCCAAAAGAAACTGAAAACCTGAGAAGTCCCAGCTTTGTTTATATACTGTATGTAACTGAAGAGATCTGTGCCCAGGACACCCAACATCTCCCAGTCAACCGAAGGCCATCGATGGCAGGCCAACAGAGAAATAAAACAGTTGACGAGGTTTCAGGCACTGCCACGCAACAACACGCGATGATACGCCCCGGTCTGGGATCTGATAATGAAAAGGGATGTTTCAAAGAAGCAAGTAAGAGAACATAATTTTTACTCTACGTACGGCTTGATAAAAAACAGACTGGGAATAATCAAAGTGGGCTTCCTCAATAGCTGGACAATAGCAGGAAGCTTTGCGCTGTCACGAAATCAAAGAAAAAAGGAAAGAACAAAACGAAATGCATCCTACATGAGAGATATTCTGAGATGGGTCAAGGCTGCGTGAACTGACTTTCATACTCAGCGGTGCTACAACGTTGTCTTCCGTCACCAAATCAACGTGAAATCCTCAAGTTTCAGGAAAGAGCAAATGAATTTGTGTGACCCCATGTACAGTATTGTTTGTTTTATTTATTGGCTTTACGATACAGCGTTGCTGGAAGACTGTATTAATAAGCAATATAAATGTGTCATTGTATTACTCTAAACCCCTAGACCCATTACCTTTACATTTTGTATCATGTTTCATAGAATTTCATGCTGACAAACTGCACCTTTTTTTATTCAAAAACATTTATTTTATTTTTAAGAAAATGTGATGTCAAAAGCCCAATTCATCAATGTCAATTATTAGAGATCATTTTACAACCGCTGCCAAGTACAAATCTTTTATTAATCACAAAATTGTATGAACATGCTGTTTGAAGAGTCACTGCTCCATCTTTACATTACATACGTTAATACACAACTCATGTATTGCATGCATTGATATGGCACAAAACAATAATGCATCGGTTATGGTTAAAAAGCACTGATAGACAGGCGATGGCTATTTCAATGTGATTTTTTTACAATGTAAATGAAATAACAATAAACAAATGTGTGTCACGTCAGCATCTCAACTGTGGCACGAGTCCTGATTTTCATTTATTTGATTCATTCTTCTCAGCTGTCAGTTTGAGTGAATTCGATCTTCCCAGGGCGGTGTGAAACTTTAAAAGTCTAAATATATTCTTTCAAAGGGTGAAACAAGTTCAGGAAGGGAACTTGATACCTTCAATCATACCTTTTTGGCTGAAGTCTTGGCAACTGGGCACGATATTGTCATCATGTCCTGACAAAGGATTGGTCTTTCAACAAACTGCAAACAACAAACTGCATGAAAGGAAAGTTTAGCCTTGGTTCAAGTTTAGTTAGAATTACCAACAATGACATCTTATCACCATTAAAAGTTGATATAGCAGGCATGTGAGCAAACAGCTGCCTGTTTACACATGCAGCAGTCAGGGACCAGCATTTGTTTAAAGTTGTGTTTCTGGCCACCAGATGAATGTAAGTCCAATACTCTCTCACCGCTCTCAGCTCTGTTTCTGGCTAAACCGCAGAGGGCCATGACACCTTTCACTTTAACATGAAAATAGTGATTAGAGCAGGTTTAAACTGGCATTTGTATGTGCCCTCCTTATATGTTTTCTCTTTCTCCTGAGATGCTCAGTCAGGGGTTCTAAAGTTAAAGGTCCTATATCATAAAAAAGTGAGATTTTCATGTTTTTTTTATTATAAAGCAGGCTTGAGTCCTATATAAATACTGTGAAAGTATCGAAACACTCAATCCACAGGGAGATACACACAGCCCGTATTCAGAAACTCTGCATTTGAAACAAGCCGTCAGGATTTCTGCCCATTTGTGATGTCACGAATATACAATATTTAGACCCTTGACACAATTTTAAAGGTAAACATTCTAAATGTGTCCCAGTTTATTCCTGGTTGCTGTGTGTGTGAATGTCATCAGCTGACAGGAAGTACACATGGACCCAAGCTGTTGCCTAGCAACGCAATTCTGTTGCAATTCCGTCAAAATGCGCTAAAACGGAGCGTTTTAAGACAGAGGGTAAATACAGGCATATTCAGGCAGACAGTATGAGGAAAATAAAGTTTTTTTTTAACATTACAGCATGTAAACATGTTCTAGTAGAAACACAAAATACAAGTATGAACCTGAAAATGAGCATGATATGGGACCTTTAAGCATTAGGGCATTCTATCTGATATTGAGGTATACAAGTAAACTTGACTTGTGTGCTGCAATAACAAACACCTTTTTTCTATCAATTATTTGTATTCATTATTATTATTAGCATTATATGTCATATCATAACATGATGAAACAAAAAGAAAAATAGGATTTAAGAAATAGCCTAATCCTAACCTCCCGTCTGAGCTCAGTCTGCAACGGAGTGCAGCACATAAACTGCTACCAGCACCAAGGCTATAACAGCATTTCAACACCTATGACATCTTGTGTCTGGGCTTTACTCTTAAGTCATTTCTCAACAAGTCCCAAAACAAAATCACCATTGTCATAATCCTCGGGGCTTCAGAGAGAGAGAGGGAGGGAGGAGAAGAAGAGTGTGAGAAGAGAGAGATATATAGAGTTGAAAGTAGGGAGGAGGGAGGGCATCTATGTATTTGGTGCTGTCATAGAAAAATGCTGTGAGAAAGAGAGGGAGTGAGCCAGAGGGAGAGGTGTGGATATAGAGAGAGAAAAAGGGGTTTTCCTCCTCCATGTCAACCACCTCTCTGTAGTTGATTTATAGTTGGTCAGCTGTGGGCACTGTGTTAGTCTGTCTGCTTGAGTTTGTGTGTGTAGACACTGTATTACTGAATAAATGTTGGCCACCTCAGCAGTTTTTTTGTTTTTTTCACAAGCAATTGTCTGCAAGACGTTCAGAGATGCAAAACAGTTTTATTAATATTAATTAATGCCAGTTTGCTGACAAAAGCAACACTCACAAACACACACAGAGTCAGATTACTCTTCCAAGTTTCTGGAATGCAATGTCATCAGCCACTTTGCACCCCTGTCAAGTTAAAACTCAATCTTTTGGAGAAGAAAGATTTGCATCATGTAACTGAACCCTGACAGCGATCAGTGGGTTTCACTGTTGTGTCAACATTTAATATTAATCACTGCGGGGCAGGAAGACACATATGAATGTGTAGTGAAAAAAGATTCTCTATGAAACGGGGCTGTCAAAGTTAATGCGATACTCCCGTGTTAATTTCTTTGTCATTAACATAACTTTCGATTTTAAAGGGTGTAGTGTAATTAATGCTCCAAACTTACGCAAATTTTTGGCGAGAAAAACTGTCATGGCCATTTTCAAAGGGGTCCCTTGACCTCTGACCTCAAGATTTCTGAATGAAAATGGGTTCTATGGGTACCCACAAGTCTCCCCTTTACAGACATGCCCACTTTATGATAATCACATGCAGTTTGGGGGCAAGTCATAGTCAAGTCAACACACTGACACATCATGTTATGATATGAGCATATATTTTTTATGCTAAATGCAGTACCTGTGAGAGTTTTTGGACAATATTTGTCATTGTTTTGTGTCGTTAATTGATTTCCAGTAATAAATATATATACATTTGCATAAAGCAAGCATATTTGCCCACTCCCATGTTGATAAGAGTGTTAAATACTTGACAAATCTCCCTTTGAACAGATAAAAATGTGCGGATAATTTGCGATTAATCGCGATTAACTGTGAACAATCGTGCAATTAATCGCGACTAAATGTTTTAATCGATTGACAGCCCTACTATGAAATAATGAAATGATGAAGTATCATACAGTACTGTTTTATTGTCATTACTATTACCTGAAAATGTGAGTTAGCCCTGTGATAAATAGTTTTTGTATTACTCTTCAAATATTAATATCTTATTTCACTAACTAGGCTTTAAAATAATAATTTATTGCTTTAGTGACTTATACTTAGACAGCAAATGTATCACTCTGTATAATTTGCTGCAGCAGCTTAACAAAGAAAAAAAGAAGAGGAAAAAAATCCAACCACACAAGAAGTAAGGGATTAAGAGGATGAAGCATTTTGTTTATGCAAAGATAGGGATTAGACAAAGGCTTCCTGTAGATAACAAAGGTGAATCGAGACAAATTTGGCAACATCCAAAGTGTTACCTAACCCATGTCAGGTAACAGTGGAGATTATCTGTCAGACAGAGACAGGAAGAGAGAAAGCATGCCCGACACTCCCCTTTCCACTTTAAAGAAACTATGCTATCTCTGACTACATCTGTTTGGAGAGATTTGGCTCTTTAGCCTTGAGGCTACGCTCGGAAGGTTCATCTGAAGTTACAGGGTTATTATCTTTCCATCAGGATGCACCTACAACAATCCCTGCATGTGTAGTTGTTTCCTCTCAGTTATTCAGAATCATCAGGCTGTGGATGACTTGCTGCCACAGTAATATAGGGACCATTGTGGAGCACAACAAACTGGGGCATTTATCTCACAATCCATTTATTTATTTATGTATTTATTTATTGTAAAAGCTTTTCACATTCATGACTAAATGACATCAAAAGTGTCAATTTGAAAACTTTTTTTGTTTTTGTTGGGGTTTTTTTATGTGTAGACACTCTTTGATTTCATATCTGGAACTTGACATTCCCATATTTATATGTTTTTGTCTAATTGTAAACCAAATGGGAAGCAGTCAGTGTATGTGTGTGTGTGTGTGTGTGTGTGTGAGAGAGACAGAGAGAGAGAGAGAGAGAGAGAAAGAGAGAGAGACAGAGAGAGAGACAGACAACACTGTACAACAGTACCCTCTGCTGACTGCATACAGAAATTTGACACACAATACACACATTGATGCAAACCAACTTGTCTACAAATCTAGTACAAGTGCTGATGACACAACCCTGTTTCATTTAGAAGGTGTACGACAGGTAACGTTATTGGGACAGCTCACCTTTCCGATTGAAAGGTCTCTTTCAAGTTTCAAAAGATGAGTTCCCTGACCGGGAATCGAACCCGGGCCGCGGCGGTGAGAGCGCCGAATCCTAACCACTAGACCACCAGGGACTGATACAGAGCGAGCAAAATCTTATGTATTTATAATGACATCACAGTGGTGAAGGTGACACTGCCCCCTATTGGCGGGTATACGATGTAGCGCATTCTGTATCATGGCAACGCCCCCATTAGTCATAAAGAGCTGCCTGAAGAGTTGCCTGAAGCAAAATCCAGCGTATTTCGGCTGACAAAAAATATCAAATATGCAATTGAATATCTGTTTTAATCACAATAAATCGAATGCATTACCAGAATATGGAAATGCTTATAAAGTGGAGAGAAATATTTAATTTTAAGTCAACAGGCATTTCACTAAGCAACCCCTGTGGGGTCCTAGCTGGGGTCCTTGGTCCAACGTGGGAGACACGAAAAACAGTGAGGTTTATTTTGAACCTGTGAGGAGTTAGTGTCCCCGGGACATGGTCCTACTATTGATTTAATACAACATAACCGCAGTGAGTGTCTCGGTGGAGTCTGTGTTATCATGATGCCGGGGGACAGTCTGTCTAAGACGGCAGCGATAGCCGCGGAGGCGACGGTGGGAAACTGTCACAACTGCTCTGTTCTGCACCAGGTCAGTGACTGCTTCTACACAGACTGTCAACTAACAACAAGCAGCGTGTTTAGCGTCTTTGTAGACTGATATGTTTGTTGTTGTTTTGTTTCTTCCTGTCTCTTTATTTATTACAGAACTTGGCCGAATATGTGGCGTCGTTTCTGGCACTGAAACAGAAGATAACGGTCTCTGAGTGAGTAACTTATAGTGAAATAATAATAGTAGCCATGGTAACATGGTCTCCAAATAACAGTTAGCTAGCCGTTGGACACCAGAAATATCATAATATCATAACACCGCTCAGGAAACAAACACCTTGAACTGACATAAGATAAGATAAGATAAGATAAGGTAAGAACCTTTAACCTTTATTAATCCCAGAGGGAAATTCAGGTGTCAAAGCAGCAACATCAGCAAACAGAGTGAATCACAGGAGAGGTAAAGGTATACAACAATTATAAAAACAATAATAGAGATATAAAAGATACAGAGTGAAAGGGTGAGCATAGTGTGTACAGTCCGTCAATAAATAAATGTAGTATGTGCAATAAATAAATGTAATATGTACATAATGTGCAGTCTATAAAGTGGTATATAGGATGTATAGTAAGTGTAAAGTGCGCCACATCTCTGCGGAGCCCGCAGGTAACGTTAGCAGGTGTAAACTAGCTCAATTTAAAGGTCCCATATTATGCTAATTTTCAGGTTCATACTTGTATTTTTTGTTTCTACTAGAACATGTTTACATACTTTAATGTTAAAAAAAAAACGTTGTTGTTTGAAACGCTCCGTTTTAGTGCATTGCAATAGCATTGCGTCGCTAGGCAACAGTTTGGGTCCATGTTTACTTCCTGTCAGCTGATGTTATTCACATACACTGCAACCAGGATATAAACTGGAACACATTTAGATTGTTTATGATTAAAACTGTGTAATGGTCTAAATACTGTATATTTGTGACATCACAAATGGACAGAAATCCTAACGGCTTGTTTCAGACGCACAATTTTTGTATACGGGCTGTGTGTCGTTCTCCGTATATTGAGCGTTTTGATAGTTTAAAAGTATTTATATAGCACTTAAACCTGCTTTGTAATATAAAAGACATGAAAATCTCACTTGTTGCAATATGGGACCTTTTAATACTAATAATCTGTGCTTACTAATTATTATTATTTGTCCCCTAACGTTTTTTAGCATATGGGAATATGTCTTAGTGAAACACTAAAAAACGAATTGAAGAGATAAACCGCTAAGTTTTAACCTTATAACCATGTGAATTTGAAATTCTTTACTAAATATAGCATAGTAGTAACACATCAATATCAAGACTATTATGTGACTGGAAGCTAGTTACTCCTTTTTCCCCCAACTGGCTAGCTGTATATAAATTTATAAGAATAAATTAAAGTTTCATTTCATCAATGAAAAAATCCTCAAATCACTGTGTTTGTAGTTTCTAAATATTTTAAAGGGAATATTTAACAACTGAAATTGACCCTGGCTCAACAGAGTGACTCCATGGTGCTAGGTTAATTATCTTTAGTTTATGTAGTATGCAGTTTATGAAGAATAAATGCACACAGACAATATGTTCTTTCATGTTGCATGCAACTGGATTTAACACATTCCTGTCCATGTTTTTTTTTTGCAGTGACTCAATCAGGTTTGAACAACAGCTGGGAGAGCTGCAGATCAGATTGGAGAAAAAGACGGCAGATTATGAATCTGTGCAAGCAGAACTGGAGGAAAAGAAGGTTTGCCCATTTTCTGTAGACTCTCATTTAAAGGATATTCCTTCTGATTGCAATCATGTATCTCTCTCCTAATGGTGCTACAACATCAAATCTGCCCAACTCTGACTAAGTTTCCCTGACTTTTTCACAATATTCCCACTGTGTTTTTTTTTCTTTTATAGAATGCTCTTAAGAGCTATGGACAGATGTCTGAAGAGATGGAAAAATTGAAGCAGCAAAACAGTAGGACGATGGCAGAGTAAGAGATAATTATGACAGAGCAGATAATGATATTATAATGCTATTATCTTTATGGTAAAATGTTAACTATTGTTTTTTTCACATCCGTCAGGAATAACAAGCTTGAAGACCAGCTAAGGGATGTGAAAGGTACTTAGCATTCATTTACATGCTGTAACTTTTACCAGTAAAGAGTTGCATAACTTGTAAATAATAGTCTGTTAAACATGTGATAAATGCATCCCTGATTTTTTTGCTATTTGTTTTTTCAACGTCTTAGAACTGACGGTAACACAGTCACTTGAAAATGCCAAGTTGAAGAGGGAAAAGGCCGCAGTAGAAAATGATTTGCTGGAAACACAGGTAAGTGGAAAAAACAAAACAAAAGTGCTCTCCGAATTTTCTATAATCTCATAACTGACAATGAATGAGAACCATTGGTCTCAAGAGAGGCTTTATATATTTAGCCTAAATGTAGCTCAGGAAACTTCATAATCTTTGTAAATTTTAATTTTCACCTCTTCAGACATCTTTGAAGAAATCTCAGGCACAAGCAGATCAAGTTGAAAGACTGATAGAGGAGAACGCCAGGACAACAAGCATGTAAGAACTTACACTTGCTCTATAGATGTGGTTTCTTAAATGCAACATTAATGAGGGTCATGTCTTTCTCTCTCCTGGTGCGTCTTTTTATGTTATTTGTTTTGAAACCGTGGTGAACTTTATGTTACATAATGATTATTCATGGTTCATTGTTTATCATTATCATCATGTTTGTGAGAAAATAATGTAAAACAAGTTTTGCTAAAAGGTCCTATGTTGTTTTCTCATCAACAGTAAGGACAACCTTGAAAATAAAGTCAGACTGTTCGAAGGTTGGTATTGAAAATTGGATTTCCCACAACATAAAAGGATGACAACACTTGTTTGTTTGTTTGTTTAGATACACATATTTTTTTTGTCCTTATTTCAGACTCAGTTTGCAAACAGACTCATCGAATATCGCAACTGACCAAAGAGAAGTTCATGCTAGAGAGAAATATCGATGACCTCCAGGTGCAGTAATGACCTTTTATAGACGACAAACTGGTGGAAGTATTAGTTCAATAATGATGAACTGACCTTTCTTTGTGTGTAACTTCAATTAATTTGCAGGTGAGACTGATGAAACTGGAAAGAGAAAGGAATAAAGGTAAACAAGTTAACAGCTTCATTTATAAAGACAGTGTTACAAAGAATGCTTATTTTGCTGTGGTCAGATCTTTCCTCAAGCAGTTAGCTTTTCAGTAAACTTTCTTCCAAATGTCCAAACATTTTAGCCTTAGGTTTCAAAAGGCCCTAACATAAAGGAAGTTCATTTGATCTATGAAACAGCAGAGACTTGTTCTGACGTAAAATTACACTTAGGTTCAAATTGAATCGATATCTGAATTTTGTCTTGACAGAATTTAGGAGCACATCAAGTCAAGCAAGTGCACCTGAGGAGCCTAAAGTTGACAAAGGTATGCAGTCAGCTTCATTTATTCTGTATTACATTGATTTGAGGAGCTAATCACATGCAACCTAAAAGCAGACTATTATAGGTTTTACTTATGCAGCTGGTGATTGTTTGGGTCTGTTTTTCAGAAAGGTTCCAGATGCTGCTACAGGATTTGTGGGCATGTGTGGAACCTCAGCAGCAGCACTCTGCAAACCTGCTGCATTCACCTGGTGAGGCATCATAAAGCTGTCTTGTGTTTTGAATACTTTTTCTAGTTTTGTGTGTATTTCTTTCACCATTTTGTGCATTTTATATCAATCCTCTCTTTTATTTTTGTAATTTCAGAGTCCAGGTTTAAGCAGGTTTTACCCTCCTCCCCGCAAAACAGACTGCACTCTCATCTGAACAACGCCTCTCAGTCTGCCTCTCCCAACATCAGTGAATCCCACAGCTACCCCATGCAGACAAAAGCCCTTTCTACACAGTTAAAACCTCCTCCTCATGGGCAGAAAGCCATCAAGCAGCAGGCATCGCCACAGTCGACAGGTGCCAAGAAGCAAACGAATACTCCCAAAATGAGCAAGCAATTGTTCAAGGAACTCAAAACTGAAGAGTCATCTACTGACGTGGGCAGCTCTAAAGTATCTGTTGGGGATATAATGGCGTTATTCAAACCAATGCTTCCCTGCATTTCACCACTACTAGATTTGGTGAGAATTCACGTTATGTGTCATACAAATGCTTTTTTTTAAATTACTGACTAATATGCAGCCTTCCCTGTTTTTCTTTATGATGTTAAGATAGTGCAAGTTACTGTGTTGCTATCTCTTTAAATAATAGATGTAGATCAAGATGCTGTTAGTTAGTTTGTTTATCCTAAAATATTTACTTCATTTGATAGTATTTTTGAATTCAAAACTGAACAAAGTACTTTATGGATAGTGTGATTGTGAATTGAATTATGATTAATTGAGAACACACAAAACTTGATTTTCCTTGTATAACTTGTTTGTGAATATACATGTGATTTAGTGTTTTAAAAAATTACAGATTGGGTCTTTTTTTAGTACAGCACAACTTTGTCACACCAAAGCTCCTGTAATGTAATTCCAAAGTGGTCAATTAAGCACTTAAATCTGTGCTTTCTTCTTTCTGTCTTTCAGTACACAGAGATGGAACCGATGGAGACCAACGATTGGGAAAAGGAAAACCATCCCAAAATCTGTGATGACTCTGTTCTTCATCAACAAGAAGAGTCCTTACCAATCACAACATCAGTAACAAGCCACTGTCTAAAATCTTCTGCACTACCAATGGAGGAGAAGGTGGACTTGCCAGTGGTCACAACGCAGGAAGTGGAACCCGTTTCCATTGAAAATGAATCCAAAGACTTGGGACAAAATGAGTTGAGAGGCGATACTGAAATGAAGGGCAAAAGCAGCACAGACGGTGAGGAACTGCATCTTCAACAGGACGTGCAGACTGAGCAAAAGCCAGCAACTGTGCATTTAGTGTCAACATCATCATCTACTTCTTCTTCCACATCAGACATAACAATTTTGGTTGAGGTCGTCTCGTTAACTACTGAAAGTCAAGAGCCATCCTGCAGTGTGAATCCCGGTAGCGGTGGTGCCAACAGCATCTCTGAAAGTGAAAAGACGAAGGAAGATCCGTCGGCGACTGTTACAAAGATGGATGTCGACACAAGCCCCAGTGATGTTACTGGTGCTAAAACAGTCACTCCTGATGGTGGAGAGTCACCCAGAGGGACTGATGCAACTGTAATCTCTGGAGAAACAGGCGATGTGCAGCAAGTTACTTTCTCCGCTACTTCCTCAACATTCATTGACTCTGTCAGAGATGCCGAGGTTACAAATACAGAAAATGGTTCAGAAATGGGAAAAAGTCATCAGGACTCTTGTGGTCTGGGACAGGGCAGTCAAGATGCCACAGTCCTTAAACCCCAGGAGAATAAAGGCTGTCTCGGCAAGGACACGGATGTGCCAGACGATAACCCCTGTTTGTCTGACGCCGTCATCAGTGACAGCATCAGTAATGTCTCAAATGAAAAAGTTGAAGAGAAACTTGAAAGTGATGCAGCCATAAAACTTCGCGGGGAGGAAGATGGGAATGAAGCACAAGGAGCTGAAGGAGTCGATGTAGCAGCTTCTCCCTCAGAGTCAAATGGTGACAATAGACCCGAGTCTCCTCACAAGTCTCCACTGTTGAAGATGGATCACGACGAATGTCACGCTGACCAGGAATCTGGTCAAGCAAATGTCGAAACGCCTTCAAAAAAGGATGTTGACATAGAGACATTGAACAATGAAATACCAGCAGATCCTGGGACTTCCCTTTCTGGCTCCACAGAGACTGTTAACTGGAAATCTATGAAAGAAAATATGCATTCTGTGTGCAGGCAGTTGAGTCCTTCATGTCTATTACCCAGTTTAGAATTGCAGGCTTTGGTAACACACCGAAGCCCAGAAAAATGTAACATCGACGCTAACATTGAACACATTTCAACGAACAAAGAAACTCTACAGCCTGTACCCAATTTAGAGGAAGAACGTGCCATTGAAAAGGATGTTGTCGAAGACGTGCTTCAGGACAGCATAGACGCAAGTAACCGTAAAGGGAGCAATTATAACTTGCGCTCTGTTAGGTCTGCTACGTCATTAAAGAGCGCTGCTGTCACAAATGGGCAAAATAAACATGTGGAGTCATGTACAGTAGTGCTTGAAAAACTAAGCCCACATGTGATTGGAGAGGAAGAAGCTAGCCCAGTGGCAGGTCTAACTACAGCTCAACCACCAAATTGCATAGGCCAAGTTTTCTCTGAAATGGGCCCACCACTTCCTCGTCTCCTAACCCCGCTGAGGACACCTCCAAAGGCGGGCAAATCAATCAATCCAAGGCAGGCTATTGGGAAACTGTCATTTCCCTCGCCCATGGAGAGACTGGCTTCGCCTACCACGCCCGTCGATGCCCAGCAGTTGAGTTCCTCATCTCTAAACAGTCCGCTCCCTCCAAACGGAGTCCCCTCATCACCACTCCAGTTCGGCTCTGCCACTCCAAAACACGCCGTGCCCGTCCCAGGTCGCTTGCCCCCGACGGCGATGCATCCTTCCCCGTCGTCTTCCTCCAGTCCATCTCAGGAAAACTCCATGAGGATCCTTGACAAAATGTACCCAGAGCTCTCCGCCAACGCCCGAACTCTGAGCATTCTCCGAGGCAACTTCGGCCTCGGTATCTGTTCGTCGGAGAGCGGAACATTACCCACAACAGCTGACAGCCAGACGTCTTGCTTTAAAACTATTAACTCCACTCCAACGGCCTTCACCAAGACTGAGAAGAGAGGGAAAAAAAGATTGCCCTACAGTTCGCCTCAGCCTAAAAGCAGTAAATGTCTCAGGCTTGATAACTGCTCTCCTACTGTCAGTCGCAAACAGATGCCTTCCTCCTCCTCAAACAGCGGAGAGGAGGCCTTCTCACCCCAGACTCCGAGGCTCAGACTGCTCGAAAATGAGACAACCTGTCCATCCATGGAAAGTGGAGAGCCTGCAGAGCAAAATCTCATAGTTGGCTATTTAAAGAAGGTTGAAAACCAGTGTTTTGATCTGTTGCCTGTGATCAAGAGCCACCTGTTTGTTGGTAACCTGCCTAAAAAGCCTGTCTTGAGAGACGAGGAGAAGGAGGTTATCTCCGAGATCTGCCAAAGCAGCTTGGTGAGTATACTGGTTTATTGGGCTTATGTTTTGAATGGCTCTTTCCCATTAGTACTTATGTTGTGAATACCCCTCTTTGGTAACTTGCTTATGGTTTAATAAAGAAAAGAGAGACCCATATATCAGCAGGCGGTCTTTGTATGAAGGAAGTAAAGATGTTAATGTAACAACAATGGTTCAAATAAAGCAAGCGACTCTTTTGTAGCTTCCTGACAAAAAAAAGTATATAGACCTTTTCAAACTTGGACAACATGAAGATTTTAAATGGGCTCCTTCGTTTTTCCTGCTCCAATCATTAATGCAGTAGCTGACATGAAGTAAACTTGGACCAAAGAATGGGTAATGAAAAGGTCTATATGTAAAGACAAACGTCTGCCAATAACTCATAAGATGAAGTGTGTTGTTTTCAAAAGTCTGTGTGTCCATGTGCAATGAACTTATGTGCATGTTTTCTCACTTTTCAGCTTAACGCAGATGATATGATTTTGGCCATCCTGAACAAGCTGAAAGCAGAGAAAGGAGATCTCAGCATAAACTACATGCAGGCCCTCTGTAGAGTTCACACAGGGATCTGTAGACAGAAGAGAGACTGGGAGAAGGCTCACATCCTGGCCCACAGCCTCCTCACTGAAGGTTAGACATTTGTATCATAACTGTATTTCTTAAAGGCCTCAACCGCACAAGTATTTTAACTCGTTGAGGTTATTTACGCCTTTTACCTCAACTGTGAAGACTGTCTTTGTTGCACCTACATTTTCATTTTCATCCAAAGCCATTGTACTTACCACATAAGGCACCACTTAAGCTTTAATTTGATTAATGCTTTTTCTTTCTTATTGTGTCTTCCCTGTAGATTTTCCAGACGCCGCTAAGCTGATTTTGTTCATGGTGACAACGTGGCCCAATTTTCTCTCACACAGTAGTTCTCTGTGCCAGGCAATACATACTGTCACCAAACTGAAAGCAGAAGAAAGCGTCCTCGGCTGTCTTTCAGCATTCCTTGGTTGGGAAAAGGTGAAGTATTTGTAGAGATGGGGGTTCTGCATTTGTTATGCTGCATTTATTATTTTTATTCAAATCTAGCTTGTCTGGTGCACGTCCTCTGACTTTCAATGGGAGTGACCGGTGAAGATATGGCCATTTTATTAATTCCCTTTGAATTTTAGACACTTTTGATGGCATTTTTGCTCTATATACTGTTTTATTTCTAACCTGTGTGACCTTAGTTTAGAGTCAGTTCATTGGCTTTATCACATCATCTCTTCTTTCCCATTTGTATCCTCTCAAATTAAGTAGAATGAGCCCTCTAACACCTCATCTTCCTATATCGTTGCAGAGTCCTCCCTGTGACATCGACGAGCTGATCTCCAGATCACTGTCTGATATCCGGTCCGGGTCAAGCCTGTCGTTCAACAAACACAGTCGGTACGGGCATGACCTGGGGACTGAGGCTTGGCAGCATGTCTCAACACTGCAACTCCTTTGTACACACAAGACGTGGAAATGGACCTTTGACTATTTCTTGAGGTATGTTACTTTTTCTAACTTGAAGCTACGTTGCTTAAAGATGTCATTTAATTCACAGTTGTCATCCAAACTAAATCTAAACTAGAATGGCACTCGGAGAGCGCAGACCTCCGCCAAGCTGCCCGAGTAAGATAAGCGGCATCAGTTACACTGCGCATGTCCTAAAGCCTGTGGTTTTAATGCACAGGCTGACCGGAGTTATTAAAAAAAATCCCCGAAGCCGGATCATGATCCGGATCGCCACCAAAATCGAATGGATTGTTCATTGTGCCACACCCCACCCCTCCAAAAAATGTCATTCAAATCCATAACAGACTTTTGGAGTAATTCTCCAAACCAACAAACCAGCTCCAGTGAAAACATAACCTCCTTCCTAGGCCTTTGGCCTTGGTGGACGTCATAATCTTTGTAAAGTTTGGTTAAAGAAATTACCCATTTTTGTAAGCAAGCATCCTGTCTAATCCTCTGCTAATCTGTTCATTTTGCTTTGACAGCAAGGAATTGTGGCCATTAATGAACACTTGGGTGATGCAGCCCAGAGATCAACAAGCCCCGGTCTCTGATGTGACTGTCGCCACTGTACTCCGACTCATAGGTCAGTTGGTTTGTGAATTTGCTTAAGTGTTAAACATAACCTGAAGTGATGTGTAATTTAATGATCGCCACCAAGGAACAGTTGAGAATGTCATCGTCTTTTTGTTTTAAATAGGACGCCTCGGTCAACTGGGAATCAAAGAGAGGTGTGTTTCAGGTGCGGTAACGGTTGCCAACGTCATCAACACGTTTGGCAGGCATGGACAGACTGAAGGTATGAAATATGAGAAACACTGGTGAATACAGAGAGATTCATTTTGGCTGTAACTAATACACATCCTCTATTGTGGGCGGAGAGTGCTGCCAATTTGCCCCAGACATGCCTTTCATTGATTATGACTTTTGAAACACAAATCGGATGTTTATCTTTTTCATGTGTGGGCACACAACTACTTACCTGTTTATTTAAGCAGATTCCGGTGTCTATATCTCACCCTGGCATTTTAAAGTGTATTTGAGTGTTTGTATTTATTTGTCATAATTGTGCCAAATAAATTAAAGGGGACCTATTATAATGCTTATTTTCAGGTTCATACTTGCATTTGGGGTTTCTACTAGAACATGTTTTAATGTTAAAAAAACGCTTTACTTTTCTCATACCGGCTGTGCTGCAGCACCTCTTTTCACCCTCTGTCTGAAACGCTGTGTTTGAGCTCCTAACCCCGCCCTCCCCAAAAGCCCAATCCGCTCTGATTGGTCAGCTGGTCCGCTGTTATGATTGGTCAACCGAACCAAATTCTTCAGACTAGCTCGAAACTAGCTTTGAGGGCATGCCAAACTAGCCGCTCAGCAAAATGTGTTACTTGGGGACATCACCATGTTACGGAAGAAAAGGCGGGACCTCAGGCAAGGTGTTTCAGGCAGTTCAGGAGCAGTGTTTCTGTGGGGGGAGTAACTCCTTTTGGCGTGGATTATGTGCTTTGTAACTTTGCAGATCTTTTACATGCACAAAAAACTATATAACGCACTAAATGAAAGGGACAAAGCCCAAAAGCATAGTAGGTCCCCTTTAAAAAAAAAAAGAATTATAATGGTCTGACATCCTGATGTGAAATAGAAAAGGACATCCAGCAGGTGTATTTCCATTAAGAGGTCTAATCTCGTCATGTCTTCTCTCCCCAGGCGTGCCATGGGAGGTCCAGTTAGCAGCCATCTACTGCGTCTACGACCTGTCTCCCTGCAACCCCAAACAAGCCCTGGATGCCCTGGCAGGATGGAGAGGAGAAACGTCTCAGAGCGTCCCTCCTGCCATTAATAGCTGCATCAACCAGTTAGCTTCTGTCTGCAGGCAGGTCAAGAGCTAATTGTGACATGCATGCTGTACAAATCCCCATGAACATGCATGTCGGTCTGTACCTATTTTAAAGACCAGGGTGAAGGAAAATCCCACAATGCACCTCAAAGTTAATTTGACCTTACTGACTGGCACTGTTTACCGTTTGGGCACATGAACAGTTACAAATGGATTTTGTGTCAAAGACGGTTTAAGAGAGTCAAACATTTTAGTTGTTTGTTTTGTTCTTTTATGTGCACTTCTACTTTAAAATGAATACATCATTTAAATGTGCTCTGATTTTGTAGCAAATGTTTCCACAATTATTATTGTTAGAGATATGAAAAATTTGTTTTTTCTAAAATTTTAAGCTGTCCAGACCCTGTAATAAATGTACTGGCATAACTCCCTTGCCTTTTTGTTGCTGTACTCAGGTATTGTTCTGAAATATTGTAAAAATATGTACATGTGTTCTGGTTTAACTGTGGCGCTGCTGTATATGTTTCTTCATTCAAGTGTTTGTAAATATGAGGTGTCTGTGTTTGTACGAAAGCGCAAAATAAGATTGCCACAGTAAATGTTTTGTACAGTTTAAAGTTTCAGAGGTTATTTAACTTTTTCAAATTAAAAATTTCTACATATTGAACCTAATCATGTCTGTTTTGGTGCATTCTCTCCTCATCTGCCTTAATGAAATGCCCTCAGGGGTTACGAATTAATTATACTGAACTAATAATATGCATCTTTCAGCTATATGAGAATAAGTCATTTACAAACTTCTATTTCTGGAAAGAAAATTGATTATTTATGCCTTATAGCTCACAGTCATTTACCACAACATCAACAGTCACAAAAAAAAGTGTTGATAAAGCAGCAGCGACGATCCAGCCAAATTGCCCCAACTATCCCGTTTTATCCTCCTATCCGGTCTGATGGTGAAAAGTGGTCTAACACATTAAAGCTACAATTTCCGGGGCTAGCTCGCCTTCAAAATAAAATCCCAAAACATATTTGAAACATTACATTTGAACTATTAATACACTATGTTACTGACATGTAAAATGATATGAAGACATTTTCATTCAAATAAATTAATAACAATTGTTGATTAATTAATAATAATTTAGTTAATATTTAAAAGAAACACGGTTATAGACAGGAGTTTGAAATAAGTCCTCAAACTGGGAGTGTTGCACTTCTTTTCAACAACCTCTATCAGCAATTTCTAGTTATATTGCAGAGGTAGAAAGTGCTTCTCAATTGTTTTTTTTTCTTTTCTTTAATTGTGATTATGCAAGAATCTTTTTGACAGATATTAGTAATAGACTATATACAGTATTCAATCTAAAATGGCATATTATTAGTGGTTGTTATTAGTGAGATAATGTTTGTAAAGATGCTGGTGGTGGTAACCTCTGTTTATGGCAAAAGCTTTAAAAAATGTACAAATTAAGACACATTGAGACAAATGCACATAATGTGAAAAGAAAGGGAAAATAGCAATAGTTTGTGAATAATGTATTTGCACAAATATATTTGTACTCCTTTGTAATTGTGTCTCTGGTATATTTTTTTACATGATCTTTCAGGAAAAAAATAATTAATTCAATAGTTAATTCAATAGTTTAGTTTCCCATTTGTTCGGCCTGTGTATGTTTTTTTTCTTCTTCTTTTAGTTTAATGGCAGGTTGCAACTATTACTTATTCACCTTATTCTTTATATATATATATATATATATATATATATATATACAAACAACACAGAATTTTCAATACCAAGAAAAATCAGCAAATATATTTTACAGTATAAAAATAATGTAAAAATAAAAGAAGTTATACAAAAAATAAAATGTAAGGAAAGGACGAGATGAAATATAAAAAAAACAATCGGGGTCTGTTAAACAATTGTAATAAATTTGAAATGTCTAAAAAAATCTCATTTTAATCTAAGTTTTTGCCATTTTAGAATTTTTAAGTTTTACGTTTTCAATCATAGTCAAATATGTTTTAAAATCGGTATCTTTAAAAGTATAAAAGGAGGGTATTCTTTTAAGCCATATTATTTTATAGATATAATATTTAATCAAATGAATTATGTAAATTCCATCTTCCGAAAAACTGGGATTTTTTTAAATGTGAGTAATATCTCAATCTTTGTTAGTATGTCTTTTTCAAAATGTTTTGAGAAGTTCTTATAGATAGATAGATAGTAACTTTATTCCAGCATCACAGTTCCATAGTGCAAAACATGATAGTAAAAAGGCAATAAAAAAGTTAGAAGTACAAAGTACAACAAAAATATACCAGATATAAAAATACAAGGAGATGAATAAAAAATCTGTTAAAACTGAATATATTACAGAGTAACAGCTGTGATACAATACTATTAAAAAGTGCAGAAGAGACTGAGTATAGTGCAATTGTAATAATTGTGTCTGTTGTGTGTTTTTGATATGATCTTTCAGCAAAAACAAATCAAAAAAATAATAATAATGAACTAGTGTATCTTCCGGTGTGTGTGCCTGCCTGTGCGTGGTTAACTTGCCGCACCTCTCCCTCTCTGATGGGTGCGTTCACAGATTTAAATCCCTCACACATGCGCAGTGTCTGATCCGTGCTGCTGGGTGCGCCATATTGGCTGTCTGTACATGGGGAGTGGAGTTGTTGGAACAAGCCGCTTGCAGAAAAAAAAAACCAAAAGCCAGTATCTGGACATGAAGCATTTCGGGTGATAACAAGTAAATTACCGCGATAGAAAATTTATTTGTTTCCGTGCGTGCAAAGTGTTTAAATTCTGCAGCATTTGCTCTCCGTTATTATCCCCCACCGCACACCGTGAAGCTTCTTCTCTCGACTCCACTCGACTAGTCCCAATGGATCCCAGCAGGACCGTGTGGATCCAGCAGCAGCAGCAGCAGCAGCAGCAGCAGCAGCAGAAGGGACCTGCCACTTCTCCCTTGTGGATGCACTTCTGGGAAACCCATCAGGGATTTGACAACCACCTCCACCTCTATCACCAGCGCAACTTTGCAGCGCAGAAAAATGCAAACTCCACCGCGGAGTCGAACCACGGCGAGTACTGCGAGAACGTCACGCCGCCGCCGGGCTGTGTGTTCGGGGAGCTGCCGAAGCGAGACGTCGGAGGCGGCTTAGAGAGGGTGAATGTCCGGAGGAAGGGCTCCTTGTCACCGTCCTCCTCCTCGCTGGACTCGGAGGCCTCGGAGAGCTCCTCGCCTTCCGGCTCATCTCTGCAAATCGATAATTTGAACGTCGCAGAAGAAGAGGCCGAGCGGTTTTTACACTACTACGGTGAACACGAGTTAAACGAGAACAACCTCAGACGGCATCCTCCTCTTCCTCCTCTTCCTCCTCTGCCTCCTCCGCCGTTTCACGCTGTTCAGCAGCAACACTGTCGCAGCATGCAACAATCTGACGGCCACACCCCCACTGGGATGAAAAATAATCAGCATGGGAGCAAGCACCAGCAGCACCTCCACCACCTCCACCACTACCAGTCACAGTCAGCCCGCAGCAGGAGGCATCTGAACAGAGCCAACACTTTCCACGGCATCAACCCGCTGCTGTCCTACAGTGGACACCTTGTAGACTCTTCATCATGTAGCCTGTGGAAGACCAGGAGGTACAGCCCGGGGATCAATGGGTAAGGAAGGAAGGAAGGAAGGAAGGATAGGAGGAGAGGGGTTTTTTTGTTTTGTTTTTTACAATCATGGAAGAAGGGTTCCCAAATTGAGGTCTTTTTAAAGGAATTCCACCAGGTCACCCAACAAAATGTGCAGTGGTTAATGTACACTGTTTCATGCACTGTCAGGGCATGTGCAGTGGTGAAGTAAGGTGGTCAGGGGCCCTTAGGCAACGCTTTATGTATGGGCCCCCCCCACCCACCTTTACTCATCATGCATTAACGTTACTGGAAAAAAGTAATTTAGTGCCATGTATAAAAGAGTGCTAGGAATATTACACGGTACACACTGGGGGAGCACTGGCATATACACACACACACACACATTGAGACAGCCTTTAATCTAAGCCTTGACATATCTAATTAGGGATTTTCTTTAGTAGGTCTTGGTGTTCTTTCAGCCGTTGTGCTTTTACGTTTTTGTTCTCATATTTTCTTTCTGACATTTTGCCACTATTCTGTCTGGTAGTGAGGTTTTATTTGAAAAATTTACAGTCATGGAAGGGTTCTCAAAGTGAGGTTCTGGGGTCCTTTTTAAAGGAATTCCACCAGGTCACCTAACAAAATGTGCAGTGGTTAATGTACACTGTTTCATGCACTGTCAGGGCATGTGCAGTGGTGGAGTAAGGTGGTCAGGGGCCCTTAGGCAACGCTTTATGTATGGGCCCCCCCCCTCCACCCACCTTTACTCATCATGCTTTAACGTTACTGGAAAAAAGTAATTTAGTGCCATGTATAAAAGAGTGCTAGGAATATTACACGGTACACACTGGGGGAGCACTGGCATATACACACACACACACATTGAGACAGCCTTTAATCTAAGCCTTGACATATCTAGTCAAATTAGTGATTTTCTTTAGTAGGTCTTGGTGTTCTTTCAGCCGTTGTGCTTTTACGTTTTTGTTCTCATATTTTCTTTCTGACATTTTGCACATTATTATGTCCGGTAGTGAGGTTTTATTTGAAAAATTTACAGTCATGGAAGGGTTCTCAAAGTGAGGTTCTGGGGTCCTTTTTAAAGGAATTCCACCAGGTCACCCAACAAAATGTGCAGTGGTTAATGGACACTGTTTCATGCACTGTAAGGGCATATGCAGTGGCGGATTAAGGTGGTCAGGGGCCCTTAGGCAACTCTTTGTGTATGGGCCCCCACCACCCTTACTCATCCTGCTTTAACGTTACCGGGAAAAAGTAATTTAGTGGCATGTATAAAAGAGTGCTAGGAATATTACACGGCCCACACGTACGCACTCGCTGCTGGATGGCCTTTTCTATTTCACGTCAGGATGTCAGACCATTATAATTCTTTTTTTTTTAGAGGGCACCTACTATGCTTTTGTGCTTTTTCCCTTTTAATTTAGTACGTTATATAGTTTTTTTGTGCATGTAAAAGATCTGCAAAGTTACAAAGCTCAAAGTCCACGCCAAAAGGAGTTACTCCCCCCAACAGAAATACTGCTCCTGAACTGCCTGAAACACCTTGCCTGAAGTCCCGCCTTTTCTTTCATAACATGGTGATGTCACCAAGTAACACATTTGCTGAGCGGCTAGTTTGGCATGCCCTCAAAGCTAGTTCGAGCTAGTCTGAAAATTTGGTTCGGTTGACCAATCATAACAGCGGACCAGCTGACCAATCGGAGGAAGCACTGGCATATACACACACAGACGCTGAGACAACCTTTAATCTAAGTCTTGAAATATCTAGTCACATTAGGGATTTTCTTTAGTAGATCTTGGTGTTCTTTCAGCCGTTGTGCTCACATTTTGTCCACTATTCTGTCCGGTAGATGAGGTATTATTATTTGAAAACCAAATTGAGCTTATGAACCCGGTCACATCATGGGGCCAGGTTCATAAGGTCAGCCGATTGCTGCTGCTTAATTTTTTTTAGTGTTTTTTATGGGCCAATAGGGGTAACGTTTTTTATTTTTATTTTCTCTGAAATACATTTAAATAATTAAAAATATAATCCTTCCAATCTGGGGCCCTTGCAAACATGTGCCCCCTTAGGCTGCAGTCTAGGCCAACCTGTGCATTAATCCACCACAGAGCATATGAATATATGTCTTTTCTTTCAGTACGTTGGAATATATGTATCTAGTTCTTAACAGATCACATAAAACAATAAAATCATCAGTTGTGGTCCAAATGTATTTGCCCTAATGTATGTACTTGAATTTATTTAATTTGCATGTCAGTCAGATTATTTACCTTTTTTTACCGATTTGAAGTAGTTTGCAAAATACTTAAGTTTCTGTGAGCACAGGTGTATTTGAGGCACAAATCCATTTTCATTTTTTCCAGTGCTGCAAACATTTCCTTTTGTGTAGAGCTGCAACAATTAATCGATTAGTTGTCCACTATAAAATTAATTGCCAACTATAATCGATTATTCAAGTCATTTTTTTAAAGAAAGAAAATGTCAAAATTCTCTGATTCCAGCTTCTTAAATGTGAATATTTTTTTGTTTCTTTACTCCTCTATGACAGTAAACTGCTTTGGGAAGCACTAATCAACGTTTTTCACCATTTTCTGACATTTTCTAGACCAAACAACTCATTGATTAATCAAGAAAATAATCAACCGATTAATCGACAATGAAAATAATCGTTAGTTGCAGCACTACTTTTGTGTATTACCAGCAGTATAGTCTTAAGTAGGCCCAAGCCTAATACTTACTTTTTATTTTTCTTAAATACATCCGGCAATACTGTCCACAGTCATACTGTACAGCACTCCCCATGTTCAGTCCTTGATCCCAGGTGTCCTGTCTCCTTTGATTCTTTACAGTCTTCATGAAGAAATCATGGATTTTTTCAACTTCATGTCGCCGCGACCAGAGGAGGAGGCCATGAGGAGAGATGTTGTGAACAGAATAGAAAGTGTCATCAAGGACTTGTGGCCCACAGCACGGGTGAGTGTCAGTAGGCCTGGAGAGCTGAAGACTATGACCTCTTTTGGGTTTTTTTTAGTTGATTGGTTGATTGAGGTGTACCACAATGCTCTGTTCTCAAGGCCATTCTAGTCTCTAGACATTATTTTGCCCTATTCAATAGCATTTTTCTGATGTGCTGTTAATCATCCTTCAAAACCAAACAATCTCAGGAAGTTCCAGCTTCCTGCTGCATCAAGAACTCAGAACCTCCTTTACCATAGTTGGACAAGGTGGTGTAGTTGACTGTGGCATGATCCTTACATTTTCTATAGCAACACACATTCTCTGAGTAACAGTAAAATAGATTCAGACACTTTCATCAGTTTAAATAAGTGTTTGCTGATGCTGTGTCAGAGATGATCATTCAACCCTGGTCAAGTGTTGGAGTTGTGGTGGACTGCTTCATATTGACGTGTTTAATGTGTCTGATGTAGCGTTAACTTCTATTTACATACATGAGTTAGACAGAATATTGAGTTGAATTACGACTTCTCTGACACGCTGTCTAATCAGACTGAGCATTACAGGCTTACAGACTCATCAGAGGGCTGTTTTATCGGATTATTTCAAAATGTATAGGCGTACCTGATAAAATGGTTTTCTTTTCTCTTAAGTAAATTGTTCTCCCTTCTCTGTCAATTAACTGAGCCAGCACTTGCCAAGGGACATAGCGTAGACATTCATTTCAAATAATCAATGCTTTAAAAATGCATGCAGAGTTACCATTTATAAAAAAAAAAAGTCAGATTTTACTGATGACCTCTGGGTTTTACTTGTGCTGGATCAGATGTTTAACCCCTAATGAGCCGGCGTGTAACGAGACAGTACACAGGAGCGCAGGCCTGTACTGCCCCGGTCCTCACCCAGGACTCATCTTTTTTACTTTAAAACACATTTTGGAATACATTTCTACATCAGGATCTTTCATTAAGTTGTATTTACAGTTAGCGTATTCTCTTTGATTCGCAGGTTTTGTCATTATGTAACTGTGTTTTTAACACGACATTTTATTTATTTTATTGACTTCAGTTTATTGCTTCGCAAAGCTGTTATGGGCTGTTTAAATCAATGTTATTGTCTTATATACTCCGCAGACAGTGTGTCTGGGGGTTTACTGCACGTCCCGTATCCTGTTTGGCCACGCTGTAGGCCGTCAACAGCCTAGTTTACACTGCACGTCCTAACAGAGTCGGCCAGATGTAATCATTATTCATGTCACTTGCGCTCCCAAAGTAACATTAGTGAATTATTTTCCATTGTATGTTGCCAACAGAATGTTAGACAGCGTGCACTTTTTAACAAATAGCATTTTTTGGGGTTAACATTATAAACATTTTGAGCTAAGCATAGCCGAGAGAAGTCCCACCGGGCCTCACTTTTCTCTAAAGACCAAGCTGTGGCAGTACAAAATGTTTAATTTTTGTAGTGGGCTTTGCTTTCCCTGACAGAAAATAGTCATTTAACATTAAAGTGGACATAAAACCACAGTCAGAAATAATATGTAATACCACTATACAGAAATAACACTGCCCGTATTAGGCGTATTTCAGAGACTTCAAACTAACGTGCAGAATTAAACTTCCCATCCAAACTGTGATTGACCTTAACAAAGTCAATTCAGTATGATGCGTTTCTTTCTTGTAGCCATCTGCAGTATTTAATCTGTAGTTTTGTATTATTTTGTGAATTATTTATTTATGAAGTTGGCCATTTAGTAAGCTTAGTAACAGCTACTCAAACTATTCGCTTATTGCTAATCATAAGTGAGGACTTTTAATAATAATAACTTTATTTATGTTGCACCTTTTTAAAAGAGGTTGGACCACAGCATGTTGGGAAAAGTTGGAGCAGTATAGCTAAACTGCTGCCAACACACACACAAAGGTCAAACTAGCTAAGACATGAGCTGTCAAATGAATAATGGGTACAATAATGTGTTGCGTCTTCCATCGGGCTTGTACTAATGTGTCTTGTACCCTGCAGGTGGAGATATTTGGCAGCTTCAGCACAGGACTTTATCTTCCAACGAGGTAAGATTTGTTTGCGTGTGTTTCTTGTACAGTCTGACCTTTTTATATACGGGCCAATTTTGAAATGTGTCATTTAAAATGCTAGTTTTTAGGAAGTGGGAGCACTATGTTTGGTAAGACATTTTTGTCAGAGAGCTTCAGTTATATGATGCCATATTATTCAGTATCACTGTTCAGTAGCAAAACTAAAACCACATGGCTTGGAATTAATTTGTATAAAGTTACAAAATGTTATGAGAATTACTGAGTCCCTGAAAAGCGCTATATAAGTCGAATTTATTAATATTATTATTATTATTAGAGCTGATCAGTACTGGGAAAAGTTGATTTCAACATATTTGATGTGCAAATCATTTCCAAATGCAGCTGTTGAAATGATTCATCAGTGTAGCAGTCATTACAGGGATCTTTGGAGTTGTGAAATAAGTTAGCTGTTATGCTTTTTTTTCACACCAAAGTATTCACTTAATACTCACTCATTCATTTGGGCTGAACTCCATGATCAACAACATTGATTAGGACCAGGTCTTAAAGATGACCACGTCATGAACTCATTTCCTGAAATGACTTCTTCTTTCTTTGTTAATTTATCAAGATTCTTTGTATAATTGCACAATCTTTGAGAAGAAACTGTTGAGAACCTTTCGTTCAGTTAAAAGAGACAATGGGATATTTCCTGACTGCAACCTGCAGTTATCGTTACCTTTTCTTCTTTTGTTTCTTGTTCTTCCAAAAGTCTTAATCTGTCAAATTATCACATTGTGCTTGCACAACCTTTCCCAAAAGCCGGAGTTAGTTACACAACATAAAACTAGGCCGTATATTGTTCTCTCAGTGACCTCTGCATCAGTGTGCGCTGCATGTAAACAGAATACTTGGGGAAAATAAACTTTTTAATGTACAAAGTTGTTTTTTGGGGGGTTTTTTCAGTGACATTGACCTGGTAGTGTTTGGAAAGTGGGACCATCCACCACTGCAGGAACTGGAACAAGCCCTGAAGAAACACAATGTGGCTGGCCCATATCCCATCAAGGTCCTCGACAAAGCTACAGTAAGTCACCAGGAGAGACCAAAACCAATGTCATGTCCTAACCAAGGATTTAACAGAAGAGCTTGTGTCAATTGGTTCACGGTGCATCTACCTTTTTTGGATTGATTCCTATTGACTCTTTGACCTGTCCTCAGGTGCCAATTATCAAGCTTACTGACCATGAAACGGAGGTGAAAGTGGACATCAGCTTCAACGTAGAGACTGCTGTTAAAGCGGCACAGTTCATCAAAAGCTATCTTAAGGTAAACTTTGAATACTTTGACCCTTTCAACACAAATGTGGCCTTGTTTGGTTGTTCCTCATGTTTGTTTGTCTTTCCGTCTTGTAGAAGTACACTGTCTTGCCGCCGTTGATCTTCGTCCTGAAGCAGTTCTTACTGCAGAGAGATCTGAATGAAGTCTTCACCGGAGGCATCAGCTCTTACAGCCTAATACTAATGGCTATCAGCTTCCTGCAGGTACACAAACATATGCATGCTATATCTACCAAAAAAAAAATCTTCTTTTCTATTCTATTTGTCTATTTCAAACACTGCAAATTTGTATTTAAATAATTGTAATTTAAAAAGTAGTAGATTATGGATTTTGTGCTGGTCTAGATATGTACATTTACCACGTAATTACTTTCACTTTGTACTTTTGTTGAGTTAATTTCAGTGTTTAGAAACTGATTTTTTGTATATAGCACCTCACTATCTGAATGAATAACTGAAATAACAGGGTCAAGAGGTCAGTGAGTTCAGTGGTGCAATAATAACATTTATTTTGGATAAGTTTGATAGAAGTAGATCAAAAAAAGTCACATAATTTTGTGTGTGATGCATCAGATTGATGATGTTTGATGTCATTTTCAACATGTAATATTTTGTTGGCGTATCAAGTGACACTACAACGAGTTAAATACCTCCTTGCTGTGCTGTCCATCAGGGAACCGATTCAACCTGGCTGGATTTAATTGCAAAGTGTAGGTAATGACTTCTTCTAATCACAGTTACACCCTCGAATCGACACGCGACGCGCCAACATCAACCTGGGCATCCTGCTGATCGAGTTCTTCGAGCTGTACGGCCGCGATTTCAACTACATGAAGACCGGCGTCCGGGTGAAGAATGGAGGGGCTTACATGTCCAAGGAGGAGATGCTCAAAGCCATGGGGAGTGAAAACAGGCCGTCCATGCTCTGCATAGAGGACCCAATACAGCCAGGTCAGACTGGGATTTGAATTGATGAATACATGAGAGAGTGACCTGATCAATACACCCATCCATATAGAAGGTTATGGGTCAATGTAGTAGCAAACCATTTAGCATCTGCCATTAGTGCATTTACATGGCAAATGGTGTTAAAGTGGTAGAGCTGTAGTGCAATGAACTGCGTAAACAAATTCAGACTTAACAAAGTGGAGAAAAGAAGACAAATGGATCACTGTATTATATGTATACCTAATTAATCTTGAATTGACTTACAAACTCTCCTCTAGAATAGGATCAGGCTCTTTTATGCCTACATGGCTAGCGCTGTTGCACATTTCACTGGAGTTTATAGTTGTATACCCAGGTTGTAGTCTTTATATATTGTATTGTCAAAATTAATCTCCATATATAATTTTTTATTTTGTGATTTTTCACAGGAAACGACGTGGGCAGGAGTTCGTACGGCGTCCTTCAAGTCAAGCAGGTGTTTGACTTTGCCTACATGGTGCTGAGTCACGGAGTGTCGACTCTTGCACGCGCTTACCCCAACAAAGAGTACGACAGGTTGGTTTCTGAATGAATGAAATGATTTCTTAACTTTTCTTTAAATGTTTTTCTCAGCACTAGTTTTGAGTTTGTCCTGACAGCATTACAGACTACACCTCTCTCTCTCTGTGTTGCAGTACTTTAGGACGCATCATCAAAGTCAGCCCAGAGGTGTTGGCCTACAGGGAATGGACGATTAAGAAGTGGGGAGCCAAGCAGTACCCCAAGTTAGAGAACCATGGTAACGTTGTGGGGACCTTGGGGTTCAGTTAATTTGGTCTGGACTAAGGGGGAAACAATGTTCGTTGTTGCATTTTAGTTCTGGTCTGTTTCCTGTTTTAACTGACTTTTTTACAACCGAACCAAGAGGAGTAAACATGATGTTACACAGACTGACAGATAACTCGTTGGTTTGACAGTTTTGACAATTGTCATCCTGCATCATCAGGTTTGATTGACAGCTTTCACACCAGCCCAAATGAATTGTAGTAACTGGGCAACCAGACCCGAGTTCGTTTTAACCAAACCAAACGGGTTAGGTGTGAAAGCACTCTCACGGGTTACCTTACTGGACGCATGAGCAGCGCGTCACAGCTACCTCGCTGAACTGCTGCGTCTCTCTCTCATATGGTGTCCACACCAGCAGTGTTTTCTACTTCTCGCTGCTACTGCCAGACGTTTCCTTCTACATAGTTTACCTTTCATAATGGCCAGAAAAAGGTTAAGAAGCATGTGCTCATTTGTAAATAATAGTAATAATCCACAATTAAATGCTGGTAAGTCACTTAATATCCCCAACACTGTCCTGCAAATACTTCAGAATAAAAGCTTTGTGTTAACAAATGAAGGAATTCTGGTGTAAGAGGGCTTTTATTTTGAAACGGAAACAGGAAGTGAGTTAAAAAATATTTTTTTCATGTTTGTGACATATTCTACAGATCTGGACATCAAAACTGTAATGTTGCTGATATGATGTCAATATACGTTGTTGTCAATGTCTGTTGTTGCTGTGAACCGCATGCGACACGCAGAAAAAATAGGCGAGACCTTGAATCTCTAGAAGAGATGCAGCTGACATGCAGCCGAGCGGCGCCTGAGCCACGCCGCTCTAACCTGTTGACATTGGTGCCGAAATACAAAGCAATTTTTTGTGACGGCTCCAGAAAAGTGACAATATGTTTTCCCATCTTAAAGAGTCAAATGATGTGGTAATGTACCTGATGCTGTCAAATGAGTTCGGACTTTTTTCCAACAGTAGTATTCTTGTTTGCTCCTTACAGATGTGGAGACCTGTGAGCGGGACCTCGCCACGCTGATGCTGGTTTCTGTGGAGGATCAGAGAGACACTTCCTCCCCCCTCAGCGCTGACTCCCCCTCACCTTCTCCAGTCTTCCTCCCCAGCCCTCAACACCACTCCTCATCGTCCTCTGCGTGCTCACTCTCCTCCTCGTCCGGAAGTGACATAGTAAGGCCTAAGGAGATTTTGTCTGTACAAACATTTACTAGATCAGGTGACTCATTGGTCACAGGTCATAGTTCACAGTGGTTCACAAACCACTTCAGCAACACAAAGTGTTTAACCTCTACCTGTGTATTGAATTAGTTTTCATGCATTCACAAAGATCATTGTCAGAATAACGTGATCATAGCAGCTATGATACCTTCTGCTTGTCCATATTTTTCATTTTTTTCGTGTCTGTGCAACTTTGTTAAACTGCGTGTTTGTCTTTTTCCAGGAGTCCGATTCTCCCCCGAGCAGTAACACGACTATCCAACTGCACCCCATTACCCTGGCTTCAGTCCATTCAGTAATCCAGATGGCTACTGACCTGAGGGCCGCACATCCAGCAGGCTTTATCCACACTACACCTCAGGTCAGTTTCATTCTTTCTCCTTCTCTTTACGGGTTGCAGAAAAAACATGAACCTCCATTAATTTTTTTTTTTTCAATTCAGACAGTCTAAACCTTTTAACTCAGTACACCGTTTTTAGATAATGTACAGACCATTGCATTTCACTCTATGTTGAATATTCAAACAAAATTTAAAGTGTGTCTCTGTGTTTCAACAATGTAAAAACGTACTGTTGGTATAATTCTCATTGCATATTCTGCTTCTTTTATATTTTCTAGGTCCAGATGTCGCTCCCAGAAAACCTAACCATCCCCTCGCTCGCTGATTGCCGGTTCTACCACGAGAATCCGCCTTCGATCAGCGTCATGCACCGCCACATGACGCAAGCCGCGCACATCTCCCAGCACGCCAACTCCACGAGCCCTCTCCCCAGCCCGCTCCACCAGCTCCAGCATCCTCACATGGGAGGAGGGCCTCATGGCCACGCTTACACCGTGAGATCCAATTCCCAAGGCTCGCTCGAGCCGCACAAAGTTGGCTTCAAGCACAACCAAGGCGGCGGCCTCCAAGGTCAAAATCACACTCAAGGTAACTTCACTCCCCAGCAGCGGTTTGTTCCCCAGGGTCACAACACGACACCGGGCTTCAGGAACCAGCAGCAGTACACCCGTAACACCTGGCGGCGCAGGAAGAGGGACAATCTTCCTGTTGTTACCCAGAGCAGATGAAAGACATGCATGACTTTGACTGGCACTGGGTTTTTTGAAGGCCTCACTTAGCCCCAACATGAGTCTTGGGTGTTGAAGAAACTGTGAAACATTCATGATACACCTGTTTTTTTTCGTTGGAGGCTCTGAAAAACGCACCTACTTTTGTCCTGGAATTCACAAGTCAATTGAAGTTGTCTCCAAAGGTGTCGAATGATTGGTCTCTGCTAGCACTGTGCAAGTGATGCTACAAAGGCTCTTGCAGGTGACGGAAGACAGCCTAAAGTCTTAACTGTGCTCATTTTGTTACATCGGTCTGTCTCTAAATTTGATGCACACCAGCGCAGACTTTGCAAGGAATTTTCTTCTCACCAGTGTCACTCTCCAGCAGCTAAAGACCCCGACTGGTTGGCTGAAGAGTTTGGTCAAGTATTGAGTTCCCATGCAACTTGAACACCTTTTTAGAAAAGCAACATCATGTGCCATAGTACTGAACTGGTTTATCAAACCTGGTCTCTCTTGAAGCTTTGACTCTTATTGGGCCTTTTTGATCAGGTTTTGGCCTCTTCTGGTTTTTCTGAATGCAACTCCCCTCTCGGCTATCACCTACCAATTGTACTCTGGACCGAAGCGAAGCACTACCTTTCTACCTATGCAGCGCAAAGCTGACTTGATGTTTTTGGTGTGACGGCACAAAACGGACCTTGTCTCAAAGTGCTTAAACTGTGATGACTTGTTTGAATGTACCAAGTGTTTTTTTGTGTGTGTGTCGGTCATTTGTTCTCTTTTGTCACTGAGGGCTTTTCTTTTGTTCACATTGGCACTATTTTTGTTTTTTGTATTGTAAACATTGCCACCTTATTTTATGTTTGTTGCGTTCATGTGCAATAATTGCTTTTATTTAATTTATTTCACATTTTTAGTTTTATTTTTAGGGGTTCTCCCCACTGTAAGTTTTCTTTTTTTTTTTAATTTCTAGACAACATTGATCTGTGCAATAGATGGATTTAAGGGCCTTGAAGGAATGTATGTATGTGTGTGTGTGTGTGTGTGTGTGTGTGTGTGTGTGCGTGTGCAGCTTTCCAGCAGAAGGGGGAGCTGTGGTAAAGCAACATGAGAAATGTGCCAAAAATGACATGATTTACCATTACATTATCACTTGAAATTTTGCCAACTGCCTGTCCAGATGTTTTTCCACCACTACTCGTATTTTTTTTTTTCAGTAGTTTGATTTTTATTTGGGTGTATTTACTCTTGTGGGGAAAATACACCTTCAGCAGTGTTTACTCATGTCATTTCAACAATAGTTGGTGCTACTTATTACCAGCAAAGTGCTTTTTTTCTGCCTTATATCTCCTTTGATTCTGTTAAAGCAACAGGTTAACTGCCTTCTTAAATGACCAAATTTGCCCTTGTGTCCTGTACGTAGCCAGCTTTCTGTTCTCCTATTTGTTTCTATATGCACTGCCAGGTTTAACTTGGCTTTTATTTTTACTTGTAGGTGTTTGCTCCGGGAGTAGACTTCCTACTGCAGTCAATGATTGTTAACATTAACATCATGTCACAGCATATTTTTTTTTAAAAATTCAAATTTCATAATTATAAAAAGGGCAAGAGGTCCTCATATTCTAGAGATGTTCCTCTCCCATATTTAAAGTCAGTATTTCTACATCTTGTAAGACAAGGTTTAATAATTTACCATGATAAGACTTGAGCTGGGGATGTCACAGATTCACCGTTACTGGAGTTTTGGTAGAGCCATTAACAAAACCAAAATTAGGTAAAGGTTGTATGTTTTAAAAGTCTGTGATTATTGTAACACCCTGCACACCGATCCGATGGACTCAACACGATACTGTTAGCATTATACCCTCGTTTTCAGTGCTGCTTTTACCAAGCCGTCTGGAGGGGTGAGCGATGTGTTTGTTACGTCATATTGCCACAAACCAAATCTCCCAGCTCAAATGTGTGTAATTAAGGACGGGTTGTTAATGTGTAAATGACTGACGTATAGATGTATACCTTGTTTTTTTAAGTTTTTCTATTTTTTTAATAAACATTTTAAAACTCCATTTCCAGTTTTAGTGTGAAGAGTTTTGTAATGTGTTACGGTCACTCTTGTGCTGGCCGGTACATTGTGGCTTCATGATGAAAGGGATATTTTTATATGGTTAAATGCAAAAGAGGTATATCGACGCAAAGCATGAATAATGCTATTGTTCCAAAGTTTGAGAGGCGAACTTTGTACTTTTGGTTTTTGATTATACAGTTTCCACTTGGTTGTCTCTTACAGTCTTGTTTGCACTTTGACGAGAGTTTTTCTAATTCAACCCCACAAGGAGATGGCACTCTTGATCATGCTGAACTCATGGTGTCATGGCTCCGTTTGCAAGTTCGCATGGAGGGTCCGCCATATGAAGTGCCATCCCAAATCAATTAGCGGGGGGTGGAAGTGGGCAATATAACCCTCCAATAGCTAGCCTGCATTGATGCTGACCTACTGACCAAGTGCAGCGGAGTTCTGTGTTCCTAATGGAACACGCTACGTACAAATACTGTAACCTCCGAAATACTACACGTACAAACGTAAACTGCTCAAACTAAATGGGTATTTACCAGCTTAAGGTTACATTGTATTTCAGATGAAATCTACCCTTGTCTATAGTCTAGAAAACGGTAGACATGTTCATTTGATTCGAAAGTGTTGTACAGGGACTGTTGCAAAAACCAAGCAGCTCATTAAGCGTCAGTTAAAAACGAGAAGATGCCATCACAGAAGCATGTGAGTAAGTCTTACTTTTTATTTTTACTTTTTCTGTATATTGCATATTCTTTTTATTCTTGATACTGTGAACCTTTGCACCGGCTTGATACAAAACCATGGTTACATAACTTTAACGCGGTTTCCGTCAGATAGAGAGAAGTTCGTCCCAAAGCTTGCCACTGTATTTACCTACACCTTAAAGAAGGGTGCTCCATTCAGCTGTGAGTGTGACTACAAACGGAGTTCACTCTAGGAGTTGGCGATACATCGAATATAGTCGATGTATCGCGGCTTGTCCTACGCGCGTTGTATAAAATGACTATATCGCAAACGTAATGTTTTTAAGCCACCCCGCCGGCATGAGACTCGCTTTGGCATTTCCTTCTCTCCCTCACGGCCTATGGAAAGGAGGCCAGAGAGAGAAAGCCCGGAGAAAGCGAAAGAACTGAAGCGGCAAAGCGAGTATGGTATCGAGAACACGACCAAAGCAACCAGAACCAGCCCAGAGGGAAATGACTCTGGCTTCCTTGCTTTCCAAAGCAATCCAATATGACAAAAAAAGTGTAAAATGGAAAGAATTCACGGCCGCCGTAAACACCTAAATCACAAAGCCGGTAAGCGTAGTTGAAAAGCCCAGATTCAAAAGACTCATTAAGACACTTGATCCAAAATATGAAACTACCTGGTCGCAAATCTTTTGTGGAGAAACCTCCACCGCAGTTCAACATTTAGTTTTCAGTGAGAGAAAAGTTGGCCAACCAGCAAACAGAGGTGACCCACTTCTCCACAACTACCGATCTGAATGTCCAGCTAACAAAACCAAAGCTGTGAGCCTGAATAAGTGGACAACACTTTAGTTTTGGCCACAGGCTGCACCTCGCAATTGGTGAGTCTTTCTACACTAGTGGGAAAATAATCATTTTTATTATCAGTAATGTTATAACAGCTTACTGGTAAACAAAACATTACTTTACACTTATAACGCCATTAAAAATTGTGTGTGTGTGTGTGTGTGTGTTATGTATTTATCAAAATATATAAAGCATTTATTGCCAGATAACTATCTGGTTAAAGTGAAAACTGTTGGATACTGTTTTGTTAAATTTAACTTGTGATTAAAATCGTTCCAACAGAAACCACTAATGAATATAAACAAGAAGGTTTTAATGCAGACATACAGTATGCTGCAGGGACTACAAAAATCATCATATTGGTGTGATTGTATGCATCAAAGGGTTAAATCGAGCATTTATGAAGTGCTTAGAGGATATTTGAAAATATCGCGATATATATCGCAATATTATTTTTAGGCCATATCGCCAAGCCCTAGTTCACTCCATCACGGAGTGGGAGTGGGGAGGGTCTAGTTCAGGGGTCAGCAACCTGCGGCTCCGGAGCCACATGCGGCTCTTTAGCCCCTCTCCAGTGGCTCCCTGCGGATTTTTAAAAAGGGAAATGAATAACTGTTTTTTGTTTTCATTTTAATTTTTATTTATCATTGTTGTAGGTCTATGGTACGACTTTATTCTCGTAATATTACAACTTTTTTCTTGTAAAGTTATGACTTTATTCTCGTAGTATTATGACTTTTTTCTTGTGATATTATGACTTTATTCTCGTAATATTACAAAGTTTTTTCTCGTAAAGTTATGACTTTATTCTCGTAATATAACAACTTTTTTCCCGTAATATTCTGACTTTATTCTGGAAATCTCAGATGTTTTTTCCCTCAATGTGGCCCTAACACTCCGTAGTACATTTGCACTTGGTCCCTCACTGCATTAGACTTATATACTATATACTTAGACTATAAACTGTGTTACCTTCATCACAATGATCAAATGTTTTGCGGCTCCAGACAGATTTTTTTTTTTTGGCAAATGGCTCTTTTGATAGTAAAGGTTGCTGACCCCTGGTGTAGTTTGAGAAAGGCCCCTATAGGGACACTGAGGAGCACCATCACTCATCTGGTGTGTTGTAATTCCTCCTGGCCTCTGATGGGGGCACTGGTGGATCATAGCTCGGTTTAGCCGCTTCCAATCCATCACCTTTCAGATTGTCAGCAGGTTGCAGGGAAGTAGAACGTGACAGAGGAGGAGAGCTTCAACAAAATCACTCTTGAAAGTTCAATCATGGGAGGGTTAGTGGCTGGAACGGCTGTCATTTTATTCCAATTAAAACCGATGGAGGGGGGGTGGAAAGTGTCCCTATACCGAGACCCCTTTTAGCCTTTCTTCACTAAAACTAGCTGACTAAGGCTCTGGGAAATTAGATCCAGCCTCCATGTCGTCATCCACTTTTCTTGGATCTGTCTTCATTGATGATTAAATAGAAGTGATACTTTGGCACAGGCTATAGTTCATAATGTTGTTAAAAGATGGCTCTTTGTTCCTGAGGGATATATTAACCAGATTAGACTGGCAGGCAGGCATTGATCCTGGATTGAAAATCTGCAGACACAAATGCACACGTGACATGCGGAAACACACACAGTTGTCAACCTGAGGAGCAGTCAGGGTTCACATGAGAAATCCAGTTGCCACCACATGGTGTGTGTGTGTGTGTATACTTATATGCATGTCCATCTCCACTGGATGAAACACACACAGTCCTCAGGGAAACATGAAGCAGCCTGTTGCTGAGATCTGTAGTTATTAAAGAGGACACGCTCTCACGAGGGATTGTTTTGTAAGACACAAAATCACAATCAAGTGATACCAAGTGTTAAAAATCAGAACTTTATTGTGTAGTTCTATTGTTTTATTGTGTAATAAACTTTTCAGAACTTTCTCCTTCCCAATCAATACAGTATAAATGTGAGAAACCCAGACGAACTGAAGTAAACAGACTCAGCTCTTTAAAAGACCTTTCTTTCAAATCCCTCCGGCATGAAAAAAATAATGTTCTCCTTAGAAAAGGTCAGTAGTTATACCTTCAGGCTGTTTGTGTGGCTGTCAGTGTCTTGACAGTAGAACATTTACATCTGTGCCTATTCAAAGTCCCACGCAAGGGCTCTCCACAGCGCGATGTGAATCGGTTATGTGGATGTAATTAGTGTTTGCAAACAACATTGTTCAAATGACAGTCAGTGAATGCCAGGACAAAGGAGATGTCAGTTAAGTTTGAAGTGTTATGTTGTCAGGAGACTCCATGAATGTATTGAGACTGACAGACACTTGTAAATAAATGTCATGTCTCAGTGTCCTCGGTTTCTTCCTCAGGCCATGACGGAATTGAATGTTTTGGCACATAATTGTCATAATAACTTATGGATGAGAACTTAGAGTTCTGTATGAGTGGGGTATTATGGAAAGTGGGACACCTTATGATTTAAGATATTGCATCCAAATTACATTTTTTTTTTGGTTTGGAGACATTTCATCACCACATAGTGGTAAGTTGATATGGCAAACTTGTTGCTTATTTATACATCTAGCAGACGTGGAGCAGCGTCAGCATTCATAGATATGTGTTACTGGCCTCCTGGCGTATGTAAGTTCATTATTCACCTCTTATTTTAGCTATATTTCAGTCTTTAGTTTCTGAGTATGACTTTTTAGCAGCTAAATGTTCCACTGAAATATATATATATATATATATACTGTATATGAAGCCGCAAAGTGAGTATGGTAGTGAGAACATGACCATAGCAACCAGAACCAGCCAAGAAGCAAATGACTCTGACTTCCTCGCTTTCCAAAGCGATCCCATATGACAAAAAAAGTGCAAAATGGAAAGAAATCACAGCCGCTGTAAACACCTACATCACAACGCCGGTAAGCATAGTTGAAAAGCCCGGATTCAAAAGACTCATTAAGACACTTGATCCAAAATATGAACTGCTTGGTCGCAATGTTTTGCAGAAAAAGCTCTACCGGAGTTATACATTTCGATTTCAGTGAGAGAAAAGTTGGCCAACCAGCTAATAGAGGTGACCCACTTCACCAACTACTACGTCTTGTGGGATGTTCCCGGTCTGCAGTGGTCAGGACCTACCAAAGGTGGTCCAAGGAATGAAAACCGGTGAACCGGCGACAGGGTCAGACCCGAGGCTCATTGATGCACGTGGCGAGCGAAGGCTGGCCCGTGTTGTCCGATCCAATAGAAGAGATACTGTAGCTCAAATTGCTGAAAAAGGTTAATGCTGCATCACAGTTTGTTGCGTATGGGGCTGCGTAGCCGCAGACCTGTCAGGGTGCCCATGCTGTCCTAATGTTATGGCTGATCGGTGTATATACATACTGCATACTCTGGGTTGATGAGAGCGGTGAAATGAATTAAAACAGACCATCTGACATCAGACTGTTGGAGGGTTATGCCACAATTTTGAAAGACTCTATTGATCAGAAGTCATTATGGATGAGTCCAAGTCATGTCTAATATTAATACAAATGTGTTAAGTCTATTTAGGTGCATGCCAAGTGCTCCTCAGGTAGCCTACTCAGGTGCACATCCCACTCTCTAAGACAATAATGTATGCAGACAGGTTTTCATGTATTTCATGTATCCCTTTTCAAACCCCCAGAATCCAAAAATGTATTATTATGTGTTTTTGTTGTTGTTGTTGTTGTTTTACACGGCACATTTGTTATGCGGCCTTTATCATAAGTTTTATGTGATTTCTTTCTGCATTACCATAAAGCAGCTCAGACCGGATTTAGGAAAAAGTGTTGTTTTTTTGTTGATTTTTTTTCAAAATATAACACTGACAAGCCTTAAATCTTTCTTTTTCTCTTCCAATTACTCTTCGGGTCATCATGTCTCTCTTCCTCTTCCTTTGTATCTTTCTCAAATACACAGAGAGAGAAATGTGATCAAAGCCTCTGCCTTAAACTACTGTCAGGTTCAATGTGTTGTGCTCTCAGGATGTATGGAAGACATATTTCTACTATTATGCTATTTACAGCACAGAGCCACCCGAGATCACAAAGTGTACAAAATGGAGGTGGTAATGACAGGACAGATGTGCTTTTTCCCTTTTCAATAGAACAAAGAAGAAAGAAGAAATGTTATAAAAGAAATGAAAGTGGAAAAAAAGTCAATATATGGAAGAAAAATACCTCTTTCACACTGATCTCATGGACTCATGGATTTTTTCATCATCTTTTATTCGTACAATGCGTGGAGGAGTGTGTTCATTATTCTAATATAAAACTAGATAGAAAAGCATGTCCTTCCAGTTCTCTGATCACCGGTAACTTCTAGTCCCGTCTGCAACATCTGTCACGCTTTACTCATTATTGTGTCTTTCTTGGTGACTGGTGACTCATAAGAACACGTCTGTCGCGCTAATGATGTGTGGTATCCGTCACATATCATATTCCCCCCTTATTTTGCGTGATAGGAGTAAATATCTGAGCTTATGCTGAGAATGTTATGCTGAGATATCAACATTATCTCTAATTTGCTATGTGTCCATCAGTCTATGAATAACACCTACAGGGGTGCACTCCTCAGAGGGCATGTCGACACATTATGCAACATCCATTCCTGACACAGATACTGTAAATAGGATATTTCACATAGGCCTATAACAAGGGTAATTTTTTAATAAACAGTGTTTTGATTGGCCTGTACGTGTCATTAGATTAGATTAGATTTTGTTCCACTTTAACTCTCCTGTTGTTTTCGGGTCAAATTTGACCCGTTTTCAAACTTCATTAAATCATAAATATGGATGTCTTTTACCTAATTGCCCCAAAATGACATGGATGGTTCCCTTATATGGTCTTTGCAAAAAAAAAAAATGACTACGATTTTCGTTGCATTATGGGTATTTTATTCAAAATTATAGCACCTGTGGTGTTCCCGGGTCAATTTTGACCCCGGTTGGTGCAATGTGTCACGCTGTCATTAAACATTTTTTTTTTACATTATAATATTTATAATATTCTGACTAAACTTTGACATATACCGGTCTGTGATAATCCATCAACATTATTCCTCAAATTTTAAGTATAGTCCAAAATAATTAATAATTTCTGCATTTTTACCTAAAAAAAATGAGGTTTAATTTCATATAAATTAGGTTTATTGACCATGAATTCCATAAAAAAAAGTGTAAAACTTGTGGTAATGAGTTGGAATGAAGTTGGCCAAAAAGGTGTAAGACAGAATTGGGTGATAATTTATAATGTATGCTTTAAAAACAGTCAAACCAGACCGGGTAAATTTTGACCCGGGAAGACAAAAGTTGCATGGTTGACGGGAAGACAACAGGAGGGTTAATATACTTTTACATCTGATTTGCCTTGACATGTTGACAGTAGTGTAAGCCTGCGTTTTGATATTGGTGTAGTGCAGACCATCGATGTGTTTTTGGGACACCAGAGCGTAATACTGAGCCTCCTGGATATAAAATGTGTCTAAAATCAGAGCCCATTAGATACAGGCCTGTGTGTCCTAACCATGTTTCATTCATGTTTCATCCACGTTGCAATCATCATGAGGCTCGCCTCCCTTATTTGTTTCTGAAGTCAAAGCATATCACTCTGTTTGCTAAAATCCAAAGCCTCTTGGCCTAGATATCTTCACTTACCTTGATTTCATGCTCGTTCACAGTTCAATTCACAGCGTGTTCACTTGAGATGTCCTTTCTTCTCTGACTCAAAAAGGCCTGATGGATTCTGTGTCCTGTATTCTGCCTGGTAAAATAGCTCTATTCAGCCCTCTACATCTAGTGTAAAGATCACTAATGACCTGTACAACGCCAGTATTCAGGTACTTCACACAAAAACCTCTTTTTCTGTGAAAAATGGACCCTCTTCTTTTCCGCGGCTTTAAGAAACATGCTTTGTCTCTAAAGACCCTTACAGCAGAGTAGAGCGGACCCTAGTTACATCTCTATTTGCAGCTCATTACTTTTTTTTTTATATTTCCCCCAGTAGCTTGGTGGTAAGCAGTGTTCACTTTTCATCTTTTACAGGGAAAACAGGAATGGCTTGAGTGTCAACAAACATTGCATTAACAGTAAGTTAGTATCAGAAACAGGCTACATGTATTTAATTCACAATTTGAGCCTCATTTCTATATTAGATGTCTTTTGGCTGGCACCGATCTGGTGGGATTTGATTTTAAAAAATATATTTGGTAGCATCGTGAGTTTAGCTGAGTTTTTGTTTTGTTTTTTTTGCTGAAAACAAGGCTGATGAGAGCCGTGAGACTCAACCAAAACAGTCTCTGGTCGGAAAACCAAAACAATTAGCCGAAGCGCTGATGGGAATTGCAGAAAAGTCTGATAATTCTTTGAAGTTCATCACTACACAAGCGTCACCTTTCACATTACACACAGTCATTTTTATCTATTGTTAATTAAAAAAAATTGATTGATGCAGTTTTAAAGATTTAATTTGTGAGTGGACTATATTATGAAAAATATGAATTGATATCAACAACTTTATCATACATAACATCATGAAGACAGCTGCAAGACAAATAAGGAAAAATATTTATTGAAGATTTTTCATTTCATTTCCTTTTTTTTTTCATTCCAGCTCTCCTCGTGACGTTTTTTTCTTGATCTATTTAAAAGCACTACATTTGATGTTTCTATCATTGCTACGCATAACGTTAGCGCCTGATAAAGCCAACACATTACACGCCGCTATGCATATGTGATGTATTTGTGTGCGTGGGCCATTCGTTTCAGAGAGTCCTTGTACACACACACAAACACACGCACACAATTCACATCTCACCAAGGCTCCGCAGCAGTTCTCCGGTGCCTGTCAGAACAAATAAACTGCAGGGAGCTCAGTTTGTATGAATAAAACTTTTAAATATATTGATCTTTTATTCACACAGAAAAAAAATATGTTTTCCCAAAGTGGGGTTCTTTAAAAGTTAATGCTAAAAATAAACGTAGAGAGCAAGTGCATGTCTCAGGCAAGATTAAATGATGATAAGTGCATCCTTGGCGTATTCAGTACCTTAGTTTAAGGCTGTATTTAAACAGCAGTGCAGATTTACAAACCCAATCGCTATATTTCCATTGTAGCTTGTACGCTGCAGTTGCCTTGGACTGGAATTGTTCCTTTTTCAAATTCTTCAACATCACTCAGCCTGTTATTCAGTTTCATACGGTGGAGCAGTATAGAATATAACTCTATTCACTCCCATTTCAATACTATTATATTAACTATATGTGTGAATAGGTCACAGAATAGTATGATGTCCAGCAAGACTCTTTCCTTGACTTTGACAATAGGCTGAGAGAGTAATGGAGAGCTCTCTTGTTTTGTCTGGCAATTAATGTCAAATGTGAAATAGTTTTTTGAATTGTGGGTTTGCACTTGTGTTTTTATAGTGCTTACTTTTACTTTTACTTTTATGTTTACCTTTGCAGTCTTCCATAAACAATCAATCCCTCAGCTTTCCCATGAACTTTTGGTATCAGGAAAGATGAGTTTAAGTGCCCCAATGATGCAAAAATCCACATGTATTAAGCCTACCATTTCACAGAGCTACAATCCTGCTGTCTCTTTCACTCGAATCCACCAACAGTCTAATCAGCTGTCGAATCTCAGTACACAGCTCTCAGCTGTCTGGAGGTTACAGGTGTTACTTGGAATAAGACAACAGCATGAAGACCTTGATCATTAGACTGTGTGTGTGTGTGTGTGTGTGGAGGGGGGGGGGGGAGTACTTGCACAGCTATCTTTGTGAGGACCAACTTGAGTTGTAGACAGACTTTCAAGAATTAAGTTAGGGTAAGGGGCTTGGGACTGCATTATGTCAATGAGTGTCCTCACAAAGACAGAAGTACAAAGTTGTGTGTATGCATATGTTTGTGTATCTGCTTATATCGCTCTTTGGTCTTCTTTGAAACACATGGTACGTTTGTTGGAATGAAAATGTGCTGCATAAACAAATCTGTCACAAGCCAGGAGTGAGAAAAAACACATCCTAAAATCACACTACGGTGATTGTATCAGCCTAGCAAGTGCAAGGATGCACAAACCCACGAAATTGAGCAAACATGGCAGACATGCTAACATTGGCTGGCATCTGCATCAAGTGACAGCTTTATACTGTCAACAAATGAAGAGTGAATTAACAAGCCGCTCATTAGTCATGATTAAAACAACAAAGCCATCAGATCAGCAGCTAAGGACAGACATTTGGCATCCATCAAGACATGTATAGCGAGAAGCTGGTCATACCAGGTACTACAGGGAGTTGTCAACATTTATGAAATAAGCTGCAATCGATGCTCTGGAACGGACTTCCATTGACACGCCACTTGTCAATGTCCACTCGCAGTTGTAGAAACCAAGACTAAAGAGGTTTCTCTGGACAGCCACGCTGAAAAGCAAAAGTTTGAACTTATGAACCAAATGAAAAGATTGAAAGGAATTAAATATAGTGGTTTCTTTGAGCAAGAATCAACATAAATATCGTACTCTTATCTAATTGTGTCTATTGTGCTCATTTTCAGGTGCAGACTTGTATTTTGGGTTTCTACTAGAACATGTTTACGTGCTTTAATGTTTAAAAAACACTTTATTTTTCTCATACTGGCTGTGCTACAGCACTTCTTTTCACCCTCTGTCTGACACGCTCTGTTTGAGCTGGATTGGTCAGCTGGCCCACTCTGTTTTGATTGGTCAACCGAACCAAACACTTCGGACTCCTCTCCTGCTCAGCTCTAGCTAGCTTTGTTTGAAGGCATGCCAAACTAGCCGCTACGCAGGTGTTGTGCAAATGTATTACTTGGTGACATCACCCCGTTACGGAAGAAAAGGCAGGACTTCAAGCGAGGCGTTTCAGGCAGTTCAGGAGCAGAGTTTCTGTGGGGGAGAGTAACTCCCTTTGGCAAGGACTTTGGACTAAGTAACTTTGCAGACCTTTAACATGCACAAAAAACTAAACACACACTAAAGGAAAGAGAAAAAGCACAAAAGCATAATAGGTCCCCTTTAAAGCTGCTCTAGTCAATATTTTTATATTAACAATGGATCAAATGGTTGCTCACTGTAACAAAGCTACAGAGAAATATCACTCAAATTTACAGCTCCCTCAGCTCTACAGAGCATCTTTGGACTCATTTTTTTATTTTAACGGCCCGCACAGTTACTATTTTTATTCACTCTAATCAGCATCATTTCCAGCAGGAGCAGGCAGCTGTTTAAAAAAAACAAAACAAAAAACTGCCCAGCATCAAATGGCTCACAAAATTAGCAAATAGCTGGTAAACACAGCGGAGCATTTAGCAGCTAAAGGGGCACAGATTTTCCTCAGGAATGATTGGAGACCAAAACAAACCTATTTTTGGACTTATATCCGTCAGGTGGGCAGAAACATGAAACATTGCTCTGTAGCTGCTGGATGTGTACATAAATCACTGTTTGCTACCACATTCAGAAAATCAACTCACTTACTATAAGGTAATAATATGCCAATGGTGTGTTTACAGCTTATTGACCTGCCTCCAAGTGGCCAATAAATCAATAAATTCAGATTTAAATGATGTCATAAAACTGGGATTTACATTACACACCCCATAATGTGTCATGGAAGGCTGGTTCATTTTCATTTCTTCACACAGAAGCAATCTGGATTCCTACACTTAGTGGAGGATATATACAGCATACACAGTGTTATACCATTCTAACAGGATGTATTAGGACTTTAATGGTCTTGCGGGCCCATACCAGTGTTGTGCACATCAGCATCAAAATATATAAACAGGTCTGGGGTTAGATTAAAGGCATCATAGTGTGAAATAGACGCAGTTCTGAGACGATATTTCAGTTTGACAACTGGGTTGAATATAGCCCGCAGGGTCGGGATACTGGAGAAGAGTGACAGGTAAACTGACTGTTGAATGATTAATTTTCCCCGGCAAAGATCCAGATCTTCCTCAAGTGTCACTGGAAAGGAGTTTTTATGACAGCAGTGGATGACTTTTAATTGCTTAATTTTCGTCTCCGCCTCACTCACTGCAAGGCAACAGATTAAAAGATAAAATGAATATATGGAAACGCTCATCAAACTTCTGGCTGCAGAGGATAAGAGATGGCAGCTTTTAATATCTGGAGGATAGCAGGGAAACAGTCATTAGGACTTTGTGTCTCTGCTACACATATATGCACCAATATTATGGTACAATAGCTGCAATTTTGTTGAAGTGTCACGCAGACCGGGGGTAACTGCAAAATTATATGTATTTTCTATTACTTGTAAGGCAATAAATTAGACACAGATAGTGCTTACATTGAATGTGTTAAATGAGCTAATGAACTGTTATGGATAATTAGTGTTCAGCTTTTGGCTCATTAAATACCTGTTTTTTTAAAAAGCAGATACAGTTAACCCCAAAAAAAGAACAGATTGAAATAAAAGGTAAACATAGTTCTCTTATTCAATTAAAAAATTGTGTTATTTGACTTTTGAAAGTCTTTTGAAAAGTAGGATTAGATGGATGGATGCATGAAAAGTTGGACGAACAGATGACTCATCTAAACTGAACTTGTTCCCCACTTCACCTACTGTTTAAGGCCGTGATGACGGCTCGAGGCTAATTCTGAACACTGCCTAACATCTCAGCCTGCGGTTGTCATGTCTATCACCATAACCCAAGCCTCTTCAATGACGACGAGGCTTTAATTACACACCTCGTTCATTAACACATTCTGCTCCACATGCTAGACAGTCAGCTGTGTGCTGTGTATTTTAGGATATATCACACTATGTGTGCGTGTGTGTGTGTGTGTGTGTGTGCGTGTTTGTGTGTGTGTGTGTCAGCGTTCTGTCACACTCTCTTTATTGCTGTGATCCACGTGGCATGGGCAGGTAGTGGTACACTGTTTGCAGTCATACCACTCACTGAGTTGAAGTTGTGCCTTTAGTTATATTTAGGGCTATACCCCACTGTAACCGTACTGTGAATCTATCCATATGATATATTATATCATTCCCTTGTCTATTTAAATATGTTTCATTTCATTTAATTCAATTTTCATTTGGTATATTACTATTCATTTCTTTTTTAAGTTGCATTACAGTTTTTCTCAATTGTTTACACACAAATACTGGTACTTGACACACAATGACCACAACATGTAACTCATGCACCAACCCCCTGAACCAATTCTGCTAAACTACAAGCACAATTCCTGCTTTACACTCAAATTGCAGTTCTAAAACACACTTTTTTCAAAACACTACACACAATTCTCTGCATTTGGCACAATTTTCATGAAGAAAATCTCGTTTTCACAAGGAACACACTGTCATTCAAAATTCTAAAGTCAATTGCCCTACTATGCACACTGACTCATCACATGGGCAAACACCTGTCACACAGTGTTACAATTAGCAATCAGTTGATGCTTTTCATGGCTGGATTCGACATGCTAAGCGATATTTCCCCCGCTGCTTGGCCAGGGAAAACATTGCTTGTGATGTGGATGAGGTGCTGTGGCCAGACCGAAACAGAAGAGAGGATGCAGCATAGTTTTTTTTTACTGTAACTGTATACAGTAAATTCCTCTGTTGTTTTGTATGTAGACCACTGTATGTGCAACTTTGTGTTGGTTGGGATGTACACTGTGTACATTGTTTTTGTGGGGAAAATAAAATATATTTGTTACCGTGTATTTGTGTGTTCTGAGTATAAAAACAATATTCTAAAATATTTTACAACACACTTCTGTATGTACTGTCTGTAGTAAGTGTAACACTGAACAAAAAAAGGCCTAAGTCATTATGATGAATGGAGAAGAAGTGTTTTCCATTCATCATAGTGTTTTACATTGAGCACATCAGTGTTCAACTGGTTCTTATAAATGTCTATTCATATGATGGTTTGTGTGTGTCATTTGAAAACAAAATACCATTTTGAGAAGAAATAACATTGATTTGAATGTAAAGTTTCATTTTGCAGGAGAATTGAGGGGTTCTGCCCATTGTGTGTGTGTTTTTTGATTTGTGTGTAGAGTTCTGAGAGTATGAGGCATGCTTTCAGAAAATGTGTGTAAACAATCGAGAAAAACTGTAATAGACTTTTATATCTTATTTTTCCTCTGTTTAAAAAGAGTCATAAATAAACATGACCTTGCATGCAAATAGTATTATCATTGATCTGCTGCTGTGTGTTATAAAAGATCATTTCATAGAAAGACTGTATTCAAGAGTCAATTTACATTAGACTCAATATTAATTGAGAAAGGCATAGGCCATGGTTGATTTTTCTGAAATGCACTTCCAGTGTTCCTGACATCAGGTTTATTTTCCATGTTAACAACCTGTACTGTGTTTGTATATGGAAAAAAAATAATAACCTTTACTTCGGCATACATGTAGCTTATTACTTGTTTCAGAATGTGATGTTCTCTACAGTAAATGTTTTCTATATATTTCAATCAGATTGCACCATATACTACATTATGACTCACAAAGCCTGATTGTGATGAAACATTCTTGTGTCTGAATGCATTTACAGTTTTTCTCAATTGTTTACACACAAATACTGGTACTTGACACACAATGACCACAACATGTAACTCATGCACCAACCCCCTGAACCAATTCTGCTAAACTACAAGCACAATTCCTGCTTTACACTCAAATTGCAGTTCTAAAACACACTTTTTTCAAAACACTACACACAATTCTCTGCATTTGGCACAATTTTCATGAAGAAAATCGCGTTTTCACAAGGAACACACTGTCATTCAAAATTATAAAGTCAATTGCCCTACTATGCACAGTGACTCATCACATGGGCAAACACCTGTCACACAGTGTTACAATTAGCAATCAGTTGATGCTTTTCATGGCTGGATTCGACATGCTAAGCGATATTTCCCCCGCTGCTTGGCCAGGGCAAACATTGCTTGTGATGTGGATGAGGTGCTGTGGCCAGACCGAAACAGAAGAGAGGATGCAGCATAGTTTTTTTTTTCGTTTTTTTTTACTGTAACTGTATACAGTAAATTCTTCTGTTGTTTTGTATGTAGACCACTGTATGTGCAACTTTGTGTTGGTTGGGATGTACACTGTGTACATTGTTTTTGTGGGGAAAATAAAATATATTTGTTACCGTGTATTTGTGTGTTCTGAGTATAAAAACAATATTCTAAAATATTTTACAACACACTTCTGTATGTACTGTCTGTAGTAAGTGTAACACTGAACAAAAAAAAGGCCTAAGTCATTATGATGAGTGGAGAAGAAGTGTTTTCCATTCATCATAGTGTTTTACATTGAGCACATCAGTGTTCAACTGGTTCTTATAAATGTCTATTCATATGATGGTGTGTGTGTGTCATTTGAAAACAAAATACCATTTTGAGAAGAAATAACATTGTTTTGAATGTAAAGTTTCATTTTGCAGGAGAATTGAGGGGTTTTGCCCATTGTGTGTGTGTTTTTTGATTTGTGTGTAGAGTTCTGAGAGTATGAGGCATGCTTTCAGAAAATGTGTGTAAACAATCGAGAAAAACTGTAATACTTGCACTGAACATCACTTAACTGTAAAAAGCAAAGAAAAAGCTTGCAGCATGGCACTAGTTCACGTATCTGAGCTTGGACTGGCAGAGTAATGGTTGTTGAACAGTGCTTGTCTGAGCAGTGTCCTCCTACAGAGGGCTGATAAGAATGAAGGCTGGCACAAAAAGAAGTGAGCCTTATGAGACTGAACGGAGCCGAGCTCGCCCGCTAATATGTATCATTCAAGTTGATTCTCCTTGCAGAGGACATCTGGACAATGAAGCTCAGAGGCTTAGCGAGATTACTGTACCGAGTGTTTGCTCTTCTGTGGGTTTGAATCTGGTTAGTGCGTCATTTTCGAGGTTATTCTCTCTACTAATGTAAAAACGCCATGAAAAATGTTTCATAAATACCCTTGTTCAATGTTTTCTTTTCTACTGTAATACCCTTGTTGATGAACTGATCCGTGGCTGTCAGTTTATAGCAAATAAAAAAAAGTCTTTGCTGCTGATACATTGGGTCCCAACTGTCAAACTAACATTGTGCTTTGAGCCGACGGTGGGAAAACAGTGATGTCAGATGCTGCCATAGTGCTGCCTGCACCAGTCCTCAGAAATGTCTTTCATTATCTATTGTCTTTTCTTTTCATTATGCGATACAAAACAGCAATATGTAACCGTCACATTTCTGGGAAATGTGAGAAATAGGAATAAATCTTAGTGACAGGCAATTTATTGCCCTGTCTGTGAGACTTGGCATGCAGCCACAGCAGGTGGTTGTAATATTTATCACCCATTTAAAGCTGCTCTAATCAATATAGTTATATTAACAATGGATCAAATGGCTATGATTAATGTGAAAGAGGTTGTTCGTAGTGAGGAACAGCTCCCCTCAGCTCTTAGCGTCTTTCAGCTCATTGTTTTGTTTTTTTTAGTCCACATTACTGTTTTGATTCACTCTCATAGCTCTCATCGACCTTTAAAATGCTTCGATAAACCTATGCTACCTGCCCAGCACCAAACGATAGATAGACAAAGTTAGTAACTAGCTATAGCTGGTGAATATAATGGAACATTTAGCAGATAAAGTGCCATTTTTTTACAGTTGTTGGTAGAGAACAAACACAGAAAGGAAAGTGAATATTGGACTTAGATTTGCCAGGTGACCAGAAACATGATACCATAAATAATTGATATTGTTGCTCCCTACCTGCTGGAAGTGTTAATGGCCAACTGTTCACCATGTGAACTTTATGAGATGATGAAATGTCAATATAGTATTCACAGCTTGTTGCACTTCCCCATAGTGGCCAAGAAATCTATCAGTACAGGTTTAGATATAACAAAAGGAAAGGGTAGTTAGGGTACTGATGAGGGAGACATGAGGAATGTATTATTAACACTCAATTTGTCTTGTGATTTTCAAACTAGACTTACTGAATGACGCTGAAGGCATTATACATGACATTTTTCTTCAACCTCCGGAGCAGATTTAATGTGGAAAATATTGCTAATGGAAGACTGTTTTGATTTAACGTTCCCTATTATCCACTCTAATGGTTTTGATGTTGAAACTGATTTACAATTCAAACGAGGCAGTAATGTAACTCAGTGAAAGAACATTGCGTGGTTTCAGAATACTCTGTAGGGACGTGTAGTTCAGGTATACATTTAAATAGACCCTAAAATACAACATACTCTAATTTATTATTCCTGGCTAATTCTGCTATGTAAATGTTTAAAAGCACACATTGCGTTGGGGCCTTTCTCAGGCAAGGTGTGGGTGCAAATTGCATTGAACCGTGCAGATATTGCACAGACACGGGCCATTGTAGTCTCCAGTCTATAAGCAAGCTGTTAAGGCGGGTTCTGTCTAATTAGCTACTTAATTAAATCCATCTGCGTTCCTATCATGCAGGAAGCTCCTTTATCCATCCCTACATTTATCTTGCTCTAACAATAATATGTTTTTAAATGGTAAGTTTAAATGTTTTTTTGTTTATATCTTGATTTGCTATCCAGACTTTTCAGTTCTACCTCCTTGTGTGCAGCATCTCACATGTGCAGTAACAAGTAGATATACTCAAGAGGATACATTTATGTGAGGAGATGGCTCCTTGAGAGGAGTGTTTCCTCTCATGCCAGAGGGCACAAGAAGGATATTTTGATAACTTGATAACCTTCCTTTAATGGAAAACAGGCCCTTTTAACATAGCATTTCTGACCTAATGAGTCTGATTGGCCTTTGTTTAAAAAGAAATATGTGCTTTCTATGCTGATGGGACTCTCATGATGTTTTGTCCACTCCACAAGTGTTACTTTGCTCAGATTTAAACACCTGACATTTGATTTCCTACAACAATTGTTTGACGTTTTTTTTGCCATCCAAGATGGTCATGTTGCAACAACATTAAATACTATAAATACACGTTGCCAAGGTAACTAGCAGGGGTGAGAGGTATATTATATGTGTGCACTGATAAGCATCTCCTATACAATTTCTTTAGAGAAAGAATCCAACCCTCTAACAACCATTACTAACTATGGGAAATGCAGGCATTCACAGAAAATAACCTAATGACCCTCCGTCATTAAATAGGTGACGTAAATGTAGACACACCTACAGCACGTATATGCATGCAGAGTACATGGATGCATGTGTATACATTTTTTATGGCCACTGGCCTGAGCCTTGGCACCCAAAAGTAGAAACAATTAGTGCTATGTTATTGAAATCACTCAGTGGAAAGGAGGTGTGTGTGCAGTATATATTTTTTTTATGAAGAAGCTTTCTACTTTGAGTATTGTTCCCATTTTTAATTAAGCTTTGTTTAATTTAAAGATGATGAAAAACGTGTTGCCTGAACATGAGCATTTGCTGTCCTTTCCACACAATGATGGAGAACAACCTACACATAATATGTGTCTAAAATATGCCATCTCGGAGTTGTTCCACACTGATCACCTGCATTTTACCTCATTGTGACCAGAAGGAATAATGCTAAGTAATCAATAATTATTCAATCTCAGTGTGTGTCAACAGTCTGCAGAGTCATTGGTCCAATCCCAAAGTGTAATGTGGACTTATGGAAAGTAAAGGGGTCAAAATGTCTGCGAGAGAGCCCTCGTACACTTGACAGCCCTAAAACCAGCCCTAAACCCTCACAGACTTTGCGGGAATGTGCCTCAAAGTCTGTGAGTCTGTGTGTGTGGACATTATGTGGGCCATAATGTACTTTGGTGCTCATGTCCACAGACACAAGCAGACTATGCAGCTATGTGCAGCTCCACTGATAAACACATTCAAAATTGCTGCAAACAGAAATGTATTACAGTTTTTCTCGATTGTTTACACACATTTTCTGAAAGCATGCCTCATACTCTCAGAACTCTACACACAAATCAAAAAACACACACACAATGGGCAAAACCCCTCAATTCTCCTGCAAAATGAAACTTTACATTCAAAACAATGTTATTTCTTCTCAAAATGGTATTTTGTTTTCAAATGACACACACACACCATCATATGAATAGACATTCATAAGAACCAGTTGAACACTGATGTGCTCAATGTAAAACACTATGATGAATGGAAAACACTTCTTCTCAATTCATCATAATGACTTAGGCCTTTTTTTTGTTCAGTGTTACACTTACTACAGACAGTACATACAGAAGTGTGTTGTAAAAAAATTTTGAATATTGTCTTTATACTCAGAACACACAAATACACGGTAACAAATATATTTTATTTTCCCCACAAAAACAATGTACACAGTGTACATCCCAACCAACACAAAGTTGCACATACAGTGGTCTACATACAAAACAACAGAAGAATTTACTGTATACAGTTACTGTAAAAAAAACGAAAAAAAAAACTATGCTGCATCCTCTCTTCTGTTTCGGTCTGGCCACAGCACCTCATCCACATCACAAGCAATGTTTTCCCTGGCCAAGCAGCGGGGGAAATATCGCTTAGCATGTCGAATCCAGCCATGAAAAGCATCAACTGATTGCTAATTGTAACACTGTGTGACAGGTGTTTGCCCATGTGATGAGTCAGTGTGCATAGTAGGGCAATTGACTTTAGAATTTTGAATGACAGTGTGTTCCTTGTGAAAACGAGATTTTCTTCATGAAAATTGTGCCAAATGCAGAGAATTGTGTGTAGTGTTTTGAAAAAAGTGTGTTTTAGAACTGCAATTTGAGTGTAAAGCAGGAATTGTGCTTGTAGTTTAGCAGAATTGGTTCAGGGGGTTGGTGCATGAGTTACATGTTGTGGTCATTGTGTGTCAAGTACCAGTATTTGTGTATAAACAATTGAGAAAAACTGTAACATGTTAAAAAAAGCGACTTTAACATTTTAGCATGCTCCAATCTGGTTTAATTAAAAATAGGCAGTATTACCAACCCAAAAATTATACAACACCGCCATTGGAGTTGCCCCTCCCCCCCCTTGTGCATGGGACTCCTTTTCATGCAACAAGGTGGGTGGATCCACCTGCATTTCTCTGGCAGCCTGTGGCCAAAGGGGGTCACCTAAAATTAGAAAAGGAGAAGGACAGCGAGAGTTATGAAATTGAGAGGTAGTGACAGAAAAGCAAGAAGAGGGGGGTGTCAAGAGAAATAGGACAGACACTAGAAGAGAAAGAAGAGTTGACAATGGAGGAGGAGAAGGAGAGAGATAATACTGTAAAGGGCATTAGCTGATTGCTTCTCCCTTTGTGCAATGTAACGCAGGAAAAAGAAGATGGGAGTGAAAGAGAAAGATAAGTCCCATGACCACACTCCAGCTGTTCTCATTCTGTCAAGGCACACACACACACACACACAGTGGAGCATGTACTTCAGGCTGTCACCCTCTTCCCCATTTCAAAGAGTGACAAAGACAATGAAGCGCGCCCATTCCCTCGCTCATTTCTTTCAAATGTCACACATTTTACTCTTTATTTTTATTCATTAACATTTGATTTTGTGTTTTTATAATTAATGTCAATACTAAGGTTAATTTTCCCACAGGGTAGTTTCATCAAAAATTCACAGAGGGGATAGCATTGGAAGAAAATTGAGCCCCTGATTAGTCGTTAAGAGAATTAGAGAATAAAAGGTGCACCAGGCAGAATGTGTCACACTTTCTCAACTGTGAATGAAGGTCATTTTCCTCCTCTGACGCCATGGAGAAGCTGTTAATAATTGAAGTAATTTTCAAAGAAAAGCAGTGTGAAAATTATGGCAGCAGGAAAAGAAATCTCCACCCCTAATGTGCCACTTCTTTGATTCTTTACTCCTCCTGCTCTATATTCAAATACTCACACCTCGCATATCATAGTAAACGTACTGTATATTATAATTGAGATGTTACATGCAAATTGGAGCTCTCCTCTCCTCTTCTCTTCTCTTCTCTTCTCTTCTCTTCTCTTCTCTTCTCCTCTCTTCTCTTCTCTTGTTCAGGGACCTTTCCCTGATGAGAGACAAATCAAGAAACCTAATTGGTTTGATTCTATCAGGATACCACCAGCTTGGTTGTCTAGAAGGTCAATGAGTCCCTTGTCAGGTTTATGGGTCCTGCCGCACAAATTCAGTGCTGCCTGTCACATCAAGGAAATAGGAAAGAAGAAGAATGCAGAACTGTAAGTAAATAAAATATGTAAAGTTTAATCAAATCAAAATATATAAGCCACCTTGCTAAAGTAGGCTATATAAATGAATAGTGAGAGAAAGCGGGACAAAATTTGCAAACATTATTGCTCGTCTGTTTCTCTTCTCGACAGGGTGGATCCGTGTTGCAAATGTTGCATTTGAATAAAAATACCTTTAGACCTGGTGTGAGGATATTTTTTGGAAAGTAATGACATTTTGTCAGGTCTTCACTTCTTCAAATGTTAGTCAAGAGGTAAGTGTTAGGTTAAGATAATGGTATGGGTTAGGCATGTAGTTGTGATGGTTTGTGAAGTACATACTGTATGTGTGTGTGCAGAGCAACATGAGTTGGCCCTGTCTTTGAAGGAAGGATGCAGGGGCAGCCCTGTTGATATGGGTATATGTGTGCACAAATGTACAGTATGTGTTAGTGTTTGTGCATGTGCAAGTGGTACATACTGTAAACACACTATGGGCTGGTCTCCACACAACCTGAATCCAAAGGACCAATAAAACGTTTTGATTAAAGGTCATTTGAATAATATCCATTGTAGCCTTTCACTCAATTCATCCTTGCAGATATTTATAATTTTTCACTGATTATGATGTTTTAAAGAGTTAATCATGCATCAAAAAATAATAGGTTTGAATACAGTAATCAATATAATTACTACCCAGAGACAAAGAAGGTTAAACAAACTGTGAAAATAGTTCTCAGTCAGACACACTGACAGGTTAAAATGGTTCACTTCTATGCACATATAATGAGGGGTTAAAATGATATACTATAGTGACTGAAAATGGCCATGTCTATTTTAAGATCGAGGTTATAGACTACGAGATTAGATCGATGAGATGAGACGTCAGAAAAAAGAGCATTAAATAAGGCTCTGTAGACCATATGTGTTGTGGAACACAATGGAGATACATCAAATTGAGTGAATAAAATTATTATGACAACAAGTGAAATGATCCAAAATATATATTTTTCTCTTCAAAATACTATTTTATGGAATTTCTGCTTGTATAAGTTGTGTCAACGTGTGCAGGATAGAGGATAGGATGGCAAAATTTGCTTTACTGAATATTACAGGACAATGCACAATAGTTGATAAATCCCCCTTAACCTATAACTCAAGGTTTGTACACACCTGTTCCACCAAAATCTGAGACTGCAGATGAGCCAGCAAACATGAGGTCACCATTTCGGCTGTCGTCAGAAAATGTGACCCCACAGCACCTATATTTTGCTTTTCTTTTAGAGTTTTGTGAATATATAAAAAATAAATAATAATAATTGAAAAAAATAAATAATGATTTTGTGTGTTTTCTGTCACGTACATATTCATTCATTTCATTTCAAAATGTATTTCGAACATGTAGAATACAAAAATAAAGAAAAGAAAAAATAAAGAAAAAGAATGATCATACCAGCAAGTGGACAGTCAGAAACAAGTAGTATTTACATACAATGAAAAGCATAAGAAAAATAAATTGTCAAACACTTGATGCCTTGATTAAAAGGAGTGAGAAGAAGTATACACTTATTTAATCCCACCCCTTCTCCATAAGTCAATTATTAATTATTAACCAGCTTCCTTATTGAGCCATAATTATACTGTCCTAAATTTGTCTAACTATAATTATTATTATTTATAATTATTCTAACTATATGACATATTACACAGGCAACAGTATGGTCACTGCAGTAACAGATTTAGATGGTCACAGATTTGGGTGTAACACCTGTTTGTACTGTTTCTACGTAGCCCTGTCACGTGCTTAGGTCAGCCAATCACAGCCTTTTGTTTGGGGTCACGCACCTGGCACGCATGCCGACCAGAAGAGGAAAATAAGATGATTTGTGTGCTGAAGCTTGATTTTACGCGTCCTAATGTACATTTACTTATTTTCCAAGTTGTCAAGACAATAGTTTAGTTTATCATATCCAAATGCATTCGCCAAAAAAACCCCGAATTGTTCAACAAAGTTTGTGTCGGTCATTGTTGTGGCACAGAGAAGCTAATTAACCCAACTAGCTAGCCAATTAACCCAATTAACTAGCTGCAGGAGTTTTAGCCGGTTTTAGCCCTTAGCACGTGTTGCACTGTGACTTTGAGAGGGACCCCGCGGTACGGATGATGACGGGAAAGCTACACGGGGTTGGCTTTGGCATCTCCCTTTGTCGAGGTAAGACGGTTTACAATTTATGACATTTTTGACCATAAGAAGAATTATCTTTCTTCACTGAACAGCCCAAGGTGTGGAGTTTTGTTTTGACATGGAGGAAATCGTTCCTGGTCAACACTGTTTACACTAAACCAGGGGTCTGCACCCTGCAGCTCTGGAGCCACATGAGGCTCTTCAGCCCCTCTCCAGTGGCTCCCTGTGGATTTATAAACATGGAAATGAATAACCATTTTTTTTTTTTTACATTTTCGTTTTTATTTATCATTGTTGTAGGTCTAATGTATGATGATAAGACAGATTATTAGGACCACATTGAGGAAAAAACATACAAACAAACAAGTCATAATATTATAAAGTAGTAATTTTACGTATTATTTTCTTTTTTTTCTCGTAAAGTTATGACTTTATTCTCGTAATATTACGACTTTTTTTCTCGTAAAGTTATGACTTTATTCTCATAATATTACGACTTTTTTTCTCGTAATATTGCGACTTTTTTTCTCGTTAAGTTCTGACTTTATTCTCGTTATATTACGACTTTTTTTCTCGTAAAGTTATGACTTTATTCTCGTAATATTACGGCTTTTTTTCTCGTAAAGTTATGACTTTATTCTCGTTATATTACGACTTTTTTTCTCGTAAAGTTCTGACTTTATTCTCGTAATACTACTGTTTTTTTTCTCGTAAAGTTATGACTTTATTCTCGTTATATTACGACTTTTTTTCTCGTAAAATTGTGAATTTATTCTTGTAATATTACGACTCTTTTTCTTGTAATATTTTGACTTTTTTTCTCGAAAGGTTGTGATTTTTTTCTCGTTATATTACAACTTTTTTTCTCGTAAAGTTATGACTTTATTCTCGTTATATTACGAGAACAAAGTCATAACTTTACGAGAAAAACAAGTTTTTCGTTATATCACAACTTTTTTCTCGTAATATTATGACTTTATTCTGGAAATCTCAGATGTTTTCTCCCTCAATGTGGCCCTAATACTCCGTAATGCATTTGCACTTTGGCCTTTCACTGCATTAGACTTATATACTATATACTTAGACTATAAACTGTGTTACCTTCATCACTATGATCAAATGTTTTGCAGCTCCAGACAGATTTATTTTTTTTTCTTTGCCTAAAAAGGCTCTTTTGATAGTAAAGGTTGCTGACCCCTGCACTAAACGCTCACAAATATTGTATGTATTTATGTATTCTTGTGATGGACCTGTGACTGTGAGAATATGCTCATAACTGTCTTGGCCGATAAAGTGAGTGGCTGTTGTCATAACAATGCTAACGCTGGTTGTTGATGGAAATTGATTCAGAGCTTGAGGCTTGGAGAAGTCAGGGAGGTGAACACACAGAGTTTTTAATGTTGATGTTGATCGAGTGTTGGACTCATTTGAATACTACAATACATATAATGAAATTTAGTCTTCTAAATTTGGGCCCTCAAATGTCTCACAGCTCCCAAGAGATATCTAGCTAACCTAGATAGCTTGACACAAGTTGTGAGTCTTAATTATTTAAAGATGTAACCTAGTTGGGTTTGTACTTTAAGCACTCCTTTCAGTCGGTACAAGGCTACCTCTGCAGTCATTCAGTGGAGTAACTGAATTTGGCAACATTTTTGCTAGGTGTACTTGGATAGTTAATTACAACGGTCTAAATAAAAGTGCTGACGCTACAGTATGTCCATTCATCACTTTGAAAACTCTGTTGCAGTTGAAACACAAACGGCATTATTGCTGCACACTCCTTCATGAGCAAAGAAAAAACCCCAAGTAGACCAAATAAGACATTACAATTACAAGTCTTTGTAGCTTTCTCTTCATAATATACCTGAAAATGTGAATTTCAAATTTCAAATACATACTACTAATAATAAAAACAGTTCAATCTGTGTGTTTAACCATAGACTGCAACATGGGAAATACTGTGTGAATGAGATATACTTTAAATCTCTAGAGTTGTATATCTCCACTGTTATGGTTAGCTGAACTTATGAGCTGGCTCTGTAAACTTTAAGTCAGTTTGAGGCTCAATGCTGGATTCAGAATATTGGCATCAGTTTAAATCGTAAAATTGAATTGAGTCAAGCATCTGGATTCTTACAATTCTTCGAAACCTGTCCTGCTCTCAGGCGGCAATAGCATCAAAGAGATTTATTGCTAAATAACAAAAGACATAAAAACCAACTGACTTAATTTGGTCCCTGATTGATTGCAAAAGCATGCAGTAAAGCAGCTAGAAAACATGATCAGCTGGCATGCTCAGAAAACACCAGGCTAACTGCCATAGCTTCAGGTGGTCTGTCTCCTTTCATGGCAGAAGCGGATCCTCACTAATTTGGTGACAGACTTTGTTTGTGATGTGCCTTTTGTTTTCAAGCAAAGGCTCCCCAAGGAACCAATGTTAGTTTAAACGACGGGTGTGTTTGACATCAGATAAGACAAGACTTGCGTTTGAACCCCTAGTCGGTTAATAAATTCCCTGTGATGCCTCAATTCATTCATTAATTTTCCCGGTGAAGGGGCTGACTATACAATAATGCTTTACAGGAAGAAATAACATGCAAATTGTTGCAAAATCACAGTAATTTCTAACCTGATTCTTACTGGTACAGTTTTGGCTAATCTAGATTTGCATAACATTGCAATTATCTTTTGCAGAGACGGCTAACATTAATGCTGCACAATGGCCCTGTTCAGACCTGGTATTATAATGCGTCCTCAGTGATCCAATCATAAGTAGACAGCTCTAAGTACAGGTGTGAACGCACTCGAAATGTATCGAGGATGCATTGAGATCCAATCACTTAGACCACATATGGTAGTGTGTAGTGTGTACGCAAATGTGCCTGGTCCACATTGAAGGACCGCCTACTCAACTGATGTCCCGCTGGGATCCACGGGTCTCTGCGCTCCTCATGTGAATAGACAGGCAGACGCGAGCGCCTGTCTGCCTCGCAGCATGGAAACGGCCTCTGTGCTGTATTCTGTCGGTACAATTGTATTTTTATTAAAATATATCTTATCTATAGGCTACATAATCTACGGACTAGTCACGCAAAGTGCATTATTATCATACTGTCGGTGATGTCTTGGTGTTTTTTTCTCCGTTGCTTTGCACAAATTCACGAATATGTAGAATATAACTACTGACATTCATGTAATATTACGTCACAACGTCTGCTGTATTAGCCGTGTGTGTACTACTTGTTTATTTGCATATAGAGCGGGGAAGTGAGATCGGATCACAAGTGGTCATTCAAGACGCATATGGAGACGCATTCTAATGCCAGGTCTGAACAGGGTCAATGACAAGGTTGCCGTTTATTCATCAACAACACATGCCACTGTAAACGTATAACTAGCAGTGCCAGAAAGTGTGTGTCCAGGTAAAGGAGTTAAAGCAATGACTGAACAACCACCTCTACCAGCTCTTATTGTGGCTAGCACAACTAATTCAGGTAGAAAACTCCCCAATCATCTTGACTGCACCCCGTCCATAAACAACTGCTGACTTGGGAGGTTTTTCTTAGTAGGGGGAAGTATCCCCCTCAGCTTCTTGGTAATGAGAGAACCACTAGAACCGTATCACATGTTGTTGCTGAAGGGGTTTCCTTGAAGTGGAGAGTCCCCTGCAGAGAAAGCAGACAAATTGTCCTGACAGTGAAGAAAACAACTGTTAAAGAGAGAAATACAGTGACCATGCTCACTATCCTGTCTCTAATCTGAATTTCTCTGCAATGCAAATACCACCATAGCATCTTCTTTTTCCCATTTTGAGGGCATGAAGTGAGGTGAACAAACACTGCAAACAGGACCGAGTGGTACTTTAGTAATGGCCACATTTGTGATGATGGCAACTGAATGTTCTGCATCTTTGTATTCTCTCATTAGCTTACCTTACCTGCTGATTTCTTAGAAAGCAGAGAGATAGTGATCAGCTTTGGGGGATGTATTGACAGCTGCAAGCTGTTTGGCAATAAGTCAGGAGTAATCACTGTCAGTGCTACTGGAATATGTGTGCTTGTGTATATGCATATGTGTGGGTGGTGCACATAGGCACACAGACTCTCTCTATAGGAAGAAAGAGTGTGTCTTTTCTTCTTGACCTTCTCTTAACCCTGGTCAATATTATAAATAGCAAATGTGTTTGCGTTCATTTCACTGGCTTCTGCCTCCCTCGCAGTCTATTTTGGACCCACTTGTCACCTTAGCACAGAAGTGAACAAACACCACATACTTTTATTTCAATATCACACTCCACAAGTAATGAGTATTTAGTGATCATGAGAGACAAATGTGATGTCATAATGGTCAAAACCGTATATACATACAGTATTTATCAATGTAAATTATATTTCATATTGTGTGTTAGTGGAATCTCTCGATCCAATGTGATAAATCTCTTATACTGTAATATACCGAAGCCCCCCCCAAAAACAAGAAAGAAACAAACATGCGCCAGTCTACAACAATCCACGTGACAGTCTAACAGACATTGGCGTGCCTGTTTCTAGGGCTGAACACTTTGAGGAAAGCATATCATTTTGAGTTTTCTTAACAATATAGTGATTTGCATTTAAAATCTGATTATTTTTTTATAAATGAACCCTTATGGCTGTTTTTGTGGTCTAGTTTTTAAACAAAATATCTTTGTACAAATTATAATCACAAAATTAGCTTGTTTCAACATGAAAACAACCAGAAATAATTTGCTATTAGCTACAGAGTCAATTTGCTGGTGATGGTAGACCTTTTACACAGAAGACGTTTTGATTTGGTGATAGTAGGAAAAGCACAGGTGTTACTAATAACATTAACGACGGCTCGAGGGACCGTGAGCCAGCCAGCATAATACCAAGGTGCTTAAAACGCACAGCGAAATGGAATTCAGTCATCGTTAATTTTATTGTTTACACCTGTGGTTTTCCTACTGTGACATGTCAAAGTGGCTTCTGTGAAAAAGGCTTCTTATTATGCAAGTTATAATTAAAACTGCAGCTCTCATGCGAATTGAAAATTGCTCTTTTTTCAAAATGTGATTTTTAAACAAGTAATCATTCAGCCCTACCTGTTTCTTTATGTAAAGGTATATTCCACCCTATTAAATGGATACATACTAGCTCATGAAGTGTAATTTTCCAAACAAATTGCTGGATTTGACAATAAGAGCCGGTAGAATGAGTATACAAATGTTTCGTGTCATATTTCCCCAATTTCTTTTAATGGCTATGACATTAAATCAGTCACACCAGCTTGCTTTATGTCTGACAAGAAAGCAGATTATGTTGGCTTCAAGAGACAGAAGAGAAAGAAGAAAGAAGAGAAGGGGCGTATAGAGAGAGCAAAGGTAGTAGGATGTAGGTCGAGATGGAATGAGCTTGCCAATATGGAGAATGAGAGGAGGAGGAGGGGGAGGAAGGGAAAATGAAAGGCATGTGAACATGTGAAAAAGGAACCTTAGGGCCTGAGGTGGAAAATATTGGATGAGGAAAGGAATAAAGTAGTTGAGGTTCAGGCAATGGAGGCAGATGTTGAAGGACTGAGTGTAGGAGAGGACTGAAGGAAAGAAGGTTGAAGGTTGGATTTTAGAGAGGATGGACAGTAAGGACAGAGTGATGGGTGTAAGGATCAGAGGGAGAGAAGATGAAGATCGTAATGCAAGAGCAGAGGAAGGATACTGGTGGAAAATCACAAGGAAAATGTGTGAGGATAAAATAAGAGGTGAAGGTGGGGAGAAAGATGAGAGAAAGAAGGTGAAAGTAATGACACACTGATGCACAGGGAGAGATGAAGATAAGGAAAGAGAGAAAACAATGTGGTGCAGGAAAGCGTAGGTACATTTCCTTTCTTTTTATTCAACCGCTGCCCACTATTGCTTGTAATAAAACCATCACTACCACTCCCATTATTTCCAACATCGACTGCACTATAGGAGGGAATCAATCTAATGTTTTCAAAGATATTTGCTCTGTCATGCTATGGCATTTGCCTTCAGTTCTAAATTGGTAATACAATCTACAAAATAAATGCCCATACTAATTAAATCAGATTAGATGAAGCTGTAATGATCGCCGTGGGGAAATTGGGTCTTTGTAGGAGCAGAGAAAAGGATATAGATAAGACCAGAAACAATACAGAGTATGAAAGATAACAAAATAATTACAGCAGAATGCATTGAGATAACAATGCATTGATTGAATGTGTGTTTGTTGCAGGCTAGTACGGCTTTACAGATCTGCAGTGAACAGAATATGTTTCACTTCTCATACAAAAGGCTCTATTAGTCCTACTAACTGGTGGGTGTCCCAGTTTTCTCTGGAGTTTCTCTCTTGTTGCTGGACACGTGTTTTATTTGCAGAGGTTTTCAGGGCTCTGTCTGGTTGTCTTCGGCTACTACTCAAATTAATGGATTTTAAATTCAATGAATCTGCCCAAATTAAAACTGTGGAATTGTGAAAAAAGAGATGCAAGCTCTGTGAACATTTTTAAGTGACAATTGAAAACGTATTTATTCAGTAATACCTTTAACTAGCTGCCGCTCTTCCTTTTGTTTTATACTTATCTTTTACATGTTTTATTGTTCTTATGCCTTTCTTTGTTTTATTGCTTGGGTTTATCATGTAATATTTGCACGTTTTAATTTGTTTAAATTAATTTTCTTATTTCCTTCACCTTCTTGTGAAACACAATGAACTACTTCCCCTGTATGAAAAGTCCTATATAAATAAAGTTTATTATTATTATTAATTATGATTTATTGCTTTTTGCAGTAATAGTTAGGCCATTTAACCTCAAATTAGGTAGTTCATGTTGTTCACGTTTTAAGGGGATTAGCGGAATCTGGAAATCATCATTTATTAATTTTTTATAACAGCCATATTTTGGCCGGCACCACTTTCATCATGTTTTGGCCGACCCCTGTGCGTGTAGAGTCTCTGCTCGTGCGTCACTGATTGTGTGGGCATGCAATATTTGAGCATATGTCTTCTGTGTGTGTGTTAGTCCACTTTTATTTTTATTTTTAGTGCCCTGTTCACTGAACTGCTTATTCGATGACCGATGAAGTTAAGATTCATCTGTTAGAAACCACTCAGTTATGACACACGATTGAGCCAGCCAAATGAAATCAGATCAAGTAGTTTTGATCGGACTTCGTTGATTTTTTTTTTTTCAAACTGACCTCGACTGGTGGATAATTCCTTTTTCCTCTTTTTGTGCATCTGCCACATGTTCACCTTTGACTAGTGAGAGCTGCTTCAACAAATCTGGCATTAAGACAAATTGCTGTCTGACTGTATAGAGAGAGAGAGAGCAGGATAGAGGGAAAGGGATGAATGAAAAACAAAGGGTGTGATAGTGTGGGTTGAAAATTATCATCACCTCTGGGATTGAGCTCTGGGATTGAGTTCAATTAATTTTTTTTAAATGGGTGTTTCCAAGTTTCTCTGTTCAAATTATTACATTGCATATACTACACAATGCTTTCTGCATAAATGTCAGGGGCGTAATCTCTCCTTTTCTTTTATTCTCTTTCACTCACTGACTTCTCCCTGCTGCTGCACCCTCTTTTTCTTCCTCTCCCCTCCCCCTTAGCCCTCTCTCCCTCCCCTTTCCCTTTACTTCCCTCCCACTTCTCTCTCTCACTCTAAAGAGCACTCAGTCTCTGCGCTCCCCTTCATTTCCCGCTCCAACATGTTGGCAGGAGGAGAAAGAGGAGGATGCTGCGCTCTACCCTCGGTGCGTTCTTGCCACCTCTCCGGCCAGCGCGCACTGCCTCTGACTCAGACTCAGCTTTCAGTTGTCTCCGCCTGAGGGACTTAAGACAGGAGGTGGAGGTGGAGGAGGAACCGAAGGATACGCTGGAGATCAGGAACTCTCACACCAGGGTCCCCAACAGGAACAACAACAGCAGGAGAGCAGAACAGAGCAACTGCTCCTCATCCGTGGTGGAAACTATTAATACCTCAGCAGTGACCACCTCTTCTGCCTCCTCTAGTTTCCCTCCCTCCTCTTCCTCCTTCTCGGCTCCAAGATCCATGTGGCAAGAGGCAATAAGGAGGAAGCGGTATCTCCTGGACCGGGCAGGGGAGTCTGGTGAAGGGGATAAAGGACGAGGAAGAGGTCAGAAGAAGAGGAACAGGTCTCCGGATTGGCTGTATGAGTCCTACCACTGTATGAGCCAGCAGCATCCTCTGATTGTGTTTCTGCTGCTCATAGTGATGGGAGCCTGCCTGGCTCTGCTGACTGTGTTCTTTGCTTCAGGACTGGTAAGCTTTTCTTTTGCAACATGAAGAAACATGCACACAGATGCATTTTTGCAAAATTAAAAAAGTACAAATAAACAAACAACCCAGGACCATACAAACATATGAATGGAATTATGTGCAGGAAAATTCCTATCCAGTGTAAGCTCTGTAAACAGTGTGGCCAGGTACATCTAGGCACATGTGGTGCACACACACACACATATTGTGAACTCTCACATTTTCTATTAGCATGCATAGAAATAGGGTCACACAAACTAGCTTGCCAATCATGTGCACACAAACACTCATGCTCACACGCACTCAGAACGTCTGCTGGCTTGTCAAACACATCATATGAGCCCTACTCCTTCATAGAGTCATACACACACACAAGTGTGCACACACATACAAGTGTGCTTGTGCAACACCTACAGTACATGCACACACGCTCTCACAGCATGCGGTCTTCATCGCAGCACTAATGTGAAGAGAAGGGTGAGATAAAACTGAGGGGCGAATAAAGGACTTTGTTATTGTCTGAGCTCATGGTTGACTGAACTACAGAAAGGAGCTCTGTTTCCCTCTGTCACTATTTTGACAGGATTATCTGCTCTCTAAAACCCTGAAATATTCAATGCGGTGAAGGCAAGAAAATACATTCTGAACTGAAGTATGCATAAAAAAAAAAGGAAATAATGATATACAACAACAACACAATCTAATGAATGATTTTAGAGGATGTACTTGTGGCATAACCTTATTATAGCTTATAAAATTTTTGCATTAGGAGAGTGCCTCTCCCATTCCCTGTCTCTGCTGAGTCTGCTATTAAGAAGGGATTAGTCTAAAACGCACTGAAAGAGAGACAGGGAGAGCACTGACACACATCACCCCACAAATCACGAAAATCTCCGGAACTGAAACTGAATGAAAACAGAATTAAAAGTTTTGCATGGTAAAGTTGTTTTCATGCACTGTAACATAACAACCAACAGATGGTGAGGTCAGTAATATCAGTGGTTGGATAACCAGCCATTGGATTTACATGCAATCAAGACAATTAATCAAGACAAAACATAATCTGTTATGCCTAATTAGTCAACAAATGAAATCCCTTATCTAAAAGATTATAAGAGACAAAATGTTTTGATGAACCATATTTAAACTTTTCTGATAGTTGATAGCGTTTAACCTCCTGCACACTGCCGTAATTGTCATAATAGTGATTTTATTATGGTCTTTCACATGGTTAGATATAATCATCATTCATCAATATTGTGACTCTTTACCTTAGCCACAACTGGTGTTTGTGCCAGTGAATTACCTAGTTGATAATTTCACTTTGGATTTATTATTTGATTCAGCTGGCAGTATTTGTGTTAAAGCTGTGGTAAAGTGTGACAGTACAAGCAGCTAAAGCATTAAATATTAATGTAGAGTTAGAAACATGGGTGCTCCAGTACTGTAAAGAAGGCTTTTGAAATCTCCAGTTTTAAGGAATATATATTATATATACATATTTCCCTACAATCTGACACTAAGATTATATTCAGTTTTTTTGGGCTCAAAACAAACAAGCATCTCAGTAAATGCCTTTTCCTGTCAGATCACCGCTCTGTCTATCTGTCCTACATACTCTTTTCTGTTAGCTCTGTCCCTGTGCTGGATAGGCATGGCTTTTGCTACTCCCTTTGATTTTTTTTTCTTTCTTTTTTTCCACTCCATCATCCCATATTTCTCTACATTCTTGTGTCTGTGTCATCTCTCACCTCCTCATATTTCTGTCTCTCTCTTTTATTTGTATCCTATCATCCCTCCATCCTGCTGGCTGGCTGACCTAAATCCTGTGCTGTTTTGGAGCTCTGCTCTGGGCGAGACAAACTCTCTGCAGCCACACATATCCTCTCCTGTCCCAGTGCATTGACTGTGAGCATGAGAAAGAGACGGAGGGAAGGTGGGGGCGGGGGGCTAGAGAGAGAGAGAGAGAGAGAGAGAGAGAGAGAGAGAGAGAGAGAGAGAGAGAGAGAGAGAGAGAGAGAGAGAGAGAGAGAGAGAGAGAGAGAGAGAGAGAGAGAGAGAGAGAGAGAGAGAGAGAGAGAGAGAGAGAGAGAGAGAGAGAGAGAGAGAGAGAGAGAGAGAGAGAGAGAGAGAGAGAGAGAGAGAGAGAGAGAGAGAGAGAGAGAAGGAAGGACAAATGCAAAGAGCACCGTGAGATAGACTGGCCTAAAAACATTTTGATGGTTAGGTCGCTTCTCAAAACAATGATGGATTGAGTGACTGCACTGAATAAAAAACAACATATTATTCCATTTTAATATAACAGAATGCTTGTTAATATTTAAAACACTAGTTTAAAAGAAAATATTCCATTCATTAATTTGGATTATGCAGTGTAATTTACATGAATGGAAGACCAAACAAAGCTGTCTTCACGGATGGGGATACAGTGTCACTGAGCATCTTTTTACTGACCCTGAAGGTAAAAAGTTGGAATCACCATTCACATATATATAATAACAATATGACACACAAGGCTATTTGGGGTGAATATGAATTGAAGTTTGATTGATAGATATCAGTGAATTTCACAGATTTCCTTACCTACACAGCCTAACGTGCCAGTGAGGATGTGACACATCTACCTACATATCCATATCCTGACCTTTTTCCATCCCCCGTCACAGTACTGGAAAAGCAATGATGGGATGAGACTTGTCAAAGGCAGGCAGCACAAACGACTCCCTTCACTGTGCTATTCCCCTACATCCACTTTTAAGAAACCCCTGAAATTTTTATTAGAACTTTCAGATCTAAGTGTGTTTCAGAAAAGCAGCCGCAAATCCATTATGGATGTGGCTTCAACTTTGCTACTGCGTAACACTGGCGGCTTTTTAGCGATTTTCTTCACTCCATAGGATGCTCTCTCAGTTTAAATGTTGTTCTACTTTTAGGGATGGGAATTTATAAGTGTTTATCTATACCGATTTCTCTTATCGATCCAATTCTGCCCATTCATTTCTGAGTCTTGTCACAATTCCTTGTGGCTCAAACAGAAAGTTAAAGCTACTGAAGTGAAAGGGCATTTGTTTCATCTCGTCACTGATTCCTTTCTCAGATTACTTCTAGCAAAGATGGTTGTCTAAGTAGTGATACCTTGTTGTGCTTAAAAAAGCAGAAAAAAGAGGTCTGTTTTATTGTTTTTATTGCTTCTCTGGGTGAGTCACATGTCTGCCTTGGTTGTTTGTGTTTTCAGGACACTAAAGAGGAAAGACGAGGATAGAGGAGTGGCTTTTTATATCACAGTTAGGCAGTTTCATGCCCCCTCGATAAGTCTTTTAATTTTTCGTTATCTCTCTCTGGCAAGCCTAGTTTTCCCTTTAATTAATTATTCCTCCTTTCTCTGATAAATTACACATCTCTTCCCCTCTCTATTAAATTGTGTCTACGTGTCTCACTGTCTCTCTCTTATGTTCCCTAATTTCTAATTTTGTCCTTTTTTCAGAACATTGAGGACCACGTGGCCTTTGTAATCACTGTGCCCACGGCGCTGGCTATCTTCCTGGCTGTTTTTGTACTTGTCTGCATTGAGTCCATCTTCAAGAAGCTTCTACGTGTTTTCTCCCTGGTCATCTGGGCCTGCTTGGTTGCCATGGGTTACCTTTTTATGTTTTCTGGCGGGATCATCTGTCCGTGGGATCAGGTAAGACACAGAGATGTAATCTGTAGTGAATGTATTTGTTGTAGAGGAACATGTGGTACATGCTGTGATCTATTTGTTTTTCCTGTTTTATTTGGTACTTTCAGGAGAGATTTTGTGGCTTAAAGCAAAAACCAATACAACAGATTATAAATGACAACTTTGAATTTAATGTTCAACACAGTACATGGTTCACTCCGAAGTTCTCTTGAAAATGAATTAATGCTTTATAGTATCTCAACAAATCGAACATGGGTCAAATGTAAATGCATAAGGGATAAGATAGAAATCTAGGCCATTGGATTTTGGATGTTGCTAATGCATAATTTCTTTTCATTCCTCTTGCTCTTTTTTTCTCTTAAACTGAGTTCTCCTTTGGTGAATGACGAGCATCTGTGGAGATTTTGTTGGCTTTAGAAATACACATTTTGTGAAAGTTAACCCCAGCCATATGCATAGCTTGATCATTTCCACTTGACTGGACATTTTTATCTACAAATATGACACTTTCGTCCAAAACGATTCCCCTCATTACCAGAAAACAGCATGGAATCTTGTAGCAAGAGGAGCTAGAGGTTTGACTTGGATTTTATTCACTCATTTTCTGTTCTGCTTGAGTTGTCTTCTGTCTAATACCTAAACATATACAGATGTTTTCCAGACCAGTCTATGATGTGAGCGTATGGAGTGTAGATTCTCATGTCTGCAGCGTAGAGTGTAGTTAAAAACATCAATAAATGTGAAACAAGACTTAGGGATTCAGAGGCCTTGGAAAAAAAAACTCCTTAAAGGCATACTATGCAGGAATTGTAGCTTACTGTTTGCAAACACAACATTCAGCCGAGTGTACCACCTGAAGCATCAAATACAGCAGCGAAAGTGAAAGCCAGCCAGATTACTCTCGTTTTGGAACGAGCTTTGTCCGCTATATTTGCATTTTTTCGGCGCTGTGTCCACCATTTTCGTAGCTTCCTCTTGGATACATACTTGAGCATGTGTGGGCTACACACCCAATGCCCAAAGGCTGACACCCAAAAGCATCCCAAACACAGCAATATAAGAAGAAAGTAAGAAAATACTAGCAGAAGGCACAGCCACACACTTCTAGTGGGTTATAAGTGATGATTGAGAGGGATTATTTTTTGTATGCGTCTATACATTGTATTTAAGGAAAATCCTGCATAGTATATAGTACATTTTTTAAGCTTTTATTTAATCTCTTGTGATTTCTTTGAGGTTACGTTATTTGCAAGATTTAGTGAGACATTTTCCAATGGCCAACTGCTTCTTTTGCTGCAATATGTTTTGTCACATTGCACGGATGTATACATTATGGTGGCTACTTTGGCATTTTATGCCTTTGGTCTCTGTTTGTGTAATGCCACATACTTTTTTTGTATTTTTGTAGAGGAATACAACTGATGGTAGATAGCGAAGAAAAGAGAGTTTGACAAACTGTATGTCAAAGGTCATGAGTGTTGGGTTGCCACCACAGAACATTTCATACATTATTTTTTTTCACGCTTTCTGCTAGAAAAGCTGAATTGAAATTACAGAATTTGACTTGATTGCTACAGCAGCATGTGACAGACAGCTGATTACATCAACATAATGCACACATGCAGCCACATGGAATATTATTACTGTTTGATTAGAAAGCCGACCATATATCGGAGTCACACTGGTGGAAAAAAGTGCAGTCAGCTGGTATGGAGGAATCCTGACAGATGTGTTGTGTAAAACTGTTGTAAATCAACTCGTATAAATCAATACATATTTTTTGTCCATGCATTTATCAAGCTTTGAGGGCACCTCTGCAGACTCGTTGAAATTATTTTTATATATATATATATATATATATATATATATATATATATATATATATATATAAAGGCCAGCTTTTTACACAGTATTACTATACTATATATATTACATTCGGTAGCACATTACATCTGCAGGTAAATGTGGCGTGACAAACACACAGCAGCATCTTCATTGCCACAGCCATATGCGTCCTGCAACAGGGCTCATTGAAAGCAGCACAGTACATTAGGTCTTCATTGTTTGAAAGCTGTACTCATTCAACATTATTTGGTAAGAGAGTTGCCTAGCGTTGCCTTATCTATCACAAAGAGGTAGCTGAAGATGCACTGATTCACACCATTCATTTCTTTCTTCTGCTTACTAGAACATTTCAGGCCATTATGCCATTACTGCTCTCTGACTGCTGCGTCTTAGCCATGTTAATTACACTTATCTGAAGAGACATTATTGTTGACTGGCATTGCTCTATATGTGTTTTTAGGGGCTTGCTGCCACATTATAGATTAAGGAAATGACTCATTGTTCACATATTGCTCCACCTTAGTATAGAGTATATTCAGTATACTTTAATCTCATCAACAGAGAACCTGCTTCCGGTACCTGTGAAATGATATAATCTAGTTTAGTGTGAGTCACACCCTTTCATGCAGTCAGTTATGAAAAAGCTTTGAATAATATATTATATATATGCTATTTGCCAATAACCCAGGATAAATGAAAAAGGGTATTAGCATTCTATTAGCATGCATGGGGATTTTTAGGCCTAGACACACTAGTCACCATACTAAAATGAATATTTTAGAAAGGACAGGGCCCATCCACTGAATAATATCATATAATTGCACTTTAATGTGACTTTCCTTTATTCAGTTATTTTGATGTTCAGCTTTATAGCCCCCAGGCACCAAATTATATTTGAATTGACAAATGCAGTTCTCAACCTATCAGTTGGACCTAATCGGTTTACATATATTGACTGACCTGTAAACCATCAAAGCTCAATAAGAAGCCAATATACCAATGAGCTGCCAGTCACTTTAAACGCGTCGTTGTCACTTCAGATTTGTACTTTTTGAAACTGACAGAAAATGTCAGATGAGTTATTGATGATGAGGTTGACTACAAATATCAGGGACATGCCATTGGGTCAGCACTTTCATGCATAGAGTATTTTGATTGTTGGGCAGAGTGCCATGACTTTCAGATGATACAAATTGGCATTACAATATGATGCTGGATTTAATCTGTGAATCTGCTGGAGGGACAGCAAAGAATAATTTTAATCTACGATGAATTTGTAGAAATAAAATGCCATTGATTTCTCAGTCCATTACTGCAAGAGATACCATCGGTGTCAGCTAACAACAGTTTGCCCATGCCAATAACACTTAGTGCTGCAGCTCTCAAGCGAGATGAAGTAAGTAAAGATTAGAACCCATGTTGCGGTGCTCCTTAAATAATAATAAAAAGAAAACAAAGGAAACTGCAACAAGGTTTTTCCATTTTCTGTATCTTATTGTATTTGCAATATATCGTTCTATGTTTACTGTCTACCCTTTTATTTGAGTGCCCTCAAAAATTCCCACATTGTAACAGAATGAGTGTCCGTGCCATGTATAATATTGTTTGATAACAATGCCACAATGCAATGCTTCATATTTTGTAGATGCGAAAATTAACTCTACACCTGTCAGTGGTGCTGCAAAATGATGATTTATAAAAATCTAAATTTACTGCTTAGTATAGAGTAAACTATTGTGTTTCTATCATGTAGGGAATAGTAAATGAGGGGGTGATTTTTGGACACTGCTAGTCATCCCTCAGAAAACACGATTATCAAGCATCAGAAAATTCATTTTTTCAAGCAGAAATGCCAAACGTTTGCTCGTTCTGCTTCACAAATATAAGGATTTGCGGCTTTTCCTTGTCATATATGATAGTGAATACATATTTTGAGATTTGCTCTTTTGTTCAGACTAAACAATACATTTCCTTCAGCTCCGGGAAATTATGAAGGGCAATTTGTCACAATGTTGACATTTAGCAGACCAAACAATGAATCAGTTAATTGAGAAAATAATCTTAAAATGCATTGATAATGAAAACCATAGTTAGTTGCAGCGCTACATTCAGTAAATGCTTTGATTTGCTTGGATCCTAATCTTATTTTAAGATCACCATGATTATTTTTGCATATGTAGTCTGAGTAAGTCTTTAACATGTGGAGATTCAACAGAATTAAACCCATAAATCATTTTGGACCTGGGTTTTACAGTAAGATTTGAAGACATTACCCTCCTTGCTGCTTAGGTTCTTCCTCATGTAATCCCAGACTTGGAGCATGCTAAGCTTTGCTTATCAGCCAATTGTATTAATAACCAAGTCTTTGAATCTGTGGTCACCCTGGTGTTACTGTGCAGTTGCTAAGTGGATGTCTGCTCCAGAAAAGAAACGGAGGGAGGCGAAGTAAAAGTCAGAGTTAATTAAATGCTCTCTGTGCTGTAGCGAGGAGGTAGCGAGGAGGTAGCCATGAGAAGTAGGGGAATGAAAGAGTGATTAGAGGGAGGGCCTCATTCTCTCCCACCGCCTCACCTGCCATCTATAGCCCTAAGCTCATTAAGGATGATGGCTTTTGTCCCATGTCATTCACACAATGTTGCTGTTGCTAGTCAGTGGATGAAAAAATGCTGCTGCCCATAGTTGCAATTACAAATTCCATATTTAACAAGAGAAAAAAAGAAAAGAAATTGGTGAAAACCAAAGGACTTGTAGTTAAGTTGCTAAGATACCAGCATGTACAGTAATGTGCTTTAAATAACTGACTTAAATGTCTGAATAATTAACAATGTTGCCATATGGTGATTGCAGATATGAATGCATACAGTATATACTGTGTATATATATATATATATATATATTTTTAAATCTAAAGATCTCTCTGTATCTGAGCAATCCTTTCTTAATGGTTCTTTGTTGATATACAGTGATGGGTTTGTGGTTAAGTTGTAGTGTACCATTTTGGGATACACTGTAAATGTTATGTATGAATTTTCCTGCTCTCCTGGTCGTGGTTTTTGCCTCGTTTGACTTTTGTATTCTAACACACAAACATACACATTTACTAGATATAGTGAGTAAGTGCCATAACACCTCAAGCCTCAAGCAGAGTTCTGTCTTGCTTGCCACCTGCTGAATAAAGTCAAAGTTAACTTGAGCTTTAAGGTGGACCATCTGTTCTCATTTTAGTGACAAGCTGCTAGTCAGCAAAACATCCGCCTCTTCAAATGAACTATTTCTCCCAAACTGGCAGTAGTGTCTATGTAGGATTTCTGCAGGACACAAAGAGCATGAAGAAATTATAAAAACATACTTACCAGAAGAAAATGAGAAGAGGAAAAATTATGAGATTCTTACAATTTCTTAAAAGCTTCATCTTTAATTTATGATAGTGGTTTGTTATGCAGGATGTGATCACCATGCTTCTCCCACACTAAATCTACATATCTGTTATTTGAGGACATGCTCTCTTGCCTCACTGATTATCAAGCCTTTTAAGATAACCTGACGCTTCTTCTGTGCAAGTCTAAGTCACCTGACGGTCCACAGAAAAGAGTTACATCAAACATTTGACAGACTTGCCTGTAGACTCTACACTGTATACCGTTTTGTTATTTGATTATCATAGAACAACAATTTTGCAATTACTGCACAAAGAAAATACAGCCAGCTAATGGAATTGAACAATTCAGTGTTACTTGTAAATCTCATTCAGTATTTGTGCAGTGATCATTTAAGATAGAAAAAGTGGTTAAGGATGATTACTTTTCAGTTTCTCCATTTTGCATATCTGAAACATCTTTCTATTCATAGCATTGACGGCATTTTTTCATCTTTTAATTAGCCTTTGCTGTTAATAGGGACTTCTGACTGTCACTGTCAATTAATGCCATTTAATATAGTCCCCAAAAACACACAAAGCATGTATTTAGATACAGTCCCCTCCAAAACCATGGGAACAGCGAGGCCAATTCCTTTTATTTTTTCTGTACGCTGAAAACATTTGGGTTTGACATCAAAAGATGAATATGAGACGAGAGATCAATATTTCAGCTTCTATTTCCAGGTATTTTCATCTAGATCTGTTACACAACTTAGAACATAGCATCGATTGTAATGGAGCACCAACTTTTTAGGTGAGCCAAAATATCGGAACAGATAGACTTAAAATAGATGAAAATGAATAATACTTAGTTGCAAATCCTTTGCCTGCAATAACTGCATCAAGCCTGTGACCCATTGACATCACCAAACTTTTGCACTCTTCTTTTGTGATGCTTTTCCAGGCTTTCACCTGGAAAGCCTCTTTCAGTTGTTGTTTGTTTCGGGGGTTTCTCCCAACAGTCTCCTCTTTAGCAGGTAAAATGCATGCTCAATAGGGTTTAAGTCTGGAGATTAACTTGGCCAGTCTAAAACCTTCCACTTCTTTCCCCTGATGAACTCTTTGGTTTGTTTTGGCAGTGTGTTTTTGGTCGTTGTCTTGGTGCATGATGAAGGATCTCCCGATCAGTTTGGTTGCATTTCTCTTTAAATTGGCAGACAAAATGTTTCTGTAGACTTCTGCATTCATTTTTTGCTGCTGCCATCATGTGTTACATCATCAATGAAGATCAATGAGCCCGTCCCCACCGTGTTTCACAGATGAGCTTGTGTGTTTGGGATCATAAGAAGATCCTTTCTTTCTCCACACATTAGCCTTTCCATCACTTTGGTAGAGGTTAATCTTTGTCTCATCAGTCCATAAAACTTTGTCCCTACAACTTTTGAGCCTCGTCTCTGTACTTTTTGGCAAATTCCAATCTGGCCTTCCTATTCTTATTGCTAATGAGTGGTTTGCATCTTCTGGTGTAGCCTCTGTGCTTCTGTTCCTGAAGTCTTCTGCGAACGGTGGATTGTGATACCTTCACTCCTGCCCTCTGGAGGTTGTTGGTGATGTCACTGACAGTTGTTTTAGGGTTTTCCTTTACAGCTCTCACAATGTTTCTGTCATCAACTGCTGATGGTTTCTTTCTTTCTTCAGGACATTTCAAATGGTTGTACTGGCTGTGCCCAATGTTTGTGCAATGGCTCTGATTGATTTTCCATCTTCTCTCAGCTTCAAAATTGCTTGCTTTTCCCCCATAAACAGCTCTCTGGTCTTCATGTTGGTTACACCTTTTTAACTATAAATGCAGTCTGCACAGGCAAAACCCAAAGCTGAGACTGAGAGTAGACATTCAGCGCAATTAAATAGTTTGAGTAATCAATGTAATAGGACACACCTGGGCAACCAAAAACACCTGTCAGTCACATGTTCCAATAATTTTGCTCACTTGAAAAGTGGATGCGTTCAACAAAAGGTGCTATCTTCTAAGTTTTTTAACATATCTAGATGTAAATACATGGAAATTGAAGCTGAAATACTGATCTCTTGTCTCATATTCATCTATTGATTTCAAACCCAAATTTTTTTCAGTGTACAGCAAAAATAAAAGAATTGGCCTCGCTGTTCCAATGGTTTTGGAGGGGACTGTATATTGCTTCCCTTCTTTGAAATGCAACACATCAGTATGCAGTAAAATATAACAACATGTGTTTAATAGTAAATGTGGAAATTATCCTGCAAAATATAACAACATATGTTCTGCGATGTGTCAAGTGAAAGTTATCATATCATAAATCTGAGGAAGAGAATAGGCTGGAAGAGGAGCTGCGGCAGTGATATAGAAGAGGATTAACACTGAAGCACCGTGACAAGAGACAGTGCCACAGTTGGGAAAACAACTGTGGGAAATAACATGACTTATGTAGCTTAAACTACTTGAGTCTACTCACAATTTAATATTATTCGAGTTACATTTCTGCTATGCTTTAGACAAAACTAGTTGATTTTCCCTACTGTCCTCATGTTTTTTTTTACTCCAGTGGCATGAAGTCAGCTGTCAAAATAACTATCTTATTTGTGTTGACATCCTCACAGATAAACAACAAGACAGTAAGAGAACAAGAGATGGTTACATTACAAACTGTACTGTACACTGTCAAGTAAAAGAAACAGCATCGAGGCTCCAAATATTCCCTCAGCTGTGTAGCGCTCACCATCCCGACTCTCTGAGTTGTATACACTACACTTTCCGTTTTCAAACCTGAAATCAATTGGATGCTTATCCTCTCCCCACAAAGCCCTCTGTGTTTGCTGACGGTGGGGAGATGGGCTTATCTATGTGGTCCAGCCTCTACCCCTCACTGAGAGATGTCTGGACCCTGCCTCGCCTCCTCCTTTCCTTCTCTCTGTGTCCCTCCCTGTCCATCACACACATGCACAGACGCACGCACACACACACTCCTTTGTGAGTATACAGCCAGCCTAATTAGGCTTTAGGACAGAGGAGGTGGGGAAAGCAGAGTCGGGGTGAGGGAAGAAGCCTGCCAGGTTGGCATAGTAAAGAAGAGGGTCGATGGTGAAAAATAGGACAGGAAATACTGAAAGAAAAGACGAGGGGGTTATACAAGGGAGGGAGGCAAGAGAGAGACATGGAGAGATGCAAGATAACACGTAAAGAGGATGAGTAACTAAGCAATTTTCCTAGATCAGGTTTGAGTTTTGATTCTAGGACAATGGAAAAGAATATATTGTTTGTGCTTAACACTTTAATTTATCTCAGGCATGAAAGTCGACATGGCCAGACTGATTGTGTAAATTACAAACCAAGCACTTTGGCTTAATGTTTCTTATCTACTGCATTTACATCTGTATCTTAACTATAAATCAACCATCAATCAACATCTGTCTTTTTTTGCTCAGATTCCGTGAAAATAGCTAGAAATAAAAGATAAATGTCTTTTTCTAGGGTTATATAGCAGACACACACACAGCACATGCTCACATAGACACACACACAATAAAAAACCACATACACACTCCACATTGTAAATCAAGCCTGTAAACTAATCTCTGCCACAGACTGTAGACTAAAAGCCTGATGTAATCTGACACTCCATCTCTATAATTTGTTTTATGAACCCTCCTCAGTGTCATTATCAAGGAATGATTCATGGGACAGAAGCAGAGTTGACTGAACCACAATGAACCACAAAAAAAGCCTTGTCCACTTAATTGTCAGAGAGAGGGTCCTTATGTGCTTGCCTTAACCATACTGTAGGAAGCTCCTCACTGTTTTATTACTGCATCAAGTATCAATTATGCAGGGGAACTCAGCAGGTGTCTCTCCCCCTGCAGCCTCTCCATTATCCTCGGTACATTCACGATTCACTAGCTGCATTGGATTTCAGAGCGTTAATTCAGAAAAAAGGCTTGATGGACTCTAAGCAAATTATGTTGCTGTGCTAGATGATATTTGTCAGCAATTAGCAGCACTCTCTTGTAGTAGGAAGTAAGTTAATACTATGGAAGCAAATAAGACACGTGTATTTGAATTCTAGCAGCCACTGAATACTAAATATTTAAATTTAAACACCACTGAATTCATACCATTGAAATATTTTACTTTGAAAACCACGTATCTTAATGTATTTGTTCTGAATTCACCTGTTTGAATTTTCTTAATTTGCACTTGATTGTTTAGTTTTTCCTCAAACACATAGTGTTTCAATTAGTTCCACCTTGCCTATATTTAAACTAACAAAGCACCCAAACATCTATCATTCCAGTGGTCGGCACATCTGGGTGATGCTTTCGAATGTGTGTTAACATCTCATGTGCTTCCATTCACATCCCCTACAATGGTGGAGCAACGCTGACATACCTCCTTATCTTATACACAACTCTCTATTGCTGTTGTAGCTGACCGGGAACCCACAGGCGAATCTTCCAGCTCCGGTGTTCCATTCGTGCTCTCTTTAGTGTGACTGACTCGCACGCCAATCCGCTTGTTGGGCTAACCTCAGCATATGCAGCTAACGGTGTACAGCTAAAAGTTTTCGGATGGAATTCACGCTTGTGACATACCGTGTATTCTGTGTGCGGCTGCGTGCACCTGAACGTGACCCCCGGGCTGTGACAGGCCAACTAGCTATTCTTGTAGGTGCAAAGCTGGCAAGATGCACGAAGGCAAGAGTTGTGTAAATGTTGTTGGGCTCAAATATTTTGCACCATCCCTGCTTGGTTAAAAAAAACAAAAACAAAAACAGAACAGACTCTTTTCTCTGGATACTCAACATGATATTTTGGGTCATGCAGAAGGGATTACAGGGAGCTATTGGTTTATGCAGTCATGTAAACAGCTTAAATAGTAGTGAAATGGAAATGCCAGACTGCAGATGAAAAAAAAGACAGTTGCTGCAAAGGTTGGTTGGGCTGAGGGGCTGTACAGTTTGGTGGCCATAGTTCTGCCATGATCCAATAAGAGAAATTGGTGGCACAATGCCAAGGCAGCAGTGACCTGTGCCAGCCCAGAGAGGCAAATCATTACAGACTTTCGTAAGAAATGGTCAGATATTCAGGTTGACACCAAGAAGTGGGATCCTGTGTGCTGGCTAATCATTGGGTGCTTTTGCACAGGGTTAGGACACTGATGGCAAGGTAAAGCAGCTGTGGATGAGAGCAGCAGCAACATTTATTTTAGCCACTTTAAATAGGTCCATCTAAAGATATCAGTTTAAGTGTATGCTATATTTAGAATATTTTCACCGCTTTAGCTTGCCATCAGACAGCCCTTTCTGATGGGGAACTAAAGCTGTTATATTGCTTTCTTCAAAGCCGCCAGCTTTCATTGACAAAAACAGTAGTTTCACCTCGCAGAACACGGGAGTTGCTGCTCTACCTCTGCCTCGATCGGTTAGTTTGTGTTATTGTGTGACTTTCGGATCCGAACTAATGTGGCGTCCAAAGCAGTACATTGCTTAGCTTCCGTGCTGGTACTCTTGTCTGCTTCTCCAAACTTGGAGCGTGCCGATCGCCATCTTAGTTACTGTAACGTTCGGTAATACACTGACTATGGATAAGTCTTTATGTATATATATGTAGCAACGTCATCATGCAGAAACCTACGTCAGGTCACGTTGGAAAACATTTTTAGAAGGGCTTGGGAAAATAGCATTTTGACACTAAAACATCCGTACTTCCAAAATTTGAATGTTCAGATTTGTATACATAAGGAACACCACTGGGAAGCTACAGAATGGTATAAAAACCTAAAAATAATAATAATGGACCCGCCCTTTAAGTTTTGCTTATGTGGTCTGTTTTAGATGTACAATGTGCCTACTACACATAGTCCTACATCATGCGTGATTGTATCTATCATGCAGTATAATAATACCTCCAAGCAAATGCCGTTATGTATAGAAATATGTTTCTAGCGATTATTTGCAACCTTTTTTGATTGACAGATAGAATTCTCACAAGAAATAGCAAAGAAAAAAAGAGGTCACTTCAGGGTGTTGCTGCTTGTCAGTTCTCCATAAGATAATATGTGCAGACTATATATAGAATGTATTTCTATTATATTCATGAATCATATTAAAAAACCTGCACAGCAGCTTTAAACATGGCCTGCCATGTGTGTTACCACAGGGTCTTAGTTTATAATAAGCCATTTGACATTGTTTCCTGCTCTTTAAAGACCACAGGAAATAAAAGCAGCAACCAGCAGTACACCTGCTGCTCATTTAGGCATGACAATTTGTCACACAGGTAGGACATAACTATAAAAACCTTTCATTGTCAATGTGGTGATGTGTCGAACAGCATTTTCAAGGCTCTTGACATTCAGTACAGTATTATTGTGTTGGTGTTTGGAATAGACTTGAGGGGCATGCTTTATTCGAAAATATGATGCACTACTGTGATAATACGTTTTTTTTATAGCTGTTGACAAACACTAAGAAACGCTGCATCATTCCTGCAGAATAGCCTTCAGAATTTATGTTTGAGGAGACAGTCCAGCACTTCAACAGTCATATAAAAAGAGGAAATATACTGGATGGATCATTAAACATGATGTATACCGTATATGTTAATGTTTTCTAATTTAAAAATCAATGTTACTTTATTTCAAATCTTTATTATTGACGCTGTGGAACATAATATACACCAAACATGTACCCTCAACAGTAGATTCAGAGCCCTATGCTGTTGTTAATACAAAGTGCTTTAATCAACTGAGTGTCAAGTATTAATATATAGATTTTGCTCAACGTCTGTAACAGTTGATATGGTGTTACCATCTTCTACATTTCAGCCAAACTACACTTTATGTAATCTTAAAAATAATGGCTTGTTTTGAGTGGCCTTCTGTTGTTTGTTCAGAGAAAAGATGGACCAACTGAAGGTATGAGCCTAACATAATCTTTATTGAAAGTGATTCTTTTTGCTCTGATTCCTTCTTCATCCCCATAGTGCGGTAAATTACTGGCAAAGGATTGCAGCCGTCATGCAGGGAATTATGGTTAGAGTGATATATCAGGTTGTCAATAATATCAAGGTGCTACTGGTATTTTTATGAAAAGATCCTACTACACTGGCCAGTGAGTGACATCCACCTTCAGTTTGATGGATACAGCTTGAATGATGCCATATATAAAGTGTGTAGTGATCAATACAACATTGAATGTACAATATGTACAGTATTACTTCATTTAATTGTCTAAATTCACAATCAGTAGTTTAAAACCTTTTTATTTTTATATAATGAGCACATTCATTTTGATGTGGTACAATTTTAAAGCCAAGGTAAAATGTATACTTGTACTGTAGGTACGTAGGTGAACTTCTATAGTTATCTGTTAAAACCCTTGAGCTCTGCAGCTAGACCCTCGCCTTAAAACAAGTTCTGTTGTATTGATCATTATTTATTTGGTTGGGGCTACAGGCAAGGCAGGGCTTCCGCTTACACACTAGCAATTTAGTTTTCTAGCTTGATGCACTAAGCTTTGACTCTAACTATAGAAGATTGTTACATTTACTCAACAGCTAAATCAGGGTTTCCTCCAGGGGTGCAGAGTAAACTCTGGACAACGGCTTGTCACTAAAATGAGAATAAGCTTGTCCACCTTAAAGGTCAGCCCGAGCCCATTTTAAAGATAGGGTCGACGATGTTGGAAAGCTAGCATCATTTGAATGTAACATCGAGTTCAGGCTGGTGCATGCCAAGGGTAGAGAACGAGCAGGAAGGCAGGGAGGCATCTGATTGGTTCTTTCCAAGCGGACCTCGAGGCAGTGATTGGTAGATGTTTTTTCCAGGATTACAGCAGCTACATATGACAGCTCTTTTTTCCAGTCCTTTTTCAGAGCTCATGAGTAATGGATCGCTGTCGGGGTGAAAAGACCATTTCAACCAATATAATAAATAGTGTATACTGGAGAACATCGTCATACCCGCCTTTAAGCGAGCCTGAGCCGAACCTGTGGCTAACTTCAGAGCTCACTCCTTTCACTTTAATCAGCAGGTGGCAAGCAAGACACAGGAACTTGGCTTGGGTCTTTCGTAGTTGTAGCATTTATTCACCGACATCCTATACTGTACGCACACTGCAGTGCTACGTTCACAGCTATAACGTTACGGCTAACTTCATTCTCTCTCTCTCTCTCTCGACCGCACACTGACACTCACTAATGTTAAGCACTCAACCTACGCACTGAGTTATTCCTTAAAGCAGTTTGCTACCCGTAAAACACATTTTAGTTTAAAAAACATATTAAAAATACATAATCCTCCGATGCTTAGCTGGGCTTGCGATACACTGGCGGAAACCCCGGCTGAATCAGATACAATCAGATTGGGTACTCAGCCAATCACTAATTAATGTTATATAATGTTTTAAAAGATCATAGTTTTATTGGTTTACGGTTGTTGTCTTCTGCGCCCTTTTTTTACACCCGTTTACTTGTATAAGATGGAGGCAGGATCAGGAGGAAGCTAGTGTTGACTAAGTGTGTTTTGCACGGCTGAACGAATGAATTTACTTATTTTTATTTGATAATAATAATTCATTATGCTCGCTGACTATGAATGAAGCTTTGTAGCTGGTGGGGTGTTACAGGTGCGCCCTCTATTCACCGGCCGCTGGTACACGCAGTGCTTTGGTATTTAAATAGCAAATCGTGCCTGTTTGCTAAAGGTTACTAAATAACATTTGTTTTACCTGAGAAAATGACTTACTAGCGGAGTCTGCAGTTTTAACTTTCAGTTTCAAGTGTTAACCTTTCTGGTGCATCATGCTGACCTCCACGTGTTGCTTTCACTTGACTTCTTACCCTCTCTTCTTGAAAGATTAGCGGTCACTATCTCTTTCCTTGCTGATCACACTGTCATATAGCAACCAAAAGCAGAATTTTGAGAAAGCTTTGAAATTTAATCAGCAAACACATTTTGCAGCAAATATCAGTTTTCCATTTGTCCCACTTTGGCAATTGCCAGCAATTATCTACGCAGGAAAAACATTGATTTCCTTTTCTTTTTTTTTAAACGGGCATTGTAAGTTGAATATCATCTATTATGTTTTCCACTAATACTACAGTTTGTTTTCAAATTGTTGCTGGTGAACAGAAAAACAGTGTGTCAACTGCACAGTAGATCTATAAGATGGTTGTAATATTACTGTAAGGCATTTTGATTTATCATGTCCTCCATTATTATTTACAATTTGAGAAAAAAAAAGAATCCGCATTGAAGATTATGATTAGACTAATTAGTAAATATGTCCTACTTTTGTCTGCAGTGAAGCGACAGGAGGTCTACAAATGCAGAAGATATATTACTCATTTGAGCACAATTTTAACTTAAACATGAATAAAGCATTGTCTTAAAGGGAACAAATGATGTCTTGATATGTGCTACTATTTACATTTACTACCATAGTTGGCCATTAAGAAAGTAGCAGTGTGGAACTGTGTTAGTCACCCAAGCCTAAACAGAGGAGGTTCTGTTTCTCAATTGCACTCCCTCTCTCTTGCTTCCTTTCCTCTTCCCATCTCACCGCCCCCCACCCCCGCCCCCATATCCTAACCCCGCTTTCCAACTGGCCCAGCAAATAACCCAGGAAAGGTTAACTGGCACCTGGCTGTGTGTCTGTGAGAACACTAGCCTCTTTCTATCCATTCACCACAGCAGATGAGCTGCTTTAACCCTGGAGCAGAAGTGTGTGTGTGTGTGTGTTTATATGTGTGTGGAGCTTGGGTGAAAAGGGAAGCACTCTACATGCTACTTTAGAGGTGTCAGGTTTGAAGTGTGAGAGCTGATTGTCCCATTTTCTGCTTCTTGTAATCAAGGGAGCTTAGGTAAGCCGAAGACACTAAGAATAGCCGCTTTTCGACCGCAGGAACTTTCCCCCGATACTGGGGAACCTTTTGAGGAAAACATTGCATTTCGACCGCAGCGACCAGGGTCTAAATTAAGTTCCGGGGACATTTTCCGGGTACTTCTTACCCCAAAAAGGGCCCTGGTTGCGGTGTAGTATGTTCTGAAAGTACCGGAACTTTCTGGGTGGTGTTTGCAAGGATGACTGATCGGTGAAACACACACACAGCACCGCTGCTTCAATGGCTTCAACTCGTGTACTACTTCATTCATAGACAAGGAAGTACTCTAGTGTCTATTAAGGACCATTTTAGGATATAGGGAGATAATTTTTTCTTTGTTTGATAAAATGAAAAGTAAAGTTAGGCTTTGCTGTCGTCTTCCTCATTTAAAAAAAAAAAAAGACAGAGAAAAAGGGAGAGATCGCTTGAGGGAGCTTAGAGGGCGAGCGGTATAAGAAACAGACAGCGCGATGGTGCTGTGAATGAGAGAACAGTTATTTTCTGATTGTTTCACGGTGATTACATTCTAAAGCACAAATAAATAATCAAACACTCAAAAGGTGATTTACTGTGGAGACAGACTCTCTTAGTTTCATTTTCCTCCTCTGTATTTCATTCATTACATCCAACGTGTATCAGTAAATACTATGCAGCAGTAAATGTCATCACGAGTTAATTTTTTAATTTTTTTCAATGTTTTTTTTTTTTTATTGGATGAAACAGGCAGGCACACTGAACTATAAGCTGTAGGAGTGTGTTTACCACTGCGACCGCTATCAGGCCTCGTCCCATGTCATTGCATTTTCATATGTCAGGGGACTAATTTGCCTAATCTTCGCTGGTCTTAAGACCGATATGGAAATACAGACAACAATGGGCTGAAGGAACCTTTTAGTTCCTTAAAAAGTAGTCCCGGGACTAAAATTACCAGGAACTTCTTGGTGGAAACGGGGCTAATGTTACACTGGATTGACAGTTTAGTGCACAACACTGCAATAAGTTTAATGGCACAAATATATGTTCCTTCCTTTTCTCTTTTTTTATTTAGTCTCTAGCTTGACATCGAATACCTCCCGGAGCCGGCCTGATTTTTATATTCTTTATTTATATATTTTTGATGCTTCCTGATGTAGCTGTACATAAATAAACTTCACTTTAGCAAGCAGTGTTGGCGGTGATCAGATTTGGGTCACGCTCTTTCATTCCCCACAGGACTGTCAACACTGATATTTTATTCCTGTCTGTATTTTCTCTTCTTGTGCATCCATCTCTCTTGCTCTCATTCTCATTCTCTCTTTTCCGCTTGCCTCTGCAGGTGTGTCATAAATGTGTCTCTCTCTCTCTCCGCAGGTGTCATTCTTCCTGTTCATTGTGTTTGTGGTTTACACCATGCTGCCGTTTTCTATGTGGGACGCCATCATCGCCAGCGTCCTGACCTCCGCCTCCCACACCATTGTGTTGAGTGTCTGCCTGTCCACCACAGCTGATCACATGGAACCAGTCGTGTGGCAGGTAAGCTGATCAAACACAAGTGTATGTTTATTAGGAGCATGTATATGACAAATAAACATACAGTCGTGTGGCAGGTAAGCTGATCAAACACAAGTGTATGTTTATTAGGAGTATGTATATTACAAATAAAGGTTTCTTCTTCTTCTCTCACATTGATAGACAATAGAACAGAGACTATTCTCAAAATATGCACACACCACAATTTATTTATTCATTAATCTTTATTAATCAGTGTCTTGACTAGTGTATAATTGTGTGTCACAACAGAAATATTTACTTTCCTGCTGAGAGTTTTATGTGGGGCTTATGTGCTGGACTATTTCCTTGCCGGGACCAATAACTTCCTGGAGTTGGTAACTGGTCCTAGCCAAGAAAAGATAGGAATTGTTTTCTTTGATTCATTCACTAACATTCAGTGGACCTGTATTGTCATGTACTAGTCATTAACCTTTAACCATTAAGAAAACAACATATTGATAAAGAACGCTTGAAGACTCCTTTTGGATATTTTCAACCTGGGTTTAAGTTTTTGCTGTGTATTGTATTCCCTGTAGAGGTTTACGTACCTCCAGTTCCCAGGGAGCGCTGCTTTCTAATAGACACTGAAGGGGCTCACTGTACTTGAAGCAAACAAACATACATGAAGTGGTTTACACTCTGCAAACAGGCATCCTGCTGCCAACAACAGAGATCCAAGTTTAGTTTTCTGTCAGGGGTCTTATGAAACATCATAAATATACACTGTACGGCACTGTAAATATTAAATATTGTTCGAGTTAGAAATAGCTGCACTATATTCTGCCTCATCCATACTTCATGAGAAGTGTAACTGCTCTTGTTGTTCATTTGTTTTGTTTTATTATCCAGATTGAATCTTAATGGGATTGTTTTTCCTTCCTTTCCCATTCTGCTCATTTCTGGTCATTTTAATCATACAGTCTGTATTTTTAGCAAACAAACAAATGTGACCTTTAAACTAAAATGGATTTAGCATAGCAGGTGAGTGATGGAAATTCTAATGTGTTTTTTATACTTTATTAAAAGGTCACCCTATTTCCAGCAGTGTTATTGTTTCAAGCGCAAAATGTTCAGGCAGTTGGCATATGCTGGAAGAAATAGCAATATCAGGAAACCAATTATCTGACTAATGCCGACTTTTAATTAATTTGAGCTCATTCAAACCGGATTCCAAAAGTCAATGATAACAATACACCTATGGCTAAATCCATGTAATGCATAAAAGAAACATTAGTTTTAACAAACATGTTTCAGAATCCACACCTCACTGATCATCATAGATTTCAGTCCAGGATGCAATATAATGTTTCAGAGCCACAAAGGGCATTTTTTAGTGTACAAAAAGGGTTTAGTAATTATTATTATTATTATACCATGTTCTCATCTCGGCGACCTCCTACATGTAAATTGCTCTTCTCTACGCCTTTTCTGTGTGAATTGCTGTTTGTCAGTCCGGTTGCTCAATCACAGTCTGACTAAATTGTTTCTATACATATAATTTATCATAAATTGTTATTCATCTTCATGGTACAATTTTCTATACTAAGATTATTTGCAGGCTTAAAGGATTGATACCCTGTATTCAGCAGTCCAGCTTTTGGGTAACAATTGCTGGTTGAGCAAGCTTTAAAAGCCTCTCCAAGCATGAGGACAACACTAACCTATCTCTCTTCAAGAATAAATCAAAAAGGACCATTTATAGTCTCGTATTCAAAAGACATACTGTCCTTCAGATAACAGGAAAACATCTCCAGTGTTACATAGACTTACAAAATGATGAACATAATGACAATAAATAGAGTGCTTGTGTAGCTAGAGCTCTATCCTGGTACTTGAATATGGTTCTCTTGTGCCTGTATCTTCATGTCTCTCTCTATTCTCTACTCTTAAACCTTCACAAACATTCTCTATTGCCTCTGTGAACTCGGCCGTGATGGCCTGTTATTTGGTCTATTTTTCTTTCATGTGTAACTGTAGCATTGGCATACTGGCATCTGGGCAGCCTGTGGCTGTATGCTACATGGTCACTATCTGCCTGCTCCTCTTGTGCATCAGGTCAGTTTGCCTGTCAGCATAATTCCAGTGGAAAATCTGCCAGAGAGGAGTGTCCTCTAAGATAATCTCCCGTGTAGAAATATTGGATAGTATCAGTTAAGTGTGAAAGCATAAGAAAGGATGTTTGGAAATATGAATTACTTATTACTTGAATTGTAGAGCAATTCATTATTTATGTTATTTCCATCATTACAATATTTTTTTAAGCAAAACAAAATACCAAGATGCATGTTTTGGAATTTCTTCTCACTAAGGAAGTGAAAGTGAAACAGTCTATTTTTTTCCCAATTAAAAGATCTTCACATATCAAAACTCCCCCTTGTTCATTTTTATGGTTTCAAATGGTTAATGGTAAAGTGTGCTCCTCAAATAGTTGTATATAGTTTTTTATAGTTTGATTTATATGTGACATTTTATACTTTAATTATATATGTTTGCACTATACTGTATATACTAAAAAACGGTAGTCTTTAATTAGAAAATAACACGTGACAGCAGCTGAATTAAAATATAGTATTTCATTTCTGTGCCATGAATTTGAGAGAGGATAATGTTGACAAAAAATAGACTAATTGGCCAGTGTTGTTGTCAATGTCAACTGAATAATAGAAAGACACAAAGCACTAGGAAAGTTTGACAGACAAGTGTGACAGACAAAGATACCGAAATCGAAGACAGAATTAAAGTCAAGACAATGGAAATGACAGTGATGACCAGCGTTAATGAACAGACAACATGCATGGTGAGAAGGGAAAAAGTATCTTATTCAGATCATTTTTGTAGAAGTATGCCACAAAATACATTGATAGAGCTGTTGTAGAGTTGTGCAAATGCTTAAGTATGATAGGTAGTATTTACACTGTAATGTTTGAAGTGGGAATTGTTGATCAAGAATTTGGAGGACTTTGAATGAATGACAGGCAGAGAAGAGGAGAAAACAAAACACTTCAAATCAAACTGAATTAAAATAAAGGATGTGACTCCTTTTGAAGATATTTTATTGTTAGTGGCTATTTTATTTTACCTGATGATTGTGACAGACACATTAGGAAAGCATTCATAATATTTCGTACAGTCTGCGTGTGTCAAGTTACAAAGGCATTGTTGGAAGGAGACAGATTGCTGCTCAATCGGCAGTCAAGATGGCATGCTGGGCAAGACGTGACATTGCCAAGAAACGAAATGCCAACTAGTAAACACAGACGCCGCCAAATCCTGGCTGCTCTATGTTTCGTTATCCGCATTTTGTTTGTTGTCAATGACGGTCATGTTGTTTTTCATCAGTTTGTTGACTCTGCTTAGGGCTAAGTCTGTATTTGTGGTTATGACGATGACCGGGGATGAATAAGGCATGATGTATTATGGTACAAATCCAGTATGTGTGTAGCTAGTATGTGGAGTCAAGAGCAACCTTGCCTTCACGTGTTCACATGTTCACATGTTCACATGTTATGTTTAAAATATATATAAAAGTGAAAAAAATCACCATGAAAAATACATTTTTATAAATGATTAAATTTTCATTTGATTGTGTATATTTTGTAGGTGTCAATAGTTTAAGACCACCTGGCACAGAGTTTCAAAAATGCCCCCTTTTTATAGGAAGAAAAAATGGGACCATACCATTGTATATTTCTCAAAATAAAACTGAAAATAATAAACCCCATGAACTCAATAATAGTAGAGAGAGATTGGAGGTCGGATGTGTTGTCCCTGCAATCCTGACTGTAGCTACACTGTGTTTTTTATTCCTGGTCTTAAAACAAGCCACTCACTTACAGCACCATGGGGAATTAAAAGCCCTCATTCTTTTTCTCCAGTAACCAGTATCTATGTTTGTATAGTAGTTTAAAACCCGCTCCTGACCGGGTAGTGTTTCTACAACACATTGTAACACTGTGTTCATTTATATTATTGGAATAGATGCTAATTATTATGGTGTAAGAGCACTTCAGACAGATGCAGTAACATTTACAATTGTATTTAGCTCCAGCCAGATAGGCTTGTTACTTTGCCCATTACAATTATTTATCAGTTAACTGTAATCTACTTATTGTAATGTATCTTTTATAAGTGTCTCTCACACATGCTAAATGCTAGTAATATTAGACCAACTGAAATGCAATAGCCTGGGTGAGGTAACGATCCTTATGAAACAGCGATGTGTCTTGTAATTTGACAAATTTGCAATCTGTCTTTCTGAACAGCAAACACTAATAAATCAACTGTTATCTGAAAGCTTATCGTAGATATCCAAATGCATAATGGACTGTATGTTTTTGTGTGTTGACATGAAGTAGTGTCTCTCTATTGTGTGCAGCTTTGAGTGAGTGAGTGAGTGAGGTGAGTGAGATACAGTGCATAGAAACAAAAATACACCCACACATATGTACTGTCCATACGTCCCTCTTTCCATTAGAACAATTTTTGGGTATCATTATGAGTTCTTGTAGTTTTTAACATGTACAGTAAGGCATAGCATGTACATTATGTGTGTTGTTAGATGCCTGTGTACAGTAGCGTAGGGCAATATGACAACACATATAGTGACACTATCAATTTGTCTACCGTCAGGAACTTAAGTCATAACGTTTCTACCGTACTAACGATCTCTTTAATATCAGTGGTTTTATCGGGTCATTATGGGCAATGTTGAAAAACAAGGAGCAGGACTGCTTTATGGCAGTATTGGATTTTTATATTAATTTTGCATCAATGTGATGATGTACTTAAAATTGTTAATTATTTAATTTGCTGGATTAACAAATTGTTTTTGTCCATTAACAGCTACTTAGTTCCAGAAAATGAACTATATTGTGATACGTCTCAATGTTATTTGTCAGAGAGGATTTTTTCCATATTTCCAACTCCTTTGTGTTCAGTATGTGTGTGTCTGTGTGTGCCTACTGTATATTTGTGCTTTTGTGTGCGTCAGACGGAGAGAGTGCATGCATGCATTTTCCTCTTCTGTGTGTCGCTGGCAAAACGCCAGTGTCTCTTCAACCCTTTGTGTCGGGACAGGCTCAGGCTTACATGCTCCTTTTTAGATAAGAGCGGTCAGGTTGGGTGACAGGATGCTCTAAGGCGTATTTGTCAGAGGGTAACCACTGGACAGCAGCTATGAAAACCTCTCCAGCTTTCAGTGAAGCATTTGCCAAGGCGAGGCTGATGGATTTGTGGCACTACAACTTGCTGTTCAATCAGATGGCAAATTGGATAACACGCTTTTTGACTTTATTACATTATCTGACTGAATAATTACCTCTGGTTGGACACTGAATGGAAGACTTTTTCTGACGCTGTAATTTGTCCAGAGATTAAATTGCTTTAGCCAGTAGCAATGTCAGTTTAAATGACTATGCTAAAGATATGCAGTTAATTATGTTTTTTCTACAGCCAGATACTTATAGGAGCACTCCAAATTGGTCCCCTCCTTGATGTTTCTAAATCAAAAATCTAAATAATTTAGTCCACAAATGTCTATCCCATTTTACCAGAGCCCAAGCTGCCATCAAATTGCTTATTTTGTCTAACCAACAACTCAGAAACCCAAAGGCAAATCCTTACATGTGTTATTTTGAGTACATTCCAACTTGAATTGTGAACAAAATATCGCTCTGAATGCATTTTTCATTAGTTGCTTACAGAGTTGGGGATGTTAAGGTCACTGGTTCAGGTACTGTAATCTTTTGGGAAGAAGTTGGTGAAGTAGATTAATGAGAAATCCTGGGCTCTCCCTGAAACGGCTGCTGTTGTTAAGAGGCACTCACATCTTCAAGATCTTGCAGCCAGCTGGTTTTATCTTAATTCTTCTAGTTATCCTACAAACTGTTGTTGATGTGCTCCATTTAGCCCGTAACTGTTTCAGTGATGATTCCCTGTCTAACATTTTACAGCCTAAGACTTTATTTGTATCAGGCAGCTTTAGATTATCTTTAACCACGCCAATGGCAACAAAGAATGTTGTCTTTCTCTGCCTACTTGGCTAAAGACGGATAACAGCTGAATCCTGAAACCCCTTGTGGACATCAATTAGTATCTACTTTGTTGCTCAAGGCCCTTTTAAAGGAACAGTTTGACATTTCGGGAAATACGCTTCTTTGCTTTCCTGCCGAGAGTTAGATAAGGAAATCCACCGAAGCTAGCGCCAGCATCCATTGTCCACGCTGGTTGCCTGGCAACCTCACGGTGATGGCAAGACTCCAGGAGGTAACTGTGCCTGGCCAAGAAACACCCAAACTCTCCGTAAAACCACAACATATTGTTTGTACGCTTTGGGTGTTAAGCAGATCAGACTAGCTGTTTCCAGTGTTAAGCTGAGCTCAGCTAACTGACTGCTGGCTACATATTTACCATGAAGGTGTGTGAGTGTTAATCTCATCTTTTCTCCGCAAGAAAGGGAATCGGCTTATTTCCCAAAATGTCAAACTATTCCCTTGAAAGCCCACACGTGCATGCAAACAGGCACACAGACTGACACACATTCAGTATGCATGCATTCGCGGTATGTTGGGAGTTTTAATTGACTTTAGTTCAGCTCAGCAAAATGCATGAAAAAAAAACACCAGTTTATCCTACCAAAGATTTGTAAATGTCACCCATTAAATGTCGACAGTCTTGCGCATTGCTCCAGTGTGCATACAAACTGCCCAGGGGGTATTAAGTGAGAGGGAACCATGCTGACATCTCCACTTTGTCAAGTCCATTAAACTTTACAGTGCTGGCTCATTGGAGTCTTAATGAACCGGCTCATTTGTTGAAGAGGTGAATGCTTCCTGTTGGGTCCAGATTTACTATGTGCATGTTGTCATATTTAGAAATATTTAATTACACTTTTTTCTTGCATGGAGTGTGTACAACTGTGATGTTTTTTCCAAAAACTATATTCTTATCTTTTACTAAAAGGTGGGAAGAATGATCTGGCTGCTTGATGTAAATATATACTTAGTCTTTTAGTATTTCTACACAGCTCTGCTTTACAGCAGATGAATGCTCTTTATGGATAAAACATATCAAGGTCTCTCATTTTCAATTCAATAACTTATTTTAATGAATGTATGTCTAGAACTTTGGAATAATCTGATTTTATCCAAACTGAATTAAACTCAGAGCAGTGATTAGTTTCACAGAAGTAGAAATTCTCCCACCAGGTGTGTATATCACAACCTCCCCTCTCAGACCAAAACAACCTTCATTCGCATTCTTTGTGATTAATTGCTGAGTGTTCACCAATAATTCATCACAGCACTCACACTCGATTTAAGCTTTATCTGATAGAATTTCACATCTGCACATTACTCTTATTACCTGCTTGAGGGGAAGTAGGGCTTCATTTGAATCCAAATGAAAGTTTTTGCTGACTTGATATTTAACTTTCATTGGTTTCTCATTTCTCCTCTCTTTTATTTGAAAATCAAGCTTCAAGCAATGAGAGACCACACATTTTCATAGTATGTCACCCTGGATTTAGGTTTCCCACTATTCTTCTCTCTTGAGAATTGTTGGAAGTTTATTTTCTGTTGAGTCATAGTCAGTTGTACTTGTCCTGTAATTTCTGTTGAAGAGATCCTGAAAGCACATCTGCTGGATGTCTGTTGCCAACAGGTCATTAAAACAAGAACCTTCACAGTGATCTTAGATAGTTGTCTTGCTTTACACATGGTAGTATAATAACAGCCGTAATAGCCCACATAGGGGCTTAGCTCTCTGATTTAGATAATTCCAGAATCACCAGTGGGGCTCAAAGCCCTTTAGAGGCCATCCTCACCTAACCCCGCTGTTATCTGTAATTGGGTACCAGTGAGGTACGGATGATTCACACAGCCAGCCGATTCACACAGCTGACCTTTGAGATGGCCTGGATCGCTGTCAGTGTCTTGTCTAACAGATGTCAGCTAATAGAGCAGCACCACCTCCACCCCCACCAGCCACAAAGAAGTAATAATTTACATCTTGCATCACATGTAACTTATGAGGATTACAAAATTGTACTTCTTGCTGATGTTTTTGGGTTGTCTAGTGCAACTATTTTTTAATTGACAGACTCACAAAGAGAGCATGGATGGGTAGTTGAATGGATTTTCAATAAAATATGAGGATGCTTGAAGGTTATTTAAAGTGACATTATAAAATATTGCATACAATATATGTGCCGCTGAAAGCCCTTTTTATAATGCAGCGAACAAAGGGCCCCGGTCCATCTTCTTGTGCCTGCTTTCAGTCATTTAGTGTACGTGAACACTGTGCTCTGAACACTATTCTGTATAGCACAAAGTTCAGACTGTTTTGTCAGACTTTCTATGGAAAATAAACAGTCATGAACTAAGCCAGGCTTGTAAATGTAATGCCTTTTAATTTGGAGAAAATAACTTTCAGTGTTTGGAAATGTGCAGAGAGGAGATAATAAATCCAGTGGACAGCGAGAGCGACGTCTGTCCCAAATACAGTGAATAGATGTGAAAATAAACCCAGCCAGCAGACCTCCCATGCACGTAGCCTCTGCCCCTGATGTTTGCTTTTGTCAAATATAAAAGGAGAGACAGGCACATTCACAGTGATTAATACATTCATCTGGTATATATTTAGAAAAGCACGAGTGTTTGAACGTACAAATCAGATTCTGTTTTCTCAGTAGGGGCATTGTATACATCTGTTATTGGTTATTCTTATTGGTTGTTCATTGTTTTGTAGATGTTATGAAACGGTTATTGAACTGTGCTGATGAGTAATCATTGTCTTATTATTCAGGATGGAACAGCAGGAAGCGTCATGTTTTTACCGTTAGCAAAAGGAAACCGTGATAGCACTGACGCTGCTGGTAGAATTGGAAGATAAAGGCTCTGTTCAGACCTGGCATTAACATGCGTCTTAGTTGATATGACCTCAAGCCTCAAGTGGACAGCTCTAAAGATGTCTGTTTACACCTGGCATTAGAATGCGTCTCCACATGCGTCTTGAGTGACCACTTGTGATCCAATCTCACTTTCCTGCTCTATATGCAAATAAACTTGTAGTAAGCTTATGATACACCAGACCTTTCTAGCTAATATTACAGGAATGTCAGTAATGATATCCTACATATTCATGAATTCGGATCAATTTTATTTATGACAAATATAAGGTCATTGTCTACCGAAGGTCCCCGGGGACCTCCGTGCCACCGACACCACCGCCTTTGCAAGACAACAGTAGGGTACAGAGCTTCAGAGCCGGGGATGAGAGCGGGCGGGCGGGTGTCAGCTCTGTGCAGAGCACCGGAACAAAAACACCGACACATCACAGACAGTATGATAATAATGCACTTTGTGTGCCTAGGCTGATATATATATATATATATATATATATATATATATATATATATATATACAACTGTAGTTCATTAAAATACATTTTATCTGTACTTGACTACACATATATATATATATATATATATATATATATATATATATATATATATATATATATATATGTATATATATATACATATATATATATGTATATATATATATATATATATATATATGTATATATATATACATATATATATATATATATATATGTGTAGTCAAGTACAGATAAAATGTATTTTAATGAAATACAGTTGTATCGACAGGATAGAGTAGTTCACAGAAGCCATTTCCATGCCGCGAGGCTGTGGAAGGTACTCATAACTATACATGTATGTGTAGACTAAATAGATTTACAGTGTAAAAAAAAAGATTCACTGATATATAAATCGTTTAATGCAGTTTACACATACCCTGGTTGTCTACTGGCAGTTGACTGATAGGAGTACATAAACTACATAAACAATTCCCATAAACTATCGTGAGCTGAAAATACACGACGGGGGCAGTTTTATACTTGAGCTTTTTTTACGCTGAGTATTAGTACTGAAATAAACTGTTTGTTCTTTGTGCAAAAAGGTCACCGGCTTATTCTCCTGGTGCTGTAATGTAAATCTGTTGGGCACATTTACGTAGAGAGAGAGAGAGAGAGAGAGAGAGAGAGAGAGAGAGAGAATTGCCAGTGGTCAGTGTGACAAGAAGGTCACCATTATGCTGGAAAGAAAGACAGAGACTGCAAGTGAAAGGGAAATTGGTGAGAATGAGACAAGGCAGGGAAACGAGAGAGAGGATGGGGCTGAGTATGAAAGAGGCTGGAGGAGCAGGAGAAAATGTTCTTTTTTAAGATGCGATGGGAGAGAACCATTAAATTGTCCATTTGTTTTAAATTGCAAAATAATGTTCTCAAGGATATTAGGGCTCCTGTGTCTTTATACATTCACCTGTCATCACTGGGCCACCTCCTATCATAAGAGTTGCTCTAATGGAGCTTCCTGTGTAGTGCTGCCATCAGAGATGCATGAAATGTGAATGAAAGTGAAGCACTGTTTTGAAATGAAAAACAGAATAGACTGCACTTCTCACAGATCACAATTTGCACTCTGGGTATAGTGAAGAGCTTTGTTTGGAGTAAGCATTTATCCTTTGTGTCATATTTAACACAACAATTTGTTGTTTTGTATTCTCTGCTGTAAGGGTGGGATATTGACTGAAAAAAAGGGGACAGTGGAAGTGATGAGTTTCACACATGCAGGGGGCGATACGCTTGCTGTTATCTTTATAATTGTCCTTGGATGTCACAGCTCTTTCTATTTATCTGTTCCTGGTAAACCACAGAATACAATACAGCATGACTTATTTGTAAGCGTCACGTACAGTATGTGCCATGGATACGTCATAGATTTCTCCTTTTATCTGTTGAATGAAGAGTTAGGCATCACAATTGTGTATGCAAGACTGAAAGCACAGTATACTGCAATGCCTGTGACCCTGTGAGATTGTAATGCTATGCACACAGCGGAAAGCAAAATTGTTGAATGGATGAAAAATGGAGACGTCTTTGCTAATATTCTAGTTCCTCAAAACTAGTGGGGGAGAAAATGTTGGCCTGGGGATGATGTTGAAGAAAAAACCCAAGTCAGCAAAATGAGTGATCTCCCCCTGTTAAATTTTGGTCTCAGGACATATTGGGCTGAGCTAACCTGTCCAATACATGGTGCACAAATGAGCGAGTGAGCAAGGAAATATGTATAAGAGAGTATATTTATGTAATGTAGTTGTGTATAATTCTGTGTTGTGTGTAAACTTAATAACGTTAACAGGTTAGCATGTAAAAGCTGAGATAGTACCAAATGTGGAGATATCATTGTCTTGCTAAAGAGAACTACAAAGGTACCTTTGTTTCTATGGAGTGCCATTTCATTCAATATCATATAAATGAATAAATTAGGGCTGTCAAAGTTAATGCAATACTAATGCATTAAGCAAATAAATTTTAACGCCACTTATTTCTTTCGGAGGTAGTAGCAGGCTTAGTTTTAAAGCTAGAGTGAAGATACTGGCATCATATGAAACTACAAAACCTAAGGAATCCATGTCCATGTCATACTAACGTTGCGAAGGAGGCTAAATAATGCTCCAAACGTGCGCTAAATTTTGGCAAGGAAAAACTGTCATGGCCATTTTCAAAGGGGTCCCTTGACCTTTGACCTCAAGATATGTGAATGAAAATGGGTTCTATGGGTACCCACGAGTCTCCCCTTTACAGACATGCCCATTTTATGATAATCACATGCAGTTTGGGGCAAGTCATAGTCAAGTCAGCACACTGACACACTGACAGCTGTTGTTGCCTGTTGGGCTGCCATGTTATGATTTGAGCATATTATTTATGCTAAATGCAGTACCTGTGAGGGTTTCTGAACAATATTTGTCATTGTTTTGTGTTGTTAATTGATTTCCAATGATAATTCTATACATACCTTTGCATAAAGCTAGCATATTTGCCCACTCCCATGTTCAGAAGAGTATTAAATACTTGATAAATATCCTTTTAAAGTACATTTTGAACAAATAAAAAAATGTGCAATTAATTTGTGATTAATCATGGACAATCATGCGATTAATTGTTGATGAAATATTTTTATCGATTGACAGCCCTAGAATGAATAAATATGACTATGAAATAAATAGATGTGGCTATAAAATAAATCCTGAAATAAATAAATAAATGAGGCAATAAATATATAAATAAATGTAAACATGAATATTTAAATGAGTCAGTATAGTTCAATAAATAAATATTTTTATTTAAAAAAAAGTTACTATTATTTTCAGTTTCAAGGGACTTTTATTTCATAAGTCCACATTTATTTATTTCAGGGGACACATATATATATATCTAGATATATATATATATATATCTATATCTATATAGATATAGATATATATCGTGACAGCCCTACTCTAAATACTCTTTACTAAACTGAGTTTGGATGTATTAACAAAGATGTAGTACAGTGGGTCAAGAAATGTTAGCTACTCATTAGGAAAACTACTTATTACAATAAATACCGGGTGGGTACGTTTTTTTTTTTTTCATAATAACACTGAGAAACAGACAGGCCTCTTTGTGTACGATGAACCTGAATGGAAAGTCTGTTTTTATATATATATATATATAGACAAGAGGTGCCGACACATCATTAGGCAGTGAAGCTGATGCGGAGAATACATGACACTATTTTTACACAATAAACAACTGAGCAGGGGTAGCATAGAGGTCACACACATCTAATTCCCCTATCTTACCATTGTACTGTATTTCTCTATCTCTGAGGTGCCATGGAAACGGTTTCCTTTAAATAACTGATTCACAAGAAAATGAATTGAGCTGTGTTATATATGAATTCCACATTGCCCTTAAATACAGTGTGCAGTGCTGGATGTTGACATCACAGCAGGATCTCAGTTGCCGTGGCCTAGTGGCCTTAAGGAAAAGCTTTTGTCCTATTTCTGACTTAAGAGGTTTTACTTAAGCCTTGGTTCCATGTCATACAATCTCATTGCCTCCCAAGGACTTAAAATGCCTAAAGCATTGTACAGTTTTCATATTGAAACATGAGAAAAAGGCTATTTCATGACTTGATCCTTGATCCTAAGGTGTGTAATTGTCTTTTAACTGTGGCAACAGGATAAAATGGCTTTTCTGGTACTGCCATTATTCAATAATGTACAATAGGTAACACACCAACAGATGGAAATGTTGAATGTATGCTTTTTCAAATAAATGCAGGATTATTTGTCACCCATTAATATGTTTTACTTGAAGATGATTTTTGTCTGATATTTATCTAATACCAGCTTTGTCTCTGCTCTCTTCCCGTACAGATTTTGGCCAATATTATCATTTTCCTGTGTGGCAACATGGCGGGGGCGTACCACAAGCATCTGATGGAGCTGGCACTTAAACAGACTTATCAGGACACCTGCAACTGCATCAAGTCCCCAATTAAACTGGAGTTTGAGAAGAGACAACAGGTAAAGTGGTCAATAAGTCTTAATGACCAGCGAGCCGGTGAAAGTCAGGCAGACAGTGAGTGATTGAGTACATCTAGTCGTGATGATGGCGTTGATTACAGTAATGATGGAAGTGATGGGGAATGAAAATGTATAAAAAATGAGGAATGGATTATGTCAGATGAATGAGAGTGTGGCAGTAATGATGATGATGATGATGATGATGATGGCAATGTCGGTGTAAGGCAACAAATGAGAGAGTAGATAAATTAAAACATTATGGCACACCCAGGACTTGGAGATTGATATTTAATCCAGAGCAAAATAACTGATTTTGTTTTTTCATGGAACAATCCTCACTGCAACTTCATTCATCTTAAAGTAAATTTTTAGTGGTCGTAGTGGTGTTAAACATTCCCTCTGCAGGCATTTACCATTTATCTTCTTGCTGTGCTTGCAGAATTTTACCTAAAATTTGTGAGTCATCAGATCCATTAGTCTCTGCATATAGCTGTCAGTGCTCGATTGCTGTGTGGTTTAGGAGGAGAAGGACTCCACAGAGGTTTCTTGTCAGGACACAGGAGTTGTGTTTTACCGAATGTGGTAATTGTTAATGACCTCAGTTAGTGTGATGATTATGTTGAGTCCCTGGAGCCTCCTGCATGTGTTCAATTCTCTGTAGTAAAAGCTCTTTAGCGTCCTGTGGCTGCTGGCTGAAGTCTTTGCAGTTGATTAACAAGGTATAAGAACATCTGCAACTACATTTTAAACTGCAGTAAATGAGTCTATGAACATCCAATCCTCGTCATTTTTTTTGGATGATAGTGATTGGATATTGATACAGCTTTAGGCAGTTATATGTGATGCATCCATTACATCGTTTTCAGAGTTACATTGTTTAACGTAAGGGGACCCTACAGCATTTGTTAAATGTGCCGTTAGTCACATACAATATCTCAAATACCAGAGATAAGATTTACGTGAAACCTATGATAGTGAGTGACTTCATTCGTTACTTGACTATTTTCTTTTTTCCTACTGCACACAATTAAGAGTAATTGTAATTGAGTAACTTTATTGATCTAATTGAGTAATTTTGTTATTTTGTTATTGTCTCACTGAATCGGTCTTTCCACATAAATATTTGTTGGATTGCTTTTTAAAAGAGATTTCTTCGCCACATCATTTTTAAACCCCTTTGAAATTCTAAAAGCTTGTTTGGATGCTGTTTGTGTGCAGATGCCATCATTTGCCAATAATACTTTCTTCTATTCGTGATATGTAGCCATCCAGCAACGTTGTATGTACAGTATGCCTTTATGCTTTTCTCCACGTGCTGTGTGTAAAGTCGGAACAGGTTAGTACAATGAATGCAGGTGAACACAGGTGGTGGTGCTGCTGCTTACGAGCAGCATGGCTTCCTGCGAGAAACTAGCAAGGTGTTGATTAAAGCTTACTACTGTGTGAGCCTGGGATGTAGCTATCTCTTTACCACAGCTGCTATAGTTGAAGCTCTTGGGTTCAGTCAGATGTGGGTGAATCCAGCTGTTGTTGTGAAAGACCAGGCTTGGGGTGGAGCTGGTTGTCCCTATGGTGAATCCAGCTTGTGTTGCTACAACTGCCATGAGTGGCGCTGAAAATGCCTTCGGGTGGAGCATTTTGCAGTAGCCCTGGAGTGCTACTGCTGCCTGCGACAGATGGTAGTAACTGTGCATTTTCTCTCGGGTGCTCATAATATATGCTGTTTGCTGCATGCTTTTATCCAAAGTGCCCTGCAGTACAGTGAGTGCATACATTTTTGGTGTGAGTTGTCCAAGGGGGGACTATGTGAATTCATAAACCCGAAGCCCTGGCAGCGTTTGTTAGCAGCCACCATGGACCTCTCCTTCACGTACAGTAGAACCCTGTGAGCCTCAGCAGCGGTGCAGGGAGCTGATCAATGGTGCAGAAAACTTGTTGGAGTTGGAGTTGACTTTGGCTTAATTAAGTGTTTTCTCCAATCTTGAACTTCTCCCCCTAAGAGGAGTTTTATTTGCTAATTACTGGGCAGATTGGCTTAAAGTAATACCAACAGTATAGCCTCAGAGAAAAACAGAGAGAGATGGTTAAGCTACCACTAAATAAAACCAAAGTTGTGAGGTGAGTAACAGTTGAGCATGTCTTCAGGTGGCTGTCAGTAAAATAATGTGCACTGTAAGAGTTTTTTTTCTACGTTGATCATTAATTTGAGTTACAGGAAGTCAACCTGACACGATGAAGTGCCCAATTAACCTTCACACTTGAAGCTTTCATGGAGGCTGGCCACATAATGGTGTCAACTTTTTGTCTCCCGTCATCAAAGATTGATGCTTCAGAATTAAATTAGGACTGAATTTAATTAAATAACAATTTGCTGAAAATGTAAAACCTTTTCAGTGACAAGTCAAGGTCCCTGGGGATTATACTTTGATTACATAAATATCCAAACTTTGGATCTTAAAGCTTTTTTGTTACAAAAGTTAAAGCTTAGTTCTTTGCATTTACATTACTTCTAATCACACTTATGTTGCGTCATGCCACTGACAAACAGTGAGTGATTCTTCGGGGCAATGAAGCAGTGAATCTCTGCGAGAAAATACTCTAAGGGAAAACGAATGAGCTTTTGTGCGTCTTTTTGCATTGTTGGATTGTTATTACACTGTTGTGTGATTACAACACAGAGATGATTTCTTATATGAAACTTCCTGACCATCCCTGTACTACTTCTTCTTCTCTCTTTGTGTTGCTGCCATTAGGAGCGTCTCCTGTTGTCTCTGCTGCCAGCACACATTGCCCGTGTGATGAAAGCTGAGATCATCCAGAGACTGAAGGGCCCAAACTTTGGCCAGATTGAGAACACAAACAATTTTCACAACCTCTATGTCCAGAGACACACTAATGTCAGGCATGTATTATTTATTTGGATTACAACTTATATGACGAAGCAGTACTGTACTGAACTACTGTAGACACATATGTGACACATACTGTGTTTAAGAGTACACATTTACAAATAGTGCAGCCCAAATGTGGTTTTGTGGTTTTAAATAAAACTACAGGTTTTCCTGGGAAACATATAAAACCATTAAATAATAGTGTATTGATTTTTTTCCCCCACATCTCTAGTATACTGTATGCTGATATAGTGGGATTCACACGGCTGGCCAGTGACTGCTCACCTGGAGAGCTGGTGCACATGCTGAATGAGCTGTTTGGCAAATTTGATCAAATTGCCAAGGTAAACATTTCATTATTGGACTTTGTCACTAATTAACACATCCAAACAACACTTTTGCTTCTTCACTGGGGGCTAAACGATACATCTCTAAAACATCCTACACCATGTGAAGGGTAAAATCCACCCTTTACACTGTCGTAAACCAGCTTTTGGTGATGTACCTTGCATTTATGGTCACGTTTTATTGCTTCATGATGAATTTGTCTTATTCCTGAAAATACCTGGTCAAGTACAGATGATGTAAGTCCACATTGATATATTTGCAGTGCAGATTTGTATTTGTAATAATAATAATTAATTCTGCAAATATCTTGACAAAAAAACATAATTTTTTTCAATCTTAACTATAACTGGTTAACATACTGTTATCAGGTTTTGATAGCAGCTTCTCAAAATCAAAGAGCTTATTTCTGTTCAGTCATACATGGACAGACTGATCATAGACAATATAGAGACTTCTATTTTCCTCACTCACAAAACACAGTGTGGCTAATGTATAGGGCATGTTGGATGTAAAAAATCTGAGGGTGGATTTTTATTATGTGATTAAATTAAAAAGCTGCCTTTACTCTCCGTCAATGGGACCTTTATCTGACCCTGTGTGTCTGAGCCTGTGTTCCACCTTTTTTTTATATGCAGGAAAATGAATGTATGCGGATCAAAATCCTTGGCGACTGTTACTACTGTGTGTCTGGCCTGCCGGAGTCTCTGCCGAACCATGCTAAGAACTGTGTGAAAATGGGTCTGGACATGTGTGAGGCCATCAAGTAAGTGCTAGTTATATAACAGTGCTGCTAAAGAATGATTTCTGAAGATGCTTGCTTCTCTTTTACTGTACAGTATGTCTTAGTTAATCATACAAACATCCCCCAACTCTAAAGTACTAATGTTGGGTAGACCTTTGGTGTCAGTGATGTTAAAATACAATAAAATATCTGACTAGAAATTAAAATGGATGTAAATAAATGACAAAAAAACTAAAAAAGCACAGCAGTGGCTGAAAACTGAATGCAGAAATGAAATACAAAAAAAAAATTGCCTCATGCTGATTCTTGTGTCTGTTAACTCAGCTACGGCCTGAAGACTCTCAAGAGTCTCATTACACTTCTGGAAATTTTAGGTACTACTTTTGACTACCTGCATTTTAAAGATTGTGCGGATATGCCTTCAAACACAGTGCTTTTTGAACTACATGTATTGAAACATTCCCACTCGTAATGATGATAAGTACTTGCTAACCATTAGCTCAGATGTAGAGACTTTTTCTTGATTGCCAATTTAGCTGCGTCAAATGTGTGGTGGTAAGTATGAGATTCTATCTCACCTCTAGGCATCAGTGTGAGACAATGGGGAGGGGGCTGCGACAGAATTAATGGAGAGAGAAAGACCTCAAATGACAGAGATTAAGTGAGAAAAAAAGTCGGCACCATAAAGGTCACAGAGAGAGGCATTTCTTCTCTTAGGTATATGGTATGGGTGATGATCTTCTGGTACTCACCATTAGTAACACTTTGTTTTTGGTGCATGACAGGAAAGTGCGAGATGCCACTGGGGTTGACATCAACATGCGTGTCGGCGTGCATTCTGGGAATGTCCTGTGTGGTGTGATTGGACTTCAGAAATGGCAATATGATGTTTGGTCACATGATGTCACGCTGGCCAATCATATGGAAGCAGGAGGTGTACCAGGGTGAGTGAACTGGAAGTAAGACAGAAGCACTTGTTCACATTTGCATTAGGGGCTGCACGGTTAATCAAATAGCGATCAAAATGTTGGCTTCCCACAATTAAATGAAGATGATCGACTGCAATATTGACATTTAAAATGTGTGCTCCACTCATAGAAAACTCAGCTGCATATCAAATTCAAATCAATTGCTTCCCAAACTAACAGCCAGCTACCAGTGGGTGATCGAGATGTTTTGGCTTCACTTTTGGGGAGCTGTGATGCCGTTGTGCACGCACCGTACATTGGCAGCCTATGAAAAAAACTTTTCTGAATGTTGTGGCTGCAGTCCAAAGTAGAAGAGTAATAACAGAGAGCAGACGGGCAAAACAAAGATGCTCTGAATTCAGGTGAAGAAGAACCTTATTTTAAGTCTTATGTTGATGTAAAAGTTTGTTTATTTAAATGTGAAATTGCAAAAAATATTTTTTCCCATCTCAATATTGATTAAATTAGTAGTGATTAGCATTTTGACTATGATCGTGCAGCCCTAATTTGCATAAGGTAACATTGCGTAATATTGTGGTGCAATTTTCAGATATTCTTTGTGATACCTTTCCTTTATTACACTTTATCTGCATCAGTTGTGTCTGGTTGGTTACTGTCGATGTTTGCTGAAAGATCCTAGAAGAATACCAGATCCACTCTTAATATTCATAAAAAGCCATTAATTGATAGATCTCTTCATTTCCAGGCGAGTCCACATCACCTCAGAGACACTGGAGCACCTGAATGATTCCTATAAGGTGGAAGATGGTGATGGGCAAGAAAGAGACCCATACCTGAAGTTACATGGAGTCATCACTCATCTGGTCATCAACCCAAAGGTGCCGTATCACATCCATCACATTCGGTGAAATGAATATCGGACATTGAATAAAATGCAATAAAATGACAGTATTTCCATGTTTGTTTCAGGTGGAGCGTCGGAGCCCACAGCATCATTACCGCTCCAGACACACTGTAGATGGAGCGAAGATGAGAGCCTCCGTCAGGATGACCCGCTACCTGGAGTCCTGGGGAGCAGCCAAGCCCTTCGCCAACCTGCACCACAGAGACAGCATGACTAACGAGAACGGGAAGATCAACACTGCCGTGTGTAATTTTTTTTGCTACACCTATGTTGAGATTTAGGTGATGAGGAAGTTCAGCTGTAGCTTGTAACCCATCTCTCTCCTCTTGTTCCGTGTCTAGGATGTGCCAATGGGGCAGTATCACTTCCAGAGGAGATCAGAAAGGCAAGCTGCTCATTTTACAGCTCCGGCACAATTTTCTTTGGCAGGATTATCCTCATCCCTTAACAGTACAGAGACAGACGACAAGATGTTTAATAAGACTAGACTTCTGCTAGAGGCTTTGATGTGTGTGACTAATATTATGTGAACCTGAAGAAGATATCCTGTCTCTGTTTCTTCTCGTTATCCATTAAAGAACGAAGTCTCAGAAGAAACGGTTTGAGGAGGAACTTAACGAGAGAATGATCAGGACCTTTGATGGGATAAATTCCCAAAAGTAAGGGGTCATTTAAAAAAAAAAAAAAAAAAACTAATATTGACAAAAAAGCTAAGTTTATGAACATTCTGAACAAATACATCTTCATGTTTTTTTGTATAAACACATCTAATTTACTTTTAACAGTGCCTGTATTCTCATTTTTTATCTGGTCTATAATAATTATGTCTTTATGCTTCTAGACAGTGGCTCAAGTCCGAGGACATCCAAAGGATATCGTTATTCTTTCACAACAAATCCTTGGAGAAGGAGGTACAGTAAGAGGCAGTACAACTAAATTGTCATCATCCACCCCTCAGTGGTTTTATCGGAGTTGTTGTTCCAAAGAGAATTGCAACACATACAGTTACTGCTTGTTCCTTTACCTACACTTAACTTGAAAGCCTGAAATCTTGTAAATTACAGGGAGACTTGAGGTATCTGAGTGCACAGTTGAGACGCTTTTGAAGTAGCGTTGATATCAGCTTTAAAAGCCTTTTGTTGAAACTTGACCTTCTTTCTATCCTTTTAGTACAGAGCAACAACTTTGCCGGCCTTCAAATACTACGTCACCTGCGCCTGTTTGATCTTCTTCTGCATTTTTATTGTGCAGATTCTCGTCCTTCCAAAGTACGTGTGCTTTATTTCAAAGTATTAAAGAGATTAAAATTACTGTTCACACAATGTTTTACTCTGTCAGTGTGGAAAAGAGTATATTTATCATTATGCAATATATTTAACTTCTAAACTACACTTTGCTTATGTTTCTGTGCCTTGATAAGTCATTTGGAGCTAAGGGAAGTGCTAATGACATTTTACATAATGACATTAAACTTTCAGTGAACTAATCTTGATGATGTTTTTTTTTAGGACACCTGTCTTGGGGATATCCTTTGGAATGGCTTTTCTTATCCTTTCCTTGATCCTCTTCATATGTTTTATTGGACACTTCCTGGTGAGTAAATCTGTTTACTACCACCAACATTGTTTTAATAATGCCCTTTTTTTTTAGTGTTCTTTACTGTAAGTGCCCTTTTATATTAAAAACTGTATTTAACCAGGATGTGCCTGCTCTCTAATGGTACACTTCTGTGCTTAATGTTTGTCCTAATGTCATACCAAAGGCACATGAGTGGTCCGAGTGGTCCAAGTGCCCCCTCTGGTCAGCTTAACGGTCCATTAAGTGCCCTTGTTGTTGTTGGCCTAAGTACCCCCTCAGGTTAACACAAATGCCACTCTGCTGTGACCTTGGGGCAAAAATTAATCCTGACCCTGTGCATGAAACAGGTGCTCTTCATCTTTGTGCCGGAGTCATTTGTTTCCCCACGTAGTAAACACAGCAGTCTCAACTGGATCTTGTAATTCTTGGATTTACAGCATACTTAATGTGTTTGCATTGTAAATAATTTAGCAAAGGCTGAATTCATTTTTAGGTGGTCTATGATACATTTAATGAGGGTTGAATAGTTCTGACAAAGGAATTGCTAACGATTCTCTTACACCTTTTGAAATAGAAGTCTGTAGAAATTGCCACTGCGGCTGTATCTAGTAGCCACTGGGGCTTCAAATGCTACTTCATCTCTCTTCTGTAATACTCACTGTCTAAAAATAAATAAAAGACCAGAAAAAGGAAAGCGAATGAGGGGGGAAAAGAAAGAACAAACATGGCTGTTAAAACATTAAAGGTGCAATACAATTCCACAAGCCACAGGGAGGCCTATATAACCCATTGCACCCAATGCTTGATCTTTAGTTCTTTACAAGTGAGAATCTGCTGCTTGGCTCTGAACTGTGCTCCCCGTGGAAGTTGCCCAAGGCTAAAAAACAACACACAACACGCGATAGCTGATGTTGAGAAGCCTCCCGCTGGCTTTTTTTTAACTTTATTTGGCATTGCTGAGTCTTTGCTTTAGTTCATGCCGTCATTGTCGACTATTACTACTACTACTACTGTGGAATATGCAGACACCCATCACAGCTTGTTCTAGGGCTCCTTTGTAATAAACCAGAGTCAGTTCATGGATCCTTTGTGAATAGGAACATTAGACAACATAATCAATATGCATGTATTTTCCTTGGCACAGTGTTGCAGCAGAGTGTCTTTCAGTTTCAGGAGCACATTCAGTTCCTTTGTCCCAGCCTCATGTCACAACAGATCAACAATGAAATGATTCCTTAATGTCCAATATGGCAGTTTAAAACATTGAAAAATGTCTCTTTTTTTTATTAAATTTCAAAATCAGTCATAGGGTCCTGTTGGATTTGATGATTATAGGCTGAAGATGGTACGATTTAAAATCCAAATGATTCTTATTCATACATGTTTTTCTCTCCTCATATAACTTTGGATGGCATTTGAAAATCAGTCCGTGTGACCAGCCAGTCAGCCTAATTTTCACAGTTGCAGCAAAACAACACCAACGTGCTTCACTATGAATGTACTTTACTTAGTTTTTCCATTAACAATCGCAAAGCGAGGTATTGACCTACATAGCATTTCTTCGAGAAACCTTGTTACTGTTTAGCAGGGAATGATTATGGGTACTTTAGAAAGGTCAAAATGTGCCTATTTGATGAACTGACTTGCATATTCTGCTGATTCTGTGTAACTTGAAATGTTCTACTTAAATCACCCCAAGCAGATTCTCTTACTTTGTCTTTTAATTCCCATTCACATGTTTTATTTAAGTTATTATGATTTGAACTGCTGGACCAGTGGTGAAAATTGTGTGCAAATGCCTTGTTTTCAAAACAAAATGTGCCCCATTAGCTCTATATTTCCAGTAATCCTGCTGGTACATAATACAGTCTGCCATTCGTACTTTATTGTATTGTAATGCATATCCCTGAGCTATTCAAATGTCACATCCACTCAGCCCCAGCGATGCACAGATATTGCTCTGAGATGACCGAGCAAATGATTTGGGCTTCCACTGTCATTGTCTCGCAATGAAACACATTCAGCTGAAGGCAGCGCTGCAAAGAGGAAAAGTAATTGACTGTAACAGGGCCTATAGCCAGCATTTGCTGAAGCATGGGAAGATTTCATTTATGCACCAATGATAACTCAGTAATAAACATTATATAAATATATTAAAATCATAATGCTATATAGTGTGTTGCCTGGCAGGTAATATTGCTGGGTTGAAATGAAAAGCATGATTGCACAGTGTGTACTGCTCTTAAATACATACACACTTTGCCCTCAGTTATAATGATTTGATTAGTGAAGCAGGAGGTGGAAGTTAGTTAACAACCCTTCAGCTTTGCTTTGGTTCTAATGAGAGTTAGAAAAGTATTGTTGCAGTCAAACTGAATGATTTGTTGGAAGCTGTACATACTAGGGTTGGGTGATATATTCAAATATTTCAACCGGCTATCGTCAACCAGCGATTGCTGATATATTCAAGCAGGTGTGCCTTTGCGCGTCGCATACTCCCCCTCCACCACCGCCGTAGATTCAGCTGGGAGATCAGCTGTTCTAGCAAAGGAGCATCATAAAATACACTTCATTCAAACCCGACAGAAACAAAATAAAACTCACCAAAACCGTCTAGGTTAGTCTTTCCAACAATCACGAACTCTGGTTTGGTTGAAATAAACCCTTATTTTATATGAAATATGCTGGCTCTACACGTTGTTTTCCCCGGCTGTATCGCTCTGCCCGCTGAGCAGCGGAAGAACAGCTCTCGTTCTTTGGAGGCAGACCATTAAATTATCAAAATAAAATGACAAACATCACCCAAACAATTGCCAAAAAAATACCCAGCTGGCGTAGTACTCGGCCAATCACCGATAGCCAATATATTAGTCCAATCGCCCAACCCTAATCTATACGGTTTGCTTACATAATACATGATGGAATCACTTGTAGTGATCATTTTGTTGCGCTGTTGTTGCATGTAGTTTGACATATATTGCAGCGTGCATCATTAAGTTGATAGGACCCCTCTTTTCATAATTGTGTGCCTCTTGAACTTGTGCATTGGCACTGCTGAGGCAATTTAGAGTTAATCACTGTGTGAGCTTGTTACAGCATATATTGTTTCATTTATTTCCCAGTAATTATCCTTACTCAACAGAAATAATTAATTTCTTATTGCACATGACTGCTCATACGCCACACTTATTTTAATTAGTCCACTTGTGCCTGTGTTCCTTGGCGCATCTTCTGTGTGTGTTTGAATGTGTCCGCAACCTTTTAATATCTCATCTCCCGAGTCCTCTTTTGTACTTGGACTCATACATTCTTGTGTTTGTGTGCTGTTGTGTGTACGTGTCCCTTCAGCACTGCAGTAAAAGCGCCTCCAGTTCTTGGATGTGGCTGCTGAGGTCATCTGTCATTATAGCCAACAAGCCATGGCCCCGCATCACTCTCACCATGACAACCACAGCTCTAATACTCATAATGGCAGTCTTCAACATGGTAAGCTTTTATATGCAGGTACTGCAGTAAGGGAGGGGTAACACCAATTAGGCTTCACTGAGGAATAAAGTATCACAACCTCTCAGATGACACCCCCTTATTAGTAACTGCAGGGTAATTAGAAGGAATGCAATGCAACATGTTGTCACACATGTAAAATAAATAAATTGGCCTCTAGTAAACAAATAGGAACCAGGGATGTTTAGATTTTTTTTGCAAAATCATATTCATCAAACAAATTTAAATTAATACTGCTGTCTTACTGAGAACTAAAAACAACTCAAATCGTTTTTGCAACAGTAAAAAATAATGCGATGCCACAGCAGTAAATATGTCTGTCATGATGGTTGGAGGCTGCGGATGCACTATCATTTTAATGTAGTACTTATCTCTATGTTTTCAGTTTCTTTTGTTTATTATGCCTCGAAACTAAATGGATATTTCACCACATAATCAACTACAGAAAAATATCTTCTTTGTTTTCTTTTGCCAAGCAATATATCATTTGGCTTTTTCAAATATAAACATTATGGTTTCTCTGCATAATAGTGCCTACACCATTTGCATGTAGTGATAAGGGAATATTGCATATAAAAAATGTATTGTTATTTTACTCTTCTCCATCAATTTATCCGATTTCAGGTTTTAGTTCAAAATGAAAGGGCTCGGATAAAGGTGAAATAGTAGCCTGAGGCTTGTGGGAAAGGTGCGTGATAAAGCACGGTGTCAGGACCCTGGTTTAGACCTTCACACAAATCGATTCCAGAGATTATAATCTTGTTTTGCGCCTGACGTGGGTCAGTAGCTCAGGGCGGATGAGCCAAATTAACTTGGCTTTGCTCAGTGTGGCAGCCAATCCTCATCTTATCCTGCAGGTTCACTTTAGAGGACCTTATTGAATGGTTGTCACTATTGGCCTCTTATCTAACAAGACTCTATTTTCCTGCTGCACGTACAATGTAGACGAGTGCAAGGCAGGCAGACAGGGAAAGTGTGTTTGTAATTTGCATGTGAATTGTGTGGGGTTTTTTAGATAGAAAAGCTTTTTCTTTTTAGCACAGACTAAAAATATAATAAACCCTTAATTTCTGTTGACCTTGTGTTCTCTTTCTAGTTCTTTCTCGAGGACAATTTGTTGCCTCCTGTTCCTGTTTACAATTCATCCAATGAAACACTGTTTTACCCTAATGGACAACTAATCGCCTTCACAGGCAAAAACAATTTCTACCTTCCCGTAAGTGAAGATCGTCATTCTCTATAAATTCATTATTATCTTTGATAACTTGACTAAATCAACCAATCTGACTCTCTTCTCTCTCTGTCCAGTATTTAATCTACAGTTGCATACTGGGCCTCATCTCTTGCTCTGTGTTCCTGAGGATAAACTACGAGCTGAAGATGATTATCATGTTGACAGCTGTGGTGGTTTACAACGTCATTATTCTACAAACACATGCCTCTCTGCTGGATGAATATAGCAGATTTTTGTACAAGACTGAAAGCCTGGACAGGTAGGTGCACCGTGACAAACCGATACTGTTCAAGAGAGCGTCAGAGAAGGTAGAGTGGAGAGAGTGGGTGAAGAGAGAGTATTGAGGTGGCCTGAGTAGAGAAACTGAAGTCATGTTGAGACAATGGCCATCTGCTATTAAACCTGTGGGATTCTGAGTAAATGGAAAGCCATGATATGAAGAGAAAGAAGGTCCACCTCAAGGTCTTCTTCCGGTTGGTCAAGTCAAGAATAGCTCTAAATGGAGGCACCTCGGGGGGATCCTTTGCAGGTGCCAGAACCACTTAAACTGGCTTCTCTCAATGCCAATAGTTTCTCCACAACCTTATTTCTTTTTCTTTCTACCACTTTTACTCAAAGCCTCTATGGACGGGGGTGGAAACTAGAGAAAGCCTGCAGCATACATCAGCAACCTATTGATCACTTGGTGCATCTGAATGCTTACTAGCTTCGGGTGCTTTTAACTTCTGTGTTCAAGCTTTTTCCTGTAGTATTGATCTAGAGTGGGCAGTGTAGAAGGTGTTGTGCTACAGTAGAACAAGTAGGTGTTAATGTTCAGGGCTCTGGATTGTGGCATGTGAATAAACATGAAAGGAGATAAAGATAAGTAACATTTACCATCATAGATGGAAGACTATTGATTTACACCATAGCATATTATACATCACACTTCTGTTAAACTGTTGCTCCTCTTTTGCATTTGATTAGTGGGGAGACTCCCAATCTGACTACAATCTGAATTTACATCCATCAGTTATATTAAAGGTGCTAAACATTGCACCCTTAAAGATTAGTGGTGTCGCTTTTAGTAACAGCACATCATGACAATATCTAGTAACACCTGATTAAAAGCAAACCATTCATAATTACATAAATGCAACTAGTCTGATCTCTCTCTGCGCTGAGGTCCAATCACGTTGCATCATGTGAGTGTTTTCCCTACAGCTTTGGTGGAAAGCGAGAGCACTTGTTTTCTATAAGGTCAATGTGAAATGTCAGGGTCATGTCAGTCTGCACTGAATGATGATAAGGTTTGTGTAGCTGAAATAATTGAGTTACAAAATGCAAGTCATGTACAAGTCTCCATTAGGATTCACATTTAACAATAGTATGGCTGTTTCTAGGAAATTGCACTGCAGATTTATTATAACGTTGGTAAGTAGCTATTTCGGGTAAAGAGAAACCACAGTACAGTACTCCTTGGTGAATGAACTGAAATCAACAACCTTCATATTTTAAAGTCAAGTTGAAATTGCATATTTTTGTCTGCTACAGCATACATATTTGTTCTCTGTTCTCTTTTGACAAAAAAAATCAGAAACCAAAAAGGGAGACATTTATATTTTTTGGTTTTATTATGGCGCCCCCTAGTTTTGCATTCATTTGATGGAATACCGCTCTGCTATCCGTCTAGATGGATACCTTATTTTGATACAGCCAATCAATTCTTGCATAAAGCAGTGACGTCAAGGTTCTGTCATAGGCAGAGCAATAGACTATATAAAGATGGGTGACGCGTCTCTACGTCCTCCCTATGTACACAAAGGAAGACAAAATATCCTGAATACAGGCGCTGCCATCATGCGCTGGTGATGTCATTTAGAGCCAGAGTTTGTGCGGTAGTGAGTCTGCTATAAAAAAAAAAAAAAAATGTTTAATTGTAGATTTAAATGATATAATGGGTGCTTTGTTAATCTCTTTTTAACATCACCTCTTATAGTGTGTTTAGGGCTTTGAGTGTGTGTAACTCATGTACAGATTAGTACGTTTGCATGCACAGGACAATACATAGACACAATAGCTTTAGCTTGGTCGGTAGCCCTATTCTGCCGTGGACAGGTGTCCTATTTTTATGGTCATAATGGTTGAAACTCGAGAGCTTGAAGTGTATTCATAGTGCCGTATCTTCGCAGATGGTGAACTCTATCTCGTTGATTATTGCCTCTTGAAATCTGTTTCTCGTGAACGCCCCCCGTCCAGGAAGCTCAGTCACTGGAATGCAAATAGTAAACAAGCTCTTGTCACAGCAAAGCAGAAGTGACAGTCTTAACCGAGTGACAGCTTGGAATAAAACGGTCTGCTAACCAATCATGTGACACATGTCACAGGCTACTGATTGTAATCTGAATTTTTAATTAACTGTTCTTACTCTCATCTCCCTGTCTTTTACTGTTTCACCCTCACTTTTTGGCTTTTATCTTTTGTCACTTTTCACTTTTTAATCTCTGTCTTTATCTTCTTGCCTTCACTCTCTTTCTCCACGCACAAACACATCTTCTCTTTTTTTTTTCTTTCTGCCCTTCAAGACCAGGAGTTCTCAAAGACCTGAAGACTATGGGCTCTATCTCCCTCTTTATCTTCTTCATCACTCTGCTTGTGCTTGCCAGACAGGTAAGTCCACATTTTAATAGTTTGAATGATGTTATCGTCTGTCTTCTGCACATTCTCACCTTCACAGCTCTGAAAGAATTTAGTTTTCAGCTTTGCTCTTACATCATCATTGCTACTCTTTATTTTTGTCACTGTGTATTTGCTCTTTTTATTACCTACTGTACCTTTCAAAGGTTTTTATTTCCTCCCATTTTCTCACTATTTCTATATATTACACTTGTGAGAAGCTCATACTATAACTTTTACATACCGGTCACATCCCTCCTGTTGAGGGATTCCACAATATCATGATCTCTTTAACCCTTTAATAGTCTCCCACGCGTGAACATAATTGAGTTTGATGTACGGCTCGGCTATGCGAGAAGCAGTGCAGCTGGGGATCGCACCCGGGTCAGTGGGGTCATTGGCGAGTGCTCTGTGTTACTAGAGCTAGCTGATGAAACTACTGTTTATAACTCTCTCTCTCTATACTGTATGCACCTTTATTACCTCGGAGCTTGGAGGAAAAATAGCTACTATGCACAGCTCATAAACTCAATAAAGTAGAGACGATAAAGCTTTCCGGCTGCTGTGCCGCACTGTACAAGAGAGGCATCATGAGACCAGTTTGTCTGGCCTCCCTTCAGCCACTCTGGGTTAATGATGAATGAAGTTACACAGGTGGACTTTGAGATTTACTAGCCAGGAGATGCAGGGAACAGAGACAGGTCATTTTGTGTACTGTGCTTTGTAGTCCAGCTATTTTGGGGTTGTGCTACACTGCAGGATATTTACTGCACTTGACTTTGATCCAAGACTTGGGCACTGCTGTTCTCTGGAGCTACAGTCCAGTCTTGGCTACTAACATCAACTGCATGTATTTAAAGTAACAGTAATGAACCCACTGTAAGACTCTTTACATTTTGATTGCTCCAAGCTAGTGGTGACATACAGTAAATAACACAGTACATGTAGGCAGCGTGTGACTCTGTGCACATGTGAATGTGTATACTTCATTTGTATGGTTTGGAATAGACTTGAATGCAGGCTGAAATCCCAGCACTGTGTCAGTGTGAGAGAAAACACGGGCAGAGTAATATTTCTGTTTCGTATCACAGCTTATCATTGAATGGGATGCGGCTGACCCCCTGGGCTCTACAGTGGACTGAAATAACAGCACGGCTGCTACACTTTTTCAATCCCCGTGGGGTCTGAACTGTTTCCCCAAAAAGCATACTGACTAAATGAGTGGATATACAGGTGTAAGCAAAAGCACCACCTTTTGCTAGATGCATCCTGTGCCACTGCTAAACTGAAACCCACGAATAAATTGGATATTTCAAGTGTGCCAACATCACAGGGACACTTGTTTGGCATCACACATTCAACGTATTGCTACTATGTATGCATCATTTAGTGTGATTGGTTGCGTTCCACAACTGTTGACACATCTTGAATTCACATTGGGAACTTCTGTTTCTGCGAACGCTTAAGGCTTCTGTCTCACAAAATGGGATGATAGTGCTGCTTGATTTTGATATAGAGCCACGCATCTAGGCATGAATATTAGGCAGATTGAGTTTGAGCAGACAAAACACTGATGTCCTCAGCTCAATGAAAAGGCGCCAGAGCAACCGTCTGTACAGCAAAAATAACAGATGCCATTTATTAATATCTGCTCAGTCTCGCACACATTGCTCTGATGCATACACGCACTCTGTCTTTGTACTTCCGCCCTTTCCTTTTCTCTGCGACTGTAACAAGTTATTGTATTTCTAATATCGAATCACTTTCTCTGCTTGATCATTTTCCCATCAGATCATCGTACAAACATGTTGCTCCTTGGTTGATGCATCCTCTTAATGAAATCAGATGAAAGCGTGTACTGCTCAGGAACAGGCTTAAATAGAGTCATCACCATAGAGCACCTGAGCCGTGAGCACTTCATCCAATATGGAAGAAAATTAAATGTCGCGTTACAAATTATACCGACAATATTCTCACTAGAGGAAGTCATTCCTTACCTGTGCTGAAACATTTTACCCCGTCTTTCCTCTTAAACTTCATTGAAACATCTTGTTGATGTAGTGCTCATCTCTAATCATGTAGCTTTTTTCATTTGTGATTTCACCAAAACCGCATAAATCACCGTGTTTCTGTCTGTCTTGGCGGAAGTTGTGTGAGTTTTTTTGCAAATGTGACAAATTTGTAGCCCGTTCTTTTCAGTGTTACATTTTTCTTTTCTGTCTTTAAGCCTTGTAGCTGTTTCTATTTTTCTCTGTGACTTGATGGAAGCAAGCTGTACAGCTGTACCTTCAGTCTCTTCACCTCTGTGTCCTCTTGTAACAGAATGAATATTACTGTAGGTTAGACTTTCTGTGGAAGAACAAGTTCAAGAAGGAGTGCGAGGAAATTGAAACGATGGAGAACCTCAACCGGGTTTTGTTGGAGAACGTCCTGCCCGCGCACGTCGCAGAACATTTCCTGGCACGCAACTGGAAGAATGAGGTAGGCCGTTATTATGTTTCCATTTCATCATGTAAATCGTGTTTGGACAAACGGCTGCAGGACAGATGTATTGTGGTCTTGCAGTACCAGTGGCTGTATGCCAAGATCCATTATATTCATTCACTGCATTGCAAAAAAACGCTTACCAATAGATCTGAAATATGTACATATTTTATTTCTTTGTGCTAATTATGTTGATTTTTTTAATCCACTCAAAAACCAGTATGGGTATTATAAGACATGCATTTTTTATATTTAGGCAGTGAGATTTATAATTCATGAGTTTATGCAGAAAATGGGAGGCATCCAGAACCAGAGTGTGCAATAGAGAATTGAAGTTGTAAAAAGTTAAAGTAAATTAAGTCATTGGCTGTTTTCCAGGTAGTTCATTATTTAAACTTTTTAAATTGAACTGGCACTTACAATGTAGTCTTAGAATGATTCATTACCTATAACGATGACAAAACATTTTGGGAGACGGAGGTGGATTTGCTGACTTGCTTCTGAAACTGTCTCATTCATCATTTCTGAATCCTGTTCTATCCCCTGAGTGCTTCTCACAGAGTGAACTGTGAAAAGTTAAGTTTTACATCTTAGGAAGTTTAGAGGACGTGATACCCTGGAGGTCATGGGAGTTTTAATAGGAATGATGATTCTGCTGCAGAAATTCTGAATGAAGAGTCAGCAAATGACTCTATTGAACAGGATCCAGGAGCAAGTCTGTTATTTGAGTGATTTGCCTTCTTCCATTTTTCTGATTTGTCACTTGTGTTGTGTCTGCCTCTCCGGTCCCACTGATGTTTTAATTTTAAGAATACTGTCAATGTACACAGAAAAATTGCACGTGATCCGAATCTGACATTCATTCAAAAACATCAGAATCTTGTCATCTGTTTTTCATCCATGTTAAGAAGTCTGTGGCTTATCAATTTGTATAACATGGTTTTACAGCTGTCCAAGCTAACGTCTGTATTTTGTCGTGCAGGATCTGTACCACCAGTCCTATGACCTGGTGTGTGTCATGTTCGCCTCCATCCCAGACTTTAAAGAGTTCTACACCGAGTCTGACGTCAACAAAGAAGGATTAGAGTGCCTCAGGCTCCTCAATGAAATCATTGCTGATTTTGACGAGGTAAATAACCCTCACTCATCTCTTGCAACCGTCACAACATCCTACACGTGCACTACGAATGCTAGAAACAAACCTGGATACCCTTTCCAGTAGGTTTCAGTGATTTTCTAGTAGTATGTGATTGGAAACTATGAACTGTGTGTCTCATGTAAAAAACTACAGCATCCTGTAATGGTGTCTTTTTTGAGATGCTTTCACCAACAGGAAGGAAAAAAAGCTGCTTTTTACAAATTCATACACTGCATAAATAATGAAATATATATATGCATATGGATGCAGATGCATCCTCTAAAAATATCTCATTTGTTTTAGCTGTTGTGTGGCTTGTGTTTGTATTTGTGTGTGTAGCTGCTGTCCAAACCTAAATTCAGTGGTGTGGAAAAGATCAAGACTATTGGCAGTACTTACATGGCCGCTACTGGGCTGAACGCATCACCTGGGCCCGAGTACACATCACAGGTAGGCTCATCACACAAACATTAATATCATGCTCAATCATTTTTGTCGTCACCTCTCAACTTTTTAATAACTAGAACTTTATGATTTACTGGTTGTTTCCTCACTGTTTCCCAGGAGCATGACAGGCAGTACATGCACTTAGGGACCATGTTAGAGTTTGCGTTTGCCTTGGTGGGGAAGCTGGATGTTATCAACAAACACTCCTTCAATGACTTCAAGCTCAGAGTCGGTGAGTTACACACGAAAGCTACATTTCAATATTTTTTTTTAGCTACTCAAACTTACCCATGAACTGCATTTTGCTTTTTGTACTGTTACATTTTCAAAAAGTGACCAACTGTGAATTCACCATCAGTTAACCTGTCAATGATAGTGACCACATTGTGAGAATGGAAAATATTACGTGCTCTAAATATTATTTGTTGTAGTCCGTCTCAAAATTGACTCAAAATGCAGCAGATATAACAATCCAACAATATTCCTGCTATTGCAACCAGTGGGTTACCAACCTCTGGGTCTGAAAAGTGAAGCCAGTGCCTTAAACTTGCATTCTTTCTAATAGCCAGAAGGGGGCGACTCCTCTGGTTGCAAAAAACAGAAATGAGCCTACTTCTCTCTTCATTTAACACCTCAGTAAACATTGTAAACATGAGTTTATGGTCTCAATCGCTAGTTTCAAGTCTTATTCAATCCAGCATGATGTTCATTCAGTAAATGATGGTCCCATTTAGAGTCAAATAGACCATGAAACTTTAGGGCGTGGCTACCTTGTGATTGACAGGTCGCTGCCACTGCGTTGTCCGGTCTGGGAGTTGTCCGTGTTTTTGTCTTACAACTTTAACCCTTTCACAGTGTGTTTTCAGTTCATGAAAATTAATTATAACCTTTTTGGTCACCTAAAAATGCCTCATTCATTGTTCGGTTGTACTTACAGTAGCTTCACCCTCTCGTGTCACTTCTGGTTACAAAAAAACAAGATGTCGAACGGCCAAAATGCCAAACTCGAGGCTTCAAAACGGTTGCAACCATAGAAATAAAATAATTATATTTCTATGGTTACAATCCTCACTGGCTTATTCTTCTATTGGTAGAAAACATATCTTATCATTATTCTGTTTAAAAACACACAACTGGAGTTTTGGTACATAGAATAGGGTTTACTTAAAATAATGAGCTTGAATGTAGACTAACTGTATGCTCCATTGATATCTTATATACTGACACGGACATGTAGGCTTTGTGCATCCATTTCTTTCTATTTTTAGAGCACTGGTATGCTGTAGGGGTCATTTCATGACCTTGATAGACAGAGAGAGATGGGTAGATGTCTAAATAACAAGAAAATAACATGTTAGCAGCAAGACATGGGTATAGCCATGGCAACATAACAGCAGAGGGAGAGAGGGAGAGTGACTAAAGCATAGAGGGAGAATTGAAGAGGAAAGCATTGCGGGCAGGTCCCTGCTCCCTGCATGCGGTTAGAGTCGAGTTCGATACCTTCAACCTGTCCGCAAAGATCGCAGCATGGGACGCTCCATTAACTCAGCAGTGTGCGTGTGTGTGACTGTACATCCCCGCTGCTTCCAGGCGGGCATAAAACGCATCGGAGAGAGATAGAAGTCCTCACCCACTGGGACTGGACAAAACCACTGGCCGTGTGCCTGTGTGTGCTGCATGCGCACTTGTGCAGATGGCAATTTCCAGCAATCTGGAAATTGACTCAGAAGCCGGAGTGAAGAGGGGCCCAGTGTCATCTGAGTGCTGTGAAAAGCTCCGGCGTCTGCTTAGCAAGAGGTGCTGGGAGTGTTGGGGGGAGAAAGCTGCATTTAGCTTCCACTTCATCTCATGTTCTGATGAAATCTTGTGAAAAGCTTTTGTTGTTTTTTTCTGATTCTCGCTGAAGGCCATTTGGAGCTGCACTCTGGCTGCACTCAATAATTAATTAGTAATATCAAAAATACATCTTAATATTGTTCTTGTATGACATCAGAAATAGAAACAAAGTAATTATAATGTGCTCGGTGTTTCTGGATGGATGTCCAGTCAGTGCTGATGGAAATAAATTTGACGATGTACCAGAATGCATTGCGCGAGTGGGGAGTTTGCTACGTCTGATAAACAAAATGAACTCACAAAATGCCAATGAAGGAAATATTCTTACACCTAAACAGAAAAAGCGGTATACCTTCTGAGTTTCTCTCTTACATCGAACTAAAGCCTTGGTTAAGTAGGTCACATGACCCTAGCTTTAGATGTGCCCCAACTACTACCATGTCCTATGTGCTGTAATTTCCCATTCTGATTGGAAAAAACAAGAATCTGAAAATGTAACTGAGTAAATATGGTACAGATACATCTGAAATGTTGACTGATTGCTTGGTGTCCTCTGTCAGGTATCAACCATGGTCCAGTGATAGCTGGAGTCATTGGAGCCCAGAAACCACAGTATGATATCTGGGGGAACACGGTGAATGTAGCCAGCAGAATGGACAGCACTGGAGTCCTGGGAAAAATACAGGTAATTAATGGATATGTTTGGTGATATTCTCTATTTTTCTTCTCGTCAACACAACCCATGAAAAGCCCAAAACCAACAATTGAATTGAAACCTAACAAGTATCGTCTGTGTAGCCAAAGCCTGATGTAGCGTTTTGCTCTGTGCCAAAGAGCATATTGCAAACATCAACTACTTTAGCCACACTGCAGCGCTCGGTGACATGTTCATTACCATTGGGCCATATACACATACACTGTCCTGATGCTGTTTACACTCAATAGTATCTATTAATCCACAGCTGAAAATAGTTTCCAACAATAATACAAATTAATAATATTTGCTAAATAATAGGAAATTAATTAAAACCACAACTATACATTTGTGACCCATTTCTTAAGATTCACATCTTCATGAGGAATGAATGGACTTGAGGCTGAGAACTACAGACAGGGCAGGAAGGTCGGTCGTATTAGACTAACACTTGTTGGTTTGGTTTCATGGGACTTGTTGAAAATGACACTTTCTGTGATGCATTGAAGAACAAACCAGTTTCTAGAAGTCTCTGCATCTGTCAAACATCACATTGTGTTTGAAGTTGACGGTTCCTTTCAAAGCAGTAGCACTGCTCCATTTCCATATAAAGACACTTTAAATGTCAGTACAGATGTTTTAACAGATAAAACTCTTCTTCACTCTGCTCGTGCTATTTATAGCAGCAAGGACATCACATCATCGCCACATCACGTGACATCTTCAAATGTTACATTTTCACCCAGTCTGGGCGCTGATAAGATATAATGGTTTTCCACCTGCATGGCTTGTGGCTGAGGGAATCATTCAGTCTTCAGAGGGCTGTATTACACTTCACAGTCTGCACACATTTGACGGAGCCATCTGCTGTGCAGTGTAGCGCAACTGCAGTGCTTTCGATTGCATTCCAAGATTGCCTGTTGATATTTTAAGATGTGCAGAGGCAACAATAACACATGATGAGTTATTCCAGGTAGATATTTTCCTTCCTGTGTGATGGGACCATAGACTGTATATATAGATGGACGACGCATCTCCGCTTCCTCCCACTTTACAAAAGTGAAGCCAAAATATCCTGGATACAGGAGTTGCCATCTCAAGATTTTGACTCCATTTGGAGCCAGAGTCTGCGCGGTAGGGATCGGGGGGGCTGGAGCCGCGGTATCGAGGATTTATGACCTATACTGCAGCCAGCCACCAGGAGGCGATCAAGATGTTTTGGCTTCACTTTTGGGGAGCTGTCATGTCATCCATCTTTATATACAGTCTATGGACGGGACGCACCTGTGATTACAGCTCTACCTAACACATATCTTTTGCAATCTTGTATGAAATGAATGTAAAGTTTAGGATTTAGAAAACACTTTATATCTCTTTATATTTTGTCTGCTAACGTGCAATAGAGGTCTGGTGATGCAGAGTGAAATGTATTCCTTTGGAGAGCTGAGTTTTTCAGCCTGCAGGAATTGAATTCAGTTGTGTACGATAAGCAAAGTGGACGTTACCCATCTGGTTCTCCCTGTAGGTGACGGAGGAGACGAGTCGCATCCTCCTGACCCTGGGCTACATGTGCTCTTGTAGAGGCATCATCAACGTCAAGGGCAAAGGAGAGCTCAAGACATACTTTGTGCACACAGAGATGACCCGCTCACTGTCTCAAGGGAATGTAATGCTGTAAGATTGGCTCGGATCAGAATATGCTGAATTAGCACGGGAAAAAAGAACAGATGTTCACTACAGATGGAGGAGATTTGATCTTCTCAATGCTGTTGTAACAGAAACAAAGTGTGACACAAAGGAATCAGGTCTGCACTGCAAGAAGGAGAGAAATCTGATTTTAATGTTGCATTGCAAGTTACCTTTGCCACAGCTATAGTATACATTTAGTCACTTACTGTATGTAACTGTAAGAGTAGCATGTACAGCAAGTAGGCAATAACCCCCCTGAAATATATTAGAATTTGAATGTTGGATCCAGAAAAGCCACAGTGGCACAAGTCACTCAGAGAAGAGTCTGATATGGTCTAAATTAGTATTCTGACTCAGTTCTGGGAGGCTGTCACTTTGCCATGAAAGCCTCTTTTTCAGCCAGGTACATCAAAAACAATCTATATTCTGTTCACTTTACAGGACATGGTACATTTAGGACGTCAAACGATGTACAGTAAGAAGTAGAAAAACAAAGAACGTGGCTACAATTCTCACATCAGGTCTCTTGAAGAGCATCCAAAAAACAAGCATCTCAGAGTATTAACACAGAGAAGATATACTGGTGTAACGGATATAAGGACGTTTGCGTGCCCCCAACTTAAATGTTTTATACAAAAGGCCACAGATGGAGTAAAGTAGAGGACAAATGTTACAAGGGAAAACTGCATGAGCACTGCTGCAAAAGGAGAAAGCTGGTCCCGTTTCCAAAACAACCAGCCAACAAGGAGACACACATATGTGTACATAACTCCATCAACCTTGTTAGAAGCACGAAGTCTTGGATGTATTTTACAGGCGGTCCATAAAAGGGAAAAGCAGAAAAAAAGATTCTATGAATATGTTGTGATATTCATGCAGCGCCAAGTTTCCCAAATCTTGTTTTAGCACTTGAATCATCTCGTCTTCACTGACTGTTTACATAAGTATTTATGGCACAGGTCAGACGCCTGCTGAAGTGTTAGTTGCTGTTTAGACAACGCCGACAACAAAAAGGGATGAAGATGATTTTAGTGAGATGATTTTAATTTGGGAAACCCGAGCCTGATCCGTGTACAGGGTAGCTTTAGAGTGAATATGGTACGGTGGTTTTGTAACAAAAGAAAATACTACCAAAAAAGTGTTTTGATGTTTTGATGATGCTATTGTTTTTTGTAAAAACTTAATTAAAATTTCTATGTATTTCAGTTTTACTGAGTGTTATTACTTGCCTTTATCAAAGAAAAAAGTAAATTCACGCACAAACTTCTCACCTCTGTATTGATACATTTTAAAACGAGTCGACGTTTTGGTCACAGGGACCTTTCTCAAGATGGGAATGGACTTCGGGGAATTTATTCCCTGTGATGCAGGGAGACAAGGAGACAAAGCAAGTGGTGTGTGTGCTGCCTTCTACTCATCTTATTGACCAGCTCCCAGCATATTAACATGACAGGAGTGTGCACTTGATTTACAATAAACAGCAGGATGATGAAAATATCCCTGCACACTGGAATGTGGATAACATCAATCTGTTTTCTGACTAGACTTAGTCCTCTTTGGTTCAACATGTTTTTGCCTCTAGAGAGCGTGGTACAAACATGACATTGGGCTCCTGGTGAGCAGATGGACAGACGCAGTATGTCTAGACACATCAGGGCCAAAGTTGAATCATGCTGTTTCCAATTTAAGAGACTCCAATTTCAAACAAATCTGTTTAAAAATCAAAAGTACAAATAGATACAATTTGGGTGACTCACTCGAAATGGTGATTAGATGATTACTGACCCACATGATGAATCTTTAACTTTTATGCTCTTATCTTTGTGACTTCAGTTATTGTAGGTACACTGCAGCCACAGCTAGTTGAAGACCCAATACTAAAAGCACACGAGACATTTATTGCTGACCTTCAGTCGTTACACCACAGCCGTCTTTGTCCCCTTTAGACCTCAAGCAAAACAGATAACACTGACATGTTTTAAAGTTGTTCCTGTTTTGACCTTCTGTTGACTGAAGTAAATACATTATTTGATCTCAACTCCTGACATTTTGCTGCACAGTAATAAGACCGATTGTCTTTCTGTCACTTTCAGATGGATTATACTGTAGGAGGGACAGTGATGGACTAACGTTATTCTAAGAAGTCCTTCTAAACTGATGTTTCGGAAGGCTTTTTTTCCCCCATTGTCTGGAAGCGCATGTTTAACCACTAGTGCCCCTACTGTCACAAGATATAGATATAGTGGTAGCCATGGTAACAGCTGGGAAGTTAATCATGTCTAACCTCCTCTCAAGATGTGTTTCTCAACATGAAGCGATCATTTGACATCACAGAGGAGTGCCACGCCCCGTAGGATCCAGTATTCTGGAGGAGGTGAAGTCTTCAGGTCTACAGCTGCGATGTAATTCATGTCGGTCCTTACTGGTTTCTTGTAGATTGGACAGGAGTAGAGGCGGGAATCTTTCACACCTGCGAAACAGATGAACAACAAAACAAGTGTCACTTGCTACGCACTGCTGGAGTGCGAAAATCAAATACAGCAACTTTAACATATTTGATGAAAAGTGATGGAAAACAGAGCAGCAGCTGGCGGAATTCTCTCTAAATTAAGGTCATAATTAACCATCTTTATACCGAGAAGTAATTCAAGTCGATGAAATATTTAAATCAGGGAGGAGATGCCGTTGGGACACCCAGCTGTGTTCAACTAAACATCTGTTTTTTATGAAGTCATAAATCTGCTCAAATCAGGCAAATAGCTCAGATTAGGAGAACATGTTTCCCCATTACTCCCACTGCACCACTTGTTATTTGTTTTTTAGGCAGTCAGCTTGGTAGCTGGTTAGTTGGTAGCCCGTCGTCGGTGACAACAAGCTGGAGTGCTAAATGCGTGCTTTAAGCACGTTTTAGCGGTCCAATCAAATGCAAAGGATTTGAAATCCCTCTTGTAACTGTACACCGCTCAAATTTTGCGTTTCACTGGAGAATACTCACAGTGCAGAAGCTAAAGACGCTTTAACTTCCGTTTCACTGGGAAGTAGAGGGGTTTCAGAGGCGTTCTGAAGACACACACGTCTCATAGATGCTCTTGCAACCACTTGTCTACAGAAACATCCCTCACCAGTCTCCTTTGCACTGGCACACACACACACTCAAACCCAGCAGGCAGTCTTCTAGTGGGAAAAGCTGGGAGGGGACACGGTGTAAACAAACCGCATTACGCGTATCATTGGATCATTAATTCATTTCCCAGTCTGCCTCGTTCGCAGGCGTCCGCCGGGGCCTGTCTCTCTGCTGCCTGCCTGAATATAGTCTGCTCTTATCCAGAACAAACACTGTGCTACATACTGCCAGTAATCTATTCCCAGACAAAATAAATAGCACTTAGTCTGCTTGACATTTAAATGTTATATCCATCCGTTCTGAATGACTGCGTGGGATGCAAATGTTGGGGAGGAGAGAAGAGGGATAGACTGAGACTGACAAAGACTAAAGAGACTGATCCTGTATATAAAAGACAGGATTAAAAGATTTTGCAGATTAGAGTTTTCAATTCAGACACATCGTCAAAATACACTTTTTTTTACTTAAACTATGTAACGAAAAACGATCTCTCCATCTAAATGTTCTCAGATAATCAAACCTCACCGTTATTCTCGGCGTACATCCTGATCACGGGCATCATCTCGAAGAGGACTTTGGGTTTGGAGTCGATGAGTTTGCAGCTGCGGCGGTCCCAGCCGGCTCCCTCCAGGTAGAGGCCGTAGACGTACACTCCCTCTGCGGGGGGCTGGGTGACGTCGTCCTTCATCCACCTCGTCACCTCGTTGCACAGCACCATGCGGTCCAGGGCCCAGCCCTTGTTGGCTCGAGTGATCTCCTATAAGTGCAGGGACAAATCCACAGGTTAAGGCAGTGATGTGGGCAGTATAATATGGCAGTGTGACAGCTGACATTTGGCGACCGTTTCTCCACAAAAAAAAAAAAAAAAAATCAATTTTGAGAACATGGCTGTAATGGAGTACAATATTAAAAAAGCAGTGTAGGGAAGGTGCACTCCATCGATGGCGTTGTTTTGCGAGATGCTGTGCCAACGGAAAGTAAATAAATCCCATACGACTCAAAAAGAGCGAGGGCAGAGTGCACAAATTAAATGTGAGTATTGTATCCTCTGTCATTTTATCCTCATTTTGAAAGAGGAAAAAAAAACAGACAAAATTGATTGAACAGAAAGGGACAGTGTCTCTCCTGAGAAGGCGGTATAGAAGCTCAGTGAGAGGAAATGACGGCTTTATTGAGGAACTAACACAGTAGTCCAACAAATCCCTGCTCAGGAAAATACAGATATCTGCATCCACAATATTTGCTCTTAATGCAACTGGGACTTTTCCACCGACTGGAATAAATAATACAAGAAGTCAGATAAAGCTGACGCCAATGCTAAATGGTTTCCTGATACTACTACTTAAATTGCAAAGTAAATTGATTTGTTGGCCCTGAAGACATTCCTCAGCCCTCGGGTCTCTACCTCGGCTCATTTTCATAGATATTGTATACGATAACCAGACCTCAGATCTGGATCGCCCCCACATTCAGTTAAAAAATACCAATAACCTAAGGCCATCAATCATCATGGAAATCTGTTGCTGCCAGACAAAAAGACTAGCAGGAGTAAAAAGGTAGATAACCGGCCCAGTGGAGGCAGCAACATAAGTGCAAAACACAGATTTATTTCAAACTGAAAAGCGTTAACAAATACTGAAAAAATAGACACACTCCTGTGTGAAATAGATGTTATAGGTCTCCGCTGTAGTATAAAAGCAAGACCTCCCCAATAAGAGTCACTATACAAAGTGTTTAAAGTGCAAATATGGACACCTGCCATGTATGAAATGATTAAAATTCTCATTATTTATGAAACAAAGTTCATGATCTGAAGTTAATTAGATGCTATTTTAGGAACATAATCCGCTCACCCTCATTTTCAATAAAAATACTGATATTTTAGACCTTTAGACTTTGTATAATACTTCATCAAAAGCTCCTCTGCTTCTATTTTTACTTTTGTTCACCAAAACCTTTTCATGTATAAAAAGTCACCGTTCACTGTAGTTTACAGTCAATAATGTCCTCTTGTAGCAAGGACAGCTCGGAAAATGCTTCGAAAAATGGTGAATAGCTAACTGACTCTCCAGTTAAAAGAAAAATACAGTTTAAACATATTACAACATATAAATTGTTAACGACAGGGAGCTTGCTTTGAAGTACATATTATCGTCAAATTTTCACTTGTTTTTTAATTGTTCAATAGAAATCTAGTCAAGTTAATTTTATTTATCTTGTCCAATATTGCAAATCTATATACATTTCTGGAATTTAAAGGTCCCATATTGTAAAAAGTGCAATTTTCATGTCTTCTATATTATAAAGCAAGTTTAAGTGATATATAAATACTGTGAAAGTATCAAAATAATCCACAGATAAACACACACAGCCCGTATTCAGAAACTGTGCGTTTGAAACGAGCCATCAGGATTTCTGTACATTTGTGATGTCACAAATATACAATATTTAGGCAATTTCACAGTTTTAAACGTAAACATTCTAAATGTGTCCCAGTTTATTTCCTGTTGCAGTGTATGTGAATTACAGCCGACAGGAAGTAAACATGGACCCAAGCTGTTTCCTAGCAAACGCAATTCCGTTGCCATTCTGTTTAAATGCGCTAAAACGGAGCGTTTCAGACAGAGGGTGAATACAGGTATATTCAGACAGACAGTATGAGGAAAATAATGTGTTTTTTGAACATTTAAGCATGTAAACATGTTCTAGTAGAAACCCAAAATACAAGTATGAACCTGAAAATTAGCATGATATGTCCCCTTTAAAACATATAATAATGAATAATAATATAGATAGATGAAAAACAGGGGCGTGACTTGAGATCTGGATTAATTAGGGTTAAACATTCAGATTACATCTCTCTGTAGTATTCACTCCTCACACATTAATATAAATTGGAATTCATTAGAAAACTGTGTGTGTGTGTGTGTGTGTGTGTGTGTGTGTACATGTACATGCGCGTGTTTATGAATGTGGCTGTGTGCCTGCTCTCCCTCAGCGTGCCATCTGGTGTCCTCCACGGCGGTGGGTAAGTAGGTAGGTAGCCTGATGCCGTGTGTACCTGTCTCATGGCTGTCAGGAAGCCCTGCGGGTTGAAGAAGCCTGTCATCCAGAAGCAGTTGGGCCGCCCTTCAAAGATCCAAGCCTGGAACTGCCGGTTCCGCTCAAGCAACTCCGTGAACCAAAACCCCAGGGTGCTGGAGGCCCACGATGCCTGGAAAAACAAAGACGAACAACAACAACAACATGGACTTAACAACATTACAGCGAAACACAGAAAACTGTCATCCAGACGGATCAGAGAAGAAGACAACGGGGAGACGTGAAGAACTGGATTGTGAATCACCGCAAGGGGAGAGAAAAAGAAAAGAAGAAGAAATAAGATTAGAATGCAACAAAACACAGTGGAGTGGAGGCGTATGGGCCAACAGCGGATAGCACACCGCAGGTAGAGAAGTTCTGAATCGCAGCCAGGAAGCCATTCAACGTCTAAATTATTCTAATGATGAATGTAATGTTTTTGAGAGCACGACTTGAATGCCAACAGAGTGATTCCAATATAAGAGACGGGAACAGTCATGCCAAGTCATACTTCTTTGTGGATTTCTCTGCTGTAGCTCCCCCTCTCTTAATATTAATATTGTAGCAATGTCATCTACTAAGTTTGTTACAAACATTTTCATTCATCACCGAAATGGATTTACATTTTAAAATAAAGTACATAAATAAAAGGTAAGGAGCATCAGTGTGGGCTAAAGAGAACTTAGAAGTTGACTGATGATGATGAGCTCCCTTTTAGCTCGCAAGACATATCGGATGTTGTCGGAAACAAACAAGTAAACCTTTGATTTACTTGAGGACAATAATAACATTAGAGAAATTATACCTGCACAGTAATAAAAAAAAAAAAAACTTTGAGAGATTAATTTGTGCCTCGAGGCTCCCTAAAGTGGTTTGTTAGTTTTTTTTTTTATTGAAAAAATGTTAAGTCTACAGATGAATTTATCCAGCGTGAGAGAAAAAGTGAATTGCTGTGAGTAATATCACGTTAAGGGCACAATGGGCAGTTTTTTAATCCAAGGCAATTCTCTCAACCAACCTTCTTCCAGCGGGCAGGAATGCGTGCGTCATACATGCAATCCAGGGCGTCCCGCAGATTCTCGCTCATGATGATGGTTCCGTCGATGGCCAGCTTGAGGTCCGTCAGGGTGTTTCGGACGAGAACTATGACCCTCTGCATCCGATCGATTTCCTGACGCAGGAAGATGTTCATGGGCTGGAAAGGACCCATCTTCTGGAGGCGCTCTCTCACCTGGTTACGTTTAAATCGAATCAGAAGATGAAACTTTAATGAGTCTCCTGAAGGATTTATAATGCATGGAGTGAAGACGCATGAGCGCACACACACACAGGCTGGCTAAGTCGATACAGAAAGACGTGTTCACGAGCTGGAAATGGACCACAATTCTGTTGACCTCCACTCTCCACATATCTTGGGCCTCATTCACCAACCATTTCTTAACAAGAAATTCATTTTTTAAAACCCACTTACATAGTTTTTCCCTGAAGAATCTGGCATTCACCGATGTTTTTCTTATGTGGGATTTATTCTTAAGTAAGAACAGAATCAATGCACACTCGAGAGCACACTTACGCAGATTTATGGGGCGGCTGTGTGCTCAGAGATAGAGCTCAGACATCGGAGAGGTCGGCGGTTTCGATCGCCAGCTCCTCCGGTAACATGTCGAAGTATCCTTGAACAAGTTAACCCCAATTGCTCCCGAAGGTGTGTGAATGAGTATTTAGATTAGATCCAGATGGGGTAGGTTAGCACTTTGCATGGCAGCCTCTGCCCGAATGGGTGAATGCTGAGATGTAATGTAAAATGCTTTGAGTGGTTGGAAGGCTAGAAAAGCGCTATATAAATAAATGCAAGTCAATTTATTCTTCTTAAAATAAAGATTTGTTTTATCCTTTTTCAACTTAGGAAGTGTTGCATAAGCATTTCTCTTTCTTACCTGGATAATGCATACAAACTGTTCACTTGCTTCAGGTACAAACTGAGCACAGGATGTGAGGTTTCTATAGTTACTAGTATTTATAAGGAACAGAAAAGAAGAGAGATGGATTGTCGTTTCCCCGTTTACATTTCTGTATTTCCCTACATTCGTTCGGGCATTTCAATTCTGTACAATTGTCCCTCATTTTTAAAAAAAATGTTTGGGGCTAATCTAGTTTTCAATGCTTTCATATGCTATACAGACAGGCAGACAGACGGACAGACAGCCGGCAGATAGATGGAAGTGAGAGTGGTAGAGAGACAGGGTGTGACAAGTTTTCCGTGACGAGCTTTGCGCCTCAGAAAAGTCACATTCTCGTCGCACTTTCTCTTATGTGACAAAAAAAGGAGAGAAAACCCCAAAATAACACAAAAGCTAGCAAAAGTCAGCTATATTCACAACCCCTCTATTTCTAGTCTTCTTTTCTCTCTCATGTCTAACACACACACACACACACACAACCCTCCATCACCTCACCAGCACGCATCCCACCTCTCTTGACAGCAACACACCGGCCACTTTGCACAGCACACATGGTGAGTGGGGGGAGCACATTGCACATGTTGCTTCACTCAACCTAAAACACTCACCTCGGGCTGTTCACGGTGTGCACACATACACACACACATGGCATACATACAGGCTTACTTCAAAAGGCACGTAGTCAGGAGGCAGTTTCTCCAGCATGTCGTCAGCCAGCCTCGACACCACGGCCTCTCTGGTTTCCCCTCCGCCCGACGAGCTGTCTTTAGGCTGAATGCTGAGTATGGTGTCCAGTACGTCCTTAGCCAGCTTACTCTGGTAGGTTATGTCTGCGTTCGGGTGCAGACCGAACACCTCTGGGGTGTCATAGGCTGGCAGACACTGTAAAAGAGAACACAGCAATCGTTATTGAACCCGAGGTCATTTCGGCTTTCAGAGCATTCGTGAAAAATATATTTTTCAGAAAGAAAAAGCCTGAGATGCATCATCCTTCTCCTCTCACAACAAGTGCTGTGAGAGGTCCTTAGTGCCCCCATGAAGCAGCTTAGCACCTCACACTGAGCTGGCAGAAACAGGCTGGCGGAGCTTATGGGTGAAACAGTCTCCAATGTGGAATAGATTTTTATGTACTGCCTTTTTTTGAGGGTTGGGAACCTCTTTTTTTACTTCAGTTTCAAATACATATTCGCACTACACTGCAGTTTTGGTCACTGCTAAGCCACTGTCGGACAGGGTTAAGTGTCGACAGCCAAGTGTCTCTTCTGATACACACAGCGTCACCAGCTGCTTCTTTTCACTCCCCCCCCCCCTCCCCTCCAGTGAAGCGCTTCACTGTGAGGGTGTAACACGTGGGAGATTCATGATATTCCTCCCAGTCCAATGGTGCACGCATCTAGAAAGGTGGTGACCTCAAATAGAATCTAAGAAGTCTGATTCAACTGTCAATCTCACAGTCGATTCGTCGCACTGGCGTAAAAATGTGGAAACAAAGGATCACTCCGTTAGGGCTACACGGGGGTGCTGAATGTCTGATTTTACACAGAAAACAGATATATAGCCTATTTTGGTATGAATATCAGCCTATTAATAATAGTGGTAATAAAGATTTTAAAATAATTGCTTCCAATTAAAAAACCTTCCTTGGGAGGTGTTCCAGGCACGACCAGCTGGGAGGAGACCACGGGGAAGACCCAGGACTAGGTGGAGAGATTATATCTCTACTCTGGCCTGGGAACGCCTCGGGATCCCCCAGTCAGAGCTGGTTAATGTGGCCCGGGAAAGGGAAGTTTGGGGTCCCCTGCTGGAGCTGTTGCCCCCGCGACCCGATCCCGGATAAGCGGTTGAAGATGGATGGATGGATGGATGCTTCCAATTAATCTCCTCCACTGTGCATGAATAAATCACCATGCAGATGAAATTCCACTATCGCAAGTTTGCGGGACCATCGATGCAGCATCTTGGCGATAAAAAGCGAAATAACTTGTGAATAAAGCTCTAAAATCAGCTGGGGGAAGGCCCATAGAAACAGCTGTTCATGGCGCGTGTAACAGCTGTTTGCGACTTGAGTCTCTCTCTCGCTCTCTCGTTGACTGTCCCTTCACTTCTCTGTCGTTTCCCTTCTGTCTGTGGATTACTACAACGGGGGAAAATGTAATTAGGGACAAAAGTTCTATATACAACCACGAAAAGCAAGCAGGCTATGAAACCGTGTTCTGTCTGTCCATCGATCTCCGTTTGCACCAACACACAGTACACACAACAAAAGGCGCTGTCCATCATTCTGAAACAGCTAGGTGATAGTCACATGTATCTCGGCCAGTCATTTTGTTGTTTTTACTTTTTTATCTATAGATATATAAAACATAAACAGAGGGCGATCAATGAGCAAAACAAAAACATGATTCGACGATCAAGTGACGACAAGCAAGACTTGACCGATCAGATTTGACTATGTAAATTCTTAGTTGGGGACACCCCTACCAACTAGTATGAAATGCTATAATAATGCTATACACGTACTGATACGTCTGTTCAAAGGTAACATTACTATGTAAGTCACATTACATTGGTGTCACAATCTTCACAGACGCATCACATTCTATGTATAGTCACAGTTACTGCGAGGAACTTTCATTTTGTGTTGGCGGTCCCTGTGGACAAAAAGCGGTAGTATTTCCGAACACCAGAGTCCCTTTAGAAAACCTCTCATTTCACTGCAGCAGCAGGGCTCCTGTCTCTATGGTGATGGGTAGCTGTGCCACCTATGTGGCTATATGAGATGTTTGTGATGTAGAAGCATTAAGACAAGACACCGATACTTTGTTGTGCTGCACCAATTACTGGGAACATTTGCTGCATCCTTCTCTGCCTCGTTTTCTGTAATCTTTTCACTATATCTATCCAATAAAAGGCATAAAAAGCAGCAAACAACTCGACATCACGGTTAAGTTTTTCTCTACTGAGGAAAAATTTGTTCAAATAGTGACTCTGTAGCAGTCAATACCAAGTTTCCAGCTGGTCTCATAGGATAAAAAAACTTGACAATGTGGTCTCACTGATCTCATGGCATAAACCTGAATACAAACTGGCTCACTAATATGGTTTATTTATACTGAACTGCTGGTCTAGTAGGGGTTAAACATCTGTCATTGATGATATTTTAATTGGATTAAAATTGGAGGCAAAGTTATTCTAGTAAGGATGTTTTAAATTGTAAAAAAATCAAAGGCAGCGAGTTGAAACCGCTCTTTTAATTGGTTCAAAGACATCTCGCAGTTAGTGTCTCTGTAGTTAAATGATGACAGGAAGACGGACCATCTGATACTGCAGTGAGACTAATGAGGTTCCTTCTAAAAACTATATTCAAACAAACTTACTTTGTAATGACTGTACAACGCTTTAATCTGATCAACAATGTCATGTAAGCAAAGCCGCTGGAAACCAAAGACAGATCCAATATGATGTAAGCTTTGTCTTATTTTTAGGGAGACCTGTCTTCACTTCCAACACATCAAGAATGGTGTAATGGCGTGAGACTGCAATTAGCGCAAAGAAAATAAGAGCAGCATCTGTGCATGTTAGCACGTTTTCGCAAACACCCTTTTATGCCAGCGGCTCAGAGTTTGCATTGGGGAAATAAAAGACCCTTGTGATGTATGTCGTCATCAGCTAGTCTAACCCTCAAACATCCATCACGCTGTGCAATCGAATACAGTCAAACATCAGGAGAGCGCCTGACTAATACACAGAGAGAAACGGGAGGTGAGGAAGAGAGAGTCACTGGGTGCTGGACAGAATAGCCTTTGTCCCTCGCTGTGGTCATTTGTTTCCTCTTAGGGAATTTTAGCTTTGTTCCTGTCTGTCTGCATTTCATTTAAATGCACAGAAGTGTAGACACACACACACACACACACACACACACACACACACACACACACACAGTGTGTTCTGTTGTGTATTTTCTTTTTCTATCTGTAGACAAAGTGTGAACATGTGTGTGTGCATTTGCGTGTACACGGTATGTGTGTTTGAACATTGTGACTGTGTGCATTTATGCGTGTGTGTGTGTGTATATGTGTGTGTGTGTGTGTGTGTGTGTGTGTGTGTGTGTGTGTGTGTGTGCGTGTGTGTGTGTGTGTGCGTGTGTGCGTGTGTGTGCGTGTGTGTGTGTGTGTGTGTGTTTGTTCTCCAAGGCTGTGTTTGTCATTCTCTATTTGAGAGGCGGTGCGGAGGAATAAGCTTGCTGAGCCTGGCAGCCCTGAGCATCCATCATAATGAAACTAGCTTTAATGAAACTAGCTCAGGAACTGCCCCCAGACATACACACACACACACACACACACACACACACAGGCACACATGCAGCACACACGCAAACCCACCAGTTAAGCACACAAGCACATTAATAAATCATACGTAATCTGTAATAAAAATGAGCATGCTTGCATTTTTATCTTAAAAATCACACATGGCAGCCTGTATCTGGATGTGACAAGAGCGCAGTGTGTCAGCGTCCTGCAGAAACATCATTGCTTCCATGTTGCTCGTTTGTGATGTCGGTGAGAGCTGACAGCAGAGGAAAAAAAAACTGAAGCAAACGGCAACGCCACATGACAGGTGCAGAATTTTAACAAAAATGCAGAAAGATAGGGCGTGAATGTGCAAACATGAAATCCCCGAGACAGCAGCTCTTATCAGAGACGGACAGTGACATTCTCACAGCCACATGTTCAGTCATACTAATGATCTGTTGTAATATTTGTAGAAGCCAGATACTGAGTGTGTACAGTGAGTGTGACTCACCTGAATGTATGTCAGATACTGGTCGACACTGGAGCATTTCGGGATGCTGTAGCCTTTGTAGAAGTTGAAGGCGGGTCCAAACATGTCCTCGCTGAACCACACCTTGGCAAAGGTGTTGAGGAGGCGCTTGTCGTAGTCGTCGGTCACACGGCCGCCGTATTGAATCTCTCCGATCATGTATCGCACCGTGGTCCATGACACACCCTGAGGAGATATGAAATAGTGATATACAAGATGACGATGATGAAATGGGTGTAGTTGTTGAAGAGGCAAAAGGAGTTGATGAATATGTCATGTGATTTGTGATCTTATGACTTGAAATACATGGAGAAGGTAGACTGTACTCTCTCGTGTTAGGCACATCTTTGACAGTCTGGTTATTATTTTTTGGTTGGCATGTTCGTGAAAGATAGATGTGACACTAATTCCTAAAACAAATTTCTTTCATATCAGGCGACGACGTTAATCAACTCTTCAGAGAAGAATTCACTTTTTTGTATGACAAACTGTGAAGATAAGGGGTACGATTATTTTGTTAACAATAGCGGTAGAAATGGGCCCAGAGCGACATTTTCAGTTTTGAAACAAATACAATTACATTACAAGCTTCTCAAATACATAATGCATTCTTATGTCAGTACGGACATGGTGAGAGCTCTTACCCTTGTAATGATGGATTGATTACATTTTTGCATAAGGTGCATCACGTAAACAAACTCTTCAGCGGTGAAAAAGGTGACAAAGATGCGAACCGTTAATCGTGCAATTTGGTGCATTCTAGCCGTCATTTTTATTCCTGGCAAAGGCACCAATTTATGTATGAAAAGTATAAAACCTTCAAAAAAGTATGCTACTAATGATGGAGTCCTATTTCTCTCCTTAGTGACAAAAACTTGTACTTATTTAACTATTGAACTATCTTTTAGAATAAAAATATTTTATATAATTATCTTTATCTACTTTAAAGGCAACCAGAATCTACATCGGTCAAAAGAAAAAAAAAGTTACAATTCTTTCTTTGGTATACTGTCTCCACTGTACACTGACACTCTTTACTAATTACTTATTAATAATACTAATCCTCCTGCTGGGGACGGAGGCAGCATTTTGCCCACTGGTAACTTTGGTAAACTATTTTCATTATAAAAATAAGGAACATTTCCAACACTTCTACATTACACTGTACGAACAAACACTTTCCCAAAAAGGCAACAGGTCACTCACAATAGGTTATAAAACTGAAAAGTATCTATTACTGCTATGAAATGGAGAACTAAATAAATAAATAAAAACTAAAAAAAAAAACTTGTTTGTGTTTTAATTAGCTCCACATTGGCTATATAGGATAAGGAGTTGCTGTTGCTGTTGTAGCTGACCGGGAACCTGCAGGTTGGTCTTCCAGCTCCAGCGTTTCATTTGCACTGACTCGCCTTTTGTTGTGCCAACATCTGCAGATTCTACACGAATTACGTAGGTGACCTAATTTGGATTCAAAATGGCGAATTTTGCCGAAAGGTGACAAGTTTGCATGCCTGTGTGTATTTCCTGAATCTGGTGCAGTACACTACAGTATATCAGACTATTTGCTTATTTAGTACAGTATATGATTTATTAGACAACAACCACAACCTGCTGCACATATATTCCACCAGTATAAGGCTGTCACACAGCCTTTTAAACCATCCTCACTCTGAAAGTCTGCACTATAGAACTATTTCTACTGAATTTGACTGTTGTTGGTAGCTGTTAAAGATGTGTTTGTTCATGTAGAGTTGCACACTGTTGTTTGCTCAGCACTTGAGACGCGTCACCTCCTACCTTTTTAATGTCCATGTCATCGAGGTGGTTTTGAACGAACTGGACGGTGGCGTTGAAGTCGGCCTGGTTGAACTCATAGGGGATGTTCCATCCCAGAGGCCCGTACTTCCTCCTCTCCTGTACTGTGCTGTGGAGAAATGCCACTCCATACAGCATTGGCTTCCACTGCACCATGTTACTGACATCCAAAAGGTCCTGGTTTAAACCTGGCGAGGGATAAATAGATGAATACATGAGCAAATCATCGAGGTTCCATCAGCTTTTGAGGTCTGCGATCCAAAACCTCCCAGGTACAGAAAGTTTGTTACTTCTATAGCAGACTTGGAATAAATACATTAGGAACAAATACTAGTGTAGATTCCCCTTTCAAAGACGAAATAAAAAAAGCAATATAAGACTAAAAAATGCTTTCAGATGGTGACTTTTGATCTGAAGGTACAACTGTTATTTATTTATTTGCTGAGTGAAATGGTTTTATTAAATTGGTTTAAACATTTTAAGATATAGTATAGTAGTAGAAGTAGAAGTAGTAGTATAGTAGTATTTCCGTAACTCCAGATATGACACACATACAGTACAGTAAGCACACTTTAAACTTAGCATAATGTGAGTTGCTAATTCTCATTCCTCTGACAGGCAACGTCTCAAAGGGCTTTCCTGAGCTCTAATGAAGTTTGGGAAATCTTGCCAGGCTCAGGAGGATAACAGTGTGGTGAAGGGATTTAAAACTCCGTCTGAAAAACTGCGGCTGAAATTCCCACGTTTAATTTACAAAATAATCAGCGGCAATTATCATCTAAATCCTCATGTTGGATTTCCAAAATGACTGAAAAATATTTCTGCGATATCCACCTAATAGGCGGTCCCATGTGTGAGGTTTGTTTGGTAAAAATGAACGCTTTGAGGGAATATAGTTCAAATCTGTACACACTAAAAAAAATGTGATTTCTTCTAATCTAATGAAGAAATGCAATTTTTAATTTAGCTGAAGACAAGCATGTACCCAGACTCACAACTGCCCTCCAGGAAACTCCCATATCCCTTTTCCATATGAGCCAGGCAAAGAGACGGCTGGTTTATACATATTAATATTCTTCTCTTGCTCCTTCCTTGAATAAAAACACCAACCACTTGTTTCAACTTGTTTAAATATTCACGATCCTTACAGGCTTTTGTTACTTGGGTGTAAAATACGCTGAATCAAGCAGCAGTTGCTTAACATCTTTTCTCCTGCTGACTTTCCCCTCGAATACATACACATTCCTTTAGTTATTGATTATGTGACGTAATGAAGGTCTGTATGTATGTGTGTCTGTGTGCATCCACAAATGAGTTGTTTACACACGTACACATCAAGAATAATAAGACTTTCCTATTCTTAATGCTCATCGTTGTGCTACTTTTTCTATCTCGCTCACACAGACACACGTCCGCAGGGCTGGACTGGCCATCTGCCATACCGGGCACTTTCCCGGTGGGCCGACGGGCCGACGGGCCTTTTGGGCCGACACAACTGTCTTTTTTTCTGTCTAATCGGCCCATAACACAGGTGGATTGGCGCATTGTTTTTTTTTTCTAAATTAACACTGGACTAATGAAAATTGAGATCTGTCTGTATCAGCCCTGCCTCCACATGCTATATGTGTGTGTGTGAGCGCGCGCTCAGCTGAGAGGTGGTATCCCAGCCAGTGCTCAAAGTGGACCGGTACATAGTCCCAGCACTGCTACATTTCGATCTTTGGCGTACCGTGACATTTTCTTACACACCAGCACTTCTCATAGGCTGCCGGTATAGCTACTCTTCTCTGCCCTCTCCATATCAGGTTCTTTGGGCGATTCGTAATTGCGATTCACAGCTAATTGTGATTCATAACGGTGCATCGCAAGCATTTTTGCGCTGCGCCTGCCACTGGCTGGCTACTCCATATCCTTGTGGAAAGCCCTGTTCATCACAGTGGAATATACAATTTTGCAACGGCAGTTGTCGAAGGTCGCCTATTAATCATGTATCCTCTCTCTTAAACCTTCCTTGATTCCTTCTTTCTCATTACACAGCTTTAGTGTTTTCAGGGAGTGGCTCTGTTGGTATACATCGGAGAGTGCGAAGATGGGTGGTGTGTGTGGGCCGGTCTGGACCGAAATGCTAAGGGCGATTTTTTTGTCCCAGTCCAGCTCTGCACGTCTGTAATGATAAACTAAGGATCAATCTGTTGACATTTTGACTTTATTATATTTATTGCCTAGCAATACCCTGTATTGATTCAGGACAGGGAGTGTGTATCTTAACTCTCAATACAGCCTCGCCACTCTCACCTCGCTCAGTAAAATGATAGATTAAGAATTCTGGACCTTCGATTAATTCTGTTTTACTTTAAGCTGAACTGAACTGAACCAACCTCCGTAGGTCCTCTTAAGCCCCGCCTTGAGGCCCTGTGGTGGTTCGTTGGTGAACTTGATTGACATCTGCAGAAGGGTGATGGGGAAGAGTCTGTGGACCTCCGTGGTCATCCAAAGGCGGAAGCCGTCGTGGACAAAGTCGGTCTCTGTCACCGTGTCCATTAGCTCATCCATGAAGTCCAGACCCAGGTGGCAGTTCTGGAGTAAGGCCCAGCCACCCTGGGGACAAATAATACGAGTAATGGTTATCATCTATATCAAGGACTGCAAAGTGATGATGTAGTCAAGATCTTTAAAAAAAACAAAAACAGGTCTTTGTAAGCAACCAAGTGAAAAGGTTGATATGTCCGTCAGGGATCAGAGAGCTTAAAGACATTTTAGAAACACATTTCTCAGAGACAAAGCACCTCCTACATTGAATGATGCCAAAAATAGCAGTGAGCTCATACCACCGACTCACATTAGCCATGGTCTGCTGCAGAAGCTTGCGAGCGTGGACCTCTTGTCCTTGTCCCATTGAGACATATCGGGTCTCAATCTTCAGCCTCTTCCCCAGCGCGATGATGGAGTCGGTCGGGTCGGAGCCCATCGACAGGAAGCAGATGAGAGGCGTCCGCGGGTCCGATTCCTCCCACGTCCTCTCCAAGTCAAGAATCACCCCTTCAGTGTACTTCTCCCCCATTGCGTCCATTATGTATTTACGGGCCTAGAGGAGAAAGGGAAAGTAAAGTAGACATGTTTGTTTACTGCTTCATAATGCCGGCCGAGTTAAAACGAAATATTGGAATATGTTTACTTTCTGGGAGGCGAGGAACTGAGTGAATAGTTCAAAGGATTTTTTAACTGGCTTACAGTTTTCAGTCAACAGTAAAGCCTGCTGCCGGAGGTCAGACAAGGACAACAACTGCTGGACTGTTTGTGAGTGCGACAAAACATATTCCACTCCAGGCTCGTCTGCAGCGGACCAAAAAGCTACCCATCAGTAAGAAGTGAATGTCCATTAGCCATAGTAGATATTTAGGCTCAGTAAGCTTCAGAGAGAAAGCCGTTTCACTAAATGCATTCCACTTTTCCTGTCGAGGGAACACTTGGCCAAGGGAGATATTACTGTAGCTGAAGAGTCTCATTAATTCAAGTCAATCAGAATCTCTTTTCCAGCCCCGACCCATCAATTGATTAAAAATATGCTGCTTAAGACAACTCCGCTGTGTTATTTCTTATCTAACCTGTGCGATGGTCCTGTCGGGACACCAGCAGCGTATGAGTAGCAGCCGTCTAAAACAGTCGAGAGTCTGGTCGTAGGAGTTTGGGACCACCTCCTCCTCTGGGGCCTCCTTATCAAACCATGACTTCCACTGTTTCTCGTTACGACTTATCTGAAAGAAAATGTGTAAACAGTTCAGACGCAGAGACACACAGAGAGGTCCTCTCGCTGGACAACCTTTCATTGCTTCCTATTACATCAAATCTGGACAGAAGGAGAAAAAAAATCAATACATACTGCAGGCAAACACATTCACACACACACACACACACACACACACACACACACACACACACAAAGCAGCCCCAGAATTAAATCTATCACTAGCAAAAAGAAAGAAAAAAGCAAAGATCAAATGTACCCTACGTTTCTGTTAAATATCTAAATGTATTCACTCCGCACTCTCCTAGATGCACACCACAAATTGTCCAAATTGTCCTAATATGCTTAAGGACCATGATGAACATGTGGCTTTCTGCACCTTTCAGTACCTGCACAGCATGTTTGGGTGCTGATTGCTACCATTTTTTGTCCCTTCTTCTTTTCTCCAAAACGTACACAACAAGGAAACACAGGTTGCAAAAAAGAAATGTGTTCGTAGCCAAAAACAAACAGAATTTAACATAAAATAACCACACTTTACATACTTCACTGTATAGACAATGTCTTATATGGAAATGCATTGTCATACAGTATGTGTCTATATATGGAAAATGCATGATCATTTCACAACAAACAGACACATCATGTAACGCATCATGTAACTCAGATGATTATAAGCATGAGGTCCTGAATTCTGCTTGTCTCATTGTACTAAGCACAAGCTGCTTGGGAAGCAGTTTGTATTGAATCCATGTAAACAAAATGTGCTTTCAAGAAGCGATATATATTAATGATATGTTAATGCCTGATAGCACAACATATGCAAATATACTGTGACGTCCCATAGCCTGCTAATCGTTGTGTTTACATGCATGCAGGAAAACCAGGTTACTAAGAAAAATGAGGTTAGAGCAGGAAATCAGTCATCGCGTTTACAGTACATGCACCACAATGACCTGGTAATTGTATAACCGCTATTTGCATGCAGCTGGTCAGTGATCAGATTTAACCTTGTGCATGCGTTTGAATTTTACAAATCTACTGTTCAGCTGTGGAACCAACTTATTGGATGTTTGGCTTCCGTTTTAGTAAGTTAGTTATTTGGGATTTAAGAACCGCCTTTCAACTCTCCGCTGATGTCACAGCTGTCCTTTCCCTGTTTGAATTTCTCTGTCATGAATATGTGCATATTTTAAAACCCTGTTAGAAACCCAGTCAAATCAGATACATGGGCAATAAATCAGGTTTCTCCAACAGAAATATAGCTGTGTGAACCACGTTGTAATCCTCCACCTAGAGCTGGGCGATTTGATCAATTAATTGAAATGAATGGTTCAGGACGAGGTTTAGAAATGAAAATTGATTTTCTCTTTAACTTGAATAATTACAGAACTGCCACCACTTGTATGATGTCATAGGCTACAGTCCATTGATTTGTTCATTTGTTTACAGATCTACATATGAGCAAATTTTGTTTTTATGGGCTATCGCTGTAATTTATTTGATGTGATTATTACACATTTTGTCGCAGTTTTTCGTTTAAATAAAAAGGAAAATCCTTTAAGTCCAATTATTATCTTCATCTCTCATTAGACAATAATGGCAAAGTACAACATAATTAAATAATGGCAGCAAGTTTGAGGAAAGTTTGACAGAGTGTTGTCGTCGTCTCCCCTCCCACCGCCGTTCTAATTCACAGGTTTCCCACGGATCAAGCCCGATGGCTGCACCGGGATGCTTTCTCTAGCAGATGTATATCTGACTGAGACTGGTTTCTCTAACTGACTGACTTTGTGAAGGGCGAGAGGAGCAGGAGGTTCTCTCCCTGTCTCTCTCTCTCTTTTCCTCTGTGTGTGTGTGTGGGTGTGAAAGCGTGCAGATGCATGCATTATGCATGAGAGAGAGAAAAAATTGTCATCCTATATCTAGAGAACATTATATCTACTTTATTTAAAGCGTGAAGTTATATTATAAAGAGGTTGAATGGCTCTGTGGGTCATTTTGAAATGGAGTGCGTCTCCTTTAATGAGTATTTATTTAGGAAAGTGAAGCGACCACCTGCTTTACATTCATATAGTGGAACACATTTACGACTGAGAGCTGCTTGTCTTTTGACCATTAGCCACTGAGCAGCTCCACTTAAATTCAAGGGGGTTCAGTGCTTTTCTGAAGAGCAAATTAACAACTGCTGTTGTTGATAGAGGAGAGTGTGTTATTTCCCACACACATTTCTGAGCCAGTCTAGGGATTTGAGCTAAAATAGTTGCCTGAACATGAGGTTTGTGTGTTTGATGTGTGAAGACGGACACAGAAGGGGGGCTCAGATGGTTTTGTCTCTCTACTCTGGGTGGTCTGACATCACAATCCTGTCCCCGCCTTGTTCTTCTGGGAAGAAGTACACGTGTATTTGTGCATGTGAAGGAATACAAGGGTGCACACATACACATTTGTGTGTGTGTGTGTGTGTGTGTGTGTGTGTGTGTGTGTGTGTGTGTGTGTGGGCACATATGCTCAGCCAAAAGTAATTGACTGGAAGTTTCTCCAAACTAAGCTCATTTCACAGAGCGCTGAGCTTTTACCTCCATGGGAGCCACCAGGCCGTCAGTCACCCATAAGGGTGTGTGTATTAATGCGTGAGTGACAGTCCATCGTGGTGAATGTGTGTGTGTGTCTGTGTGGATGTGTATAAAAGAGAGACGAAGCGAGACATGATGAGACTGATATTGACATGCTTACTAGAGCAAGGAGGAGAGCTGCGAAAAATATTTAATAAGCACCTAGAGAACAGATGACAGACGAGCAACTGTTATCTGCACACTTACTAGATTAAAGTCCTTGTGGATAAAAAAAAAAACTCTCAGCTAAAGAAAGGTATCATACACCTGTCAGGGCTCATCTAAATGTATCAAGTTGATCAATGTTTGTGTGTGGGCTGTACCTGATCCAGTATATCAGAGAACTGCCACAGTTTGCTGAGCTCTACCAGATTGAGCCAGGTCATGTCAAGGATCCATTTAGCTGGTTTCTGAGGACAGGCCTTTAGGTCCAGAGATGCACCTCCTGGATCACACACACACACAAACAGGAAGACCCAAAGAGAAAAACATATGTTTGTACAATAAATATTCAAATTAAAAAAATATATAATGATTAATACTTTAATAAACACATACAAATGTGAAAACACAACCCTGTAAAATCTACATAAAAGTCCTACTGAGTCAATGTTCAGCAGGTCGGAGCTGACAGATGGTGGAGCTGCATGCGTGCAGCAGACTGTCTGTTCTGGCCTTGCCAGTTGCTGTAGCTGGCTTTTATCCCTGCGGTGACGAGCACTCCATGTTTCTGAATCAGTGAACTGCTACATTACCAATATGTTTGAAAAGTGTGTGAACCTTGAGATGAGCTTTAAAAAAAAAAATCTATCTCCGCTAAATAAATAATGATTAAAGAATAAAAAAAAAACAGCGAACGGGAAATAGATGGCAATTTGAGCCTGACGTTATCAAAGGGTCTGGAGGCTGTGATAGCTGTGCAACAACACTTGTAGCTTCTCTCCTCTGTATGTTGAGATATGAATGCAGTCTCAGTGGAGACTTATCTGGTATGCCAGTGTACGTACTGTCTTTCTTTGGGCTGAAATCATATTCAAATATATCCAATATATATTCTAGGTACTGACACAACAAATCAGTCTCAGAAGATGAGGCATAGCAGACTGGTGAATGAAATATTTTCTCCCTGGAATCTTTTCTAAATAGTATACTGCTGACTTTACGGCAGCTCAACTCTTCAGTAAATACTTAAGTTGGAAATAAACAGCACTTGATTTTGTTTCAGCATCTAATATCTTACTAAAATTCTGAAATTTCTCAGCTTAGATGTTTTCAAACTCTTCAACCACTTCACACCACTGCAATTGGAGAAGATTTCAGGATTTGAGGGCACTCTTTAACCTGACCCGCCAGAGATGTTTTGTTACACAGAACCATCTGAGAAGCTGTCATTTGAAACTGTTTGTTTCAAAAAATACTTGGCAGGTGATTGGATGAACCATCTGTCAATCAAACTCTTGCCGAAGCCGGTTGGGAGAAGAGCAAAAAACATCTCCTTTAGTGCCGTTCCTTGCTCTTCTTAAAATGAAGAAATACTCTCCATATGTGATACTGGGTGCCAACATGTCAGTGTAGCAGACAGTACACATTTCTGAGCTCTGCACCACAGCATTGATAGTTTCAGTTATTTTCAATGAGTATCTCTCGTGTTTCTGCATCGGACAGAATAATATGAGCATGGATAAGTTTATAACTTTCTTATCCGTCAAGAAATACCAAGAAATCAAGCGAGTGCAACTCCACTGAGTGATTCAATGAAACTAAATCTTCAGAGGTTAGCCAAATACATTTCCTTTGTAATTCAAGAAGCTGTTAAATTCATACTATCTTTTTCACATATTTGTATATTTTCCAAGTTTGACTTTCTGACAATGTAGTTTATGAATGTAATAGAGCTCAGAAGCCAGCTTCAATGTTTCCAAGGTTGGAGCTTCCTGCACATGCAAAGCCTCCAACTAGCAAAACTTCAAGAATCAATCTTTCACCTGCATAAATAAATTATAAAAACAGAACTTTTAGAAATAATACCTGCACGTTGTTCACATTCACCTCTTACCTTTAATGAGTGTGAGAAACTCCTCGTGTTTGACCCTGTTGCTCTGCATGTCGATCTTCAGCGTCAGCAGCAAAGTGAAGAGGAACTTGTGCTCTTCGTACAGGCCCCGGGCTGCGGACTTGTGCACCTCGAAGGTCATAAACTCGATGATGTTGGCGATGCGTTTGCTGGTGATGGGGCTTTTGGAGGACCTGTTTCAGAGGAATTTCATAGCAGATACCACATATAAAGTTTCATTCAATTCACAGCTTGTAAGCCCCTTAGAGCTCCTATTATAATGTCACAGTTTAAATCTAACATGACTCTTACAAATCAAATATAGACCAGAGATCACAGCATGGTCCGACTGGTTAACCTAACGATTAATGCTACCGTCTGTGATGCCTAGGCAACGGTGAATTATGTGAAAGCTTATTTCTAGCCATCAAGAATATTGGAAATATTGACATAATTAGTTGCATGGTTTGAAGCGAAATCATTCAAGCTGGCAAATCAATGGTAGCCGGTTCAAATGGACTGTCACTGTATTGAAGTTTGCCTCAGGCACTCCAAACACTTTGCACTATGCATTAACAGCAAAAATGCTTTCAAAAACCAAACTTCACAGTTAAAGTATCAATAATGATTCAGTAGCTTCTACCTTCATAACAAACTGGAAATAAGTCCCTTTAGTTTGCAGCTGCATGTCTTGTAGAGGCTACACTACATCTCTCCATCCCACTACATATATATCTCACATACTGTGTGAACTGTAGACAATTACAAACTATGACAAAAGCAAGTAAGGAGCAATAGTGAAATATGAGATATAATGGCAGGATAACAAGAGATCATTAAAAAACACTCACATTCAAGGAGAACCTGATTTATATACAAGAGGTGCATACAGTAAATTGAACACCAGTTAAATCTGAAGCAATTGCCCTGCAACGAAAACTACCTTTGTGAAGCTAATCTTATTCAATATTTGTTGCATTTGTGTAAGAGATTTGATGATACGACTCTATGGTGATGCTTCAGGTTGTCTTGTAGCATTGTTCTATTGAATTACAATTGATTGTTTGGTGTTGTTTGGAAACTAATGAAGTCCCTGTTTCTCGCTTCATCTCCTAGATTTTCGACCACATAGCTCTACTTGTGCTACAAAAGATCTAGTACAAAGAGTCACCTTCTCAACAACACAATGTCGCAATCACAACCTTCACATTATGTAGATCAAATAAACCCTGTAACAAAGGTATCTTTATTTTCTAATCAGGAAGCAAATGACACAAAGCTTCTTTGTGTTATGAAGGTCTAATGAAGAGGAGTTTATTGTAATTCATGGCTAGAAGTTGGAGCAAACAGAGACTAAGAATATAGCTTGGCAATTTTGTGCAATTTGACTTTTTCTTTTGCATTCACCAATTTCATCATGCTGTTCAACTGTGCTCGATGTACAATTATAACATTCCTGACAACATATGGCAGCATCTCTTCTGCTGTTACTGTGTGTAAATGTGGAACTAGTAGAAGGATAGTGGAGAGATAATGAGATGAGCCACAGATGAGAACTGTCTGGCTTTAAGACACTTGAATTATACAGTATGAGGTGTCTGAAGTAAATTTAATATTGTTTTGCCCTTTTTGAAAATCAATTTTATGGGAAAAGCTGATATAACATCACAGATGTCTGAATTCAACTCGGTATCAGTTGCCTAGAAAGTGCTCCAGCAGCACCCACTCACGATGCCAATAACCCAAACAAGTCCCCCACTGAGACTTTACAAATCACAATGAGGGGCAAACACAATTGCATGCGTGCCAGCCTTTTAAGACAAAGGCTGACATGGAGTTGCACAGGATCGCTTGCTATTTATGGGTAAACTCCATGCTTTGAAAAAAAAAGAAAATTGAATTACAGAGAGCAGCAAATGCCAGAGTATTCTCACCTAGCCAGAGAAAGGTCAAAAAGTCCCAGGAACTGTCTCAGAGAGGTCTGATACATGACGTTCACCATGCTCATCTCTGTGATCAGGAAGTACAGGATACTGCCCCTGGTGGCCACTGAAAACACACACAAAAACACAGAAATTACAATAGCAATCGCAAAATAAGTGCGGTTGTTGAAGCACACGTTTGTAACGGAGAGTTCTCGAACGAGTTGCTCAAAATGTCTGTTAACTTTAGAACACGTAGCAACAGATTGACACAGACTTTTTATTATGAACTGAATCTGTTTCAAAGGGATGTGTGTGGTGAGCAAATGTTCTCTTGGATAGGTTCCATTTCATCATCGCTTGAGCTGAATTATAAACTGATGAAATGAATCAGTTTTGTGAACTCGGCTGGCACGCTGTAACCAACCAGAGTAAATTACCCCCCCAAAAAAGTGGGTAAATTCTATCTTTGAGCCAGTTGTCATGACCTACCAGGTCGGTACTCCTCTCTGGCAGCGTTGATCTGGATCTCGGTCTCTGCAGCAATCTGTAGTTTCTGATTGACCTCTTCAGCTGTGCGCTTGGTGTTGCCAAGGACAATAATCAGACTCTCATCATCCACCAGTGAACCCTACAAAGAAACATATTTGCAAGAACAAGTCAGAAAATGAATGAAAAAAGCAAAACATATCCTGATAATCTTCCATGGGATGACCTCATTTTTGCAACTTTCTTTCCTAGAAACAATAGCCAACGCTTTAATGTAACTCCAGATGAGCACATTTGCATCACCAACAGTCTGCTTCATAAAAAAAAATAGTGTGAAAAATGAAGACACACCAGGAATCAGATAAACTGGTTTTAAAAAGTTGCTCCAGACACTTTAATTTAGTTGGAGGCAATGTTGTTCATCACTTCAAAATGTTCCCTGATACATCACAGTTTCAGTATTTCCTTGCCTGTGTGCTGGTCAGTCGGTAGAGGAGGTTGTCCTCTAGTTCCTTCATCTTTCTCTTGTTAGATGTCACGTCTTCCAAGAGGTCTGTCCTCTCCTTCTCCAGTTCCTGGTGTCACAACGTACATATAGATTACACAGTTGTAGCGTGGTGCTAGAGGAAAGGCCATGGGATCATTCAAATCAAAAGGGTTTACACCCTGGGGGGGAATGAATTTAGATTATGAGATACTGGAAGTTGACATGTTGGCCTTAGAGAAGACAAGATGAAAGAAGAGTACATGTAGGATTTATCTTGTTATTCAGAGCTAGAAGCCACTGAATACCAGTGGTATTCACTCTCGGATGAAAGCATGAACGTCATTCTGTCATTCATATTGCTGCAAGTGAAGTACTTTGAACACTCGGGAGCTGTGACATAAAGTGAAAGCAAATAACTGAACAATGATGTTGGGCTTCTAAATGCTGCATGAACTGTGAAGACGCAGGTTTTATAGCTGAGATTGTAGCTTCACCTCCCGTTATGATTAAATCCATATTTAGTACACAGATAATGAGGCAGTTTTCTCAATTAGCATAAATCCTTCAACTCATGATCAGCCATTACTAGCGGGACCTTGGCCTTTCCACAGTCGCAATCAATGCGTTCTCTGCATTGGGTGTATTTATATTGCCCTGAATGAATGCATCAAGTCCCCGACACTTAAGATGTGTGTGTCTTTGTGTTTATATTTGGCATTGGTGCATATGTATACTCTTTTTTTTCTTGTGTGGTTGTTTCTTCACAATGTGTATCTCAGGGTCGTAATGATTGCCGTCCTCAATATTCAAAGGGTGATGATACCCTCCAAGTTATATTGTGTCACATTTTGTGCTTGATAGAGGGAGAAAAGGAGGTACACAGCAGGGGGAAGTGTTGGGAGCAGGGTTTACGTTAGCCAGCATATGCCAGCTTTTTGCTGGTATTTCGTAGTTTTCCAGCAGATTAAATGATCAACAGCCAAAATGTCTGTTGGGAAATATGCCAAATAAATAGAGGCATTAATTAATAGCATATTAAGTAGCCTAATATTGTAGGCTAGTTGCCAAGACAACTTAAATATAGACTTAAAATGTACAAAAGTGTAAATGCCTCTGCTCCGCTGTGATTCTAATTCAATACACTTTTTGTCAAATTCTGCAAATATCTCCTCACGGTCCGCTGGCTGTCCGTTCTGTGTGTGCGCTGAAAAGCCGGTTTTCATACACGGCCAGCTGACTGTGTAAATGCAAAACAAATAAATGATGATATAAATAATAATCACGTCTGTTTCTGTAATACATTTTTACTTTTGGACTGAGAAAATTACAGAGACGAGGAATGCGGTGCAACACTCGCTGTGGGCGTGTGCGTGCTTGACAGAGAGACAAAGAGTGGAAAGAGAAGGTGAACTGCATGCAATGTTTTGGTAAGGTATTAATAATAATTTGAATGTCAACATCATGAATGAAGCTTCAAACTGTTCGGGAGGCTACGGCCCTACGAGCCCCACAACACTGTTTTGAATTTGTCAAACGCGGAAATCGGACTGACCGGCCTATTTTATTTTTTTAAGACAGCTTCTTTGTTTAACTTATTTTCAAGTTATATCTAATGTAGGCTATTATATGGCAATTTAAAACATATGTCCGGTAGTTGTTCTATATGGTTGGAATTCTGGAATATTAACGGTCAAAAAAGGTTGGAAGCCTGCATTTAAATGGTCTCCGAGGGCTTTTCAAGTAATTATAAGGATCTAGGCAGTTCGCATCAAGCCGGAGGAACATCCTTTCTGTGGAAACATACTGAAATTTAAACAAACTAATAGGCAATGATGTAATAGTGCAGTATATATTAATTGAAATATGCAGCCAATTATACAGTATATACAGTAGCTACTGTAGACTCTAAAGAGCAACTCTACCTGTTTTTCTGTGAGGATGACTCTGCCCAGCAGCTGGTCCTCCAGTCCTCTCATGGTGACGGTGAAGTCGATGATGGAGGTGCGGGCGCTGATCTCTGGGGTATAAGCCGGGTTAGGCAGCTTGGTGGTCACATACAGCCTGAAGCCCTTCATTACATCCACCTCTTTGTCACCCACTTTCACCTGCGAGGTGAGAGAAGGAAAGATAAAGAGCGCAAAGTCAGTGTCACAAAATACCTATACCCATGCAGAAGTATCAAAAGGCACAGGAAAAATGTGCTGATTATTATTCAGCCGAATCCGCCCTACACCGCCTCAAGACAATAATGTAAGATATAGTCACACATTTGTCATGACAGTAGTATAAGCAGATGTCTCAAAAAGCCATACTGACAAACATGATGAAGGTATCCTGGTGTCAGCGAACAAACCCTTTGCAGATATAGCTGCATTTCCTGTGTGCGTATGTTTGTGTAAGTGTGTACACGTGCATGGGTGTGTGCGTCTTGTGTTTGCTCTGATCAGCATTAAATTACTCATGGCAGTATAACTTCTAATTATCCATCTGGCGGTTTGTCCCTGGAGCAGTCGGCCGCAGACACCTTCACTTCCTCCTCACACCAGGATATTAATAGAAATTAAAGCTTTTCAGAAGAGGTTGGGAGGGAGAGCTAGACACCTCTAATTGGGCCTCTCAATAGGTAGCCGAGAGACTTGAGTGTGTTGTCTGCATGTAACACGTGCTCACTTGCAATCCCCATACCGTAGTGTGTGTGCATGTTTTCCTGCAGTTATATGGTATGGTTGATGTGTGTGTGTGTGTGTGAGTGCGTGCATGTGTGAGATAGAGGGAGGCAACTGCAGTGTCAGCTGCTGAATAACCAGCATCAGCTGGAGCCAGGAGTTGAGAGGCGATAATGAGAGAGAGAGAAATGCCTACAAGCAGACTTTCACTCTGCCTCGTTCTCGCAACCTCTTACATGCTGTGTGATTTAGTTTTTCTGTGTGTGAGAAAGAGAGAGGGATCGCAATGACAAATTAAAAAATTCATTGTTGTTGTGACGTACAGCACAGCACAATGACATAAGTTCATGCTTATCAGGATGAGAAAAGTTCACATGCAAAATCATTTCCTCTCAATGAGTTTTGTGGAAGTTATTTTTCAAATCTTTACAAGCAACACAGAAAAGACACATTTATGTGTGCAATAAAAATGTTTTTTTGAAAGTTCAAACCAATTTCTTTGGCAGAGAGACCAATTTAGAGTGCTTCCTTGTCATGTACAGTACTATATTTCCTGTAAAACCGAGGATTCACATCCTCAACGCTTGCTTCTGGGCAATTTTCCAAATTAAAAATGTCTAACTCCAACACGCATTACAGGAAATTAGGATGCTGACACAGAGAGTGGTCCATTTCTCACGGTCCAGCCACAAATGAAAAGAGCAAAAGATATCTAGCAGGGTGGGGGCACAATATTGGATTTCACTTCCCATCAACAGGAAATGTACTACTATACTGTAATTGTGTTTAATGGGCCACACTCTCATTATGAACTCATTCATTAGACTTGCCATGGTAGAAATCAGTCGCAGTGTGGGTAGATATTAGATGCAAGATTATCATGTTTGTCTATTAAGATTTAATTTTAAATGACTTTAAGTGTTAATTAAATGACCTCACTAATGGATATTCAAACGTTCTTCTCATCTCGCACGAAGCTGCTAAAACAAATACACACAGCTACTTGAACAAAGCACAGAAACAAGATCACTTCTCCCCAAACAAACGAGACAGATGCAAAAGAGAAGCCAGTTTTGGTTTAATATGCAGTCAAAAAAAACATGTTTCTGCACTTGACCTCGGTGAAATATGTTTGTTGGCTACTGGTAGGTTTTTAAAAAGGACTGAAGTAGTGCATTTTTTGTCGATACAGCTCCAAAAGATTATGCATACCTTTAGTATAAGAGTCAAAAGAGGCCACAAGTTGCTATAATCTAATACCTTTTTAAAAGAGTTGGAAATGAAACTACAAGTGGAAATCCACCGACGAAGAGAAACAGGAATAAATTACCTCTGCGCAGTCAGTCACTCTGCACACAATAAAACACTCTGACTGTGAGTGACCATGCCACTGAGCAAACTTGAATCTGTCCCAAGACAATTAGCATGATTTGGGTGCTCCAGGTGGCCAAACCAGCCAGCACTATACCCATGTTGTGCAGTGTCAGTGACTGAGTGGGCTAATCAACCTGTGTCAGTACAGGTGTGACAGTTGGCATGGCAAGGGGGACCTGGCCAAGTCCCATCATGCCTTTCTACCAGCGAGTGAAACACACCTTCACATTTCACACTCTTCTAGCCAAGGTAAAGAAAAGAGAAATATCTGGTACATGAGGTTGCCAGGAGGGTTATTTCTGTCACGTTACCTTGTAAGTGGAGCCAGTTTTGAAGAAGTTTTTTTCAAGGATGTTGTCGAGTGCAGGGTCCAACTCCTCACCTACATCCTCAATCAAAAGGGGGCGCCCAAGAGACAAACTGTCCTCCAGATGGTTCTTGAAGTACCTATGGTTCAGTGAGGTGATCTGTGATCAGAATATGAGACCTCTATTAATATATAGATATAAAAAAAAAAATGCTAATTGTGTGACTTTAACATATAATGCAATAGACAGCTGGAAGCATTAGTCAGCAGCAATCACATTGTTTCCAACAGGCTGATGAGCAAATGTATTCGACAGACAGTGAAAAGCATCTGATTCAGTCAAATGAAGGAGACGCACGTTTAACTTCTCCCTCGTTCCTCCTGTAAGACACAAAAGCCAGCCTCCGTCTGGGGAATGTGACTCGTCAAACTAATAACACATCGCTTTGTAAGGTGAGACATTTTTAGAATACCTTATACAAAAACATAAATACAGTTGTTTTGATGAGGTCACTTGTCGAAAGGGGTTTAAACCCTCTCTGCTTGGGGAATTGCGTTTTCAGGACACTCATAATACGATTGCAAAATGCGTTCACTCGGCTCAGAGATTGCCCCTAACAGGGCCAGTGACCTTGGCTGGTCTTATTACGTCTGCAGTGCTTTTTCAAAGCGCTGTACAAAAGAAGAAATAATGTTGGACAATGAAAAGGATTTGGGGGTAATCTAGATATATTATTACAAGCAATGTGAAGATGTTAGAAGCTGCTAAAAATCAGGAGATGAGTAAGGGGAAAAAATATTAAATTGTTAAATGCATGGATAAAAAGTAATGACATTGAAATAGTGACATAAGGTGGTTGTAGTTGAAGTTAATATTTTATTAATGAATCACAGTTTTGTTTTAATTTTAAATTATTAGGTTAGATAACAGAAAATGACAGGAAAAATATGAAAACAGAGGAACAATAACTTTGTTTTATATTACAAAAATGATCCCTGATTGACCCAAAATGTTGTTGCTGTTCTTGTATAATGTTAATAAATGGTAGGCCCCTCATTGTGTATTAAAAAATCTAGCGGCCAACACAGGTCACATATGTTAACGCAACAGATGACAAAAATCCCAAACCTGCAGCTCATTCCTGGCCTCTTTGTTCTTGATCCAGATTTTTCCCTGCGTCTGGGGGTCAATAAGGAGGGGAAAGCGGGCGGCTTTGGTGATAATGATGCCATTCTGAGTAGACAGGTCATCATTGGGGAGCCCCTGCAAGATGGAAAACAAATGGCTGGTTCAGGCTCAATCTTGATGTTAATTAATGCCAGCTAATTTATGTTTATATTTCAAGAATTCTACTTCATTTAACTATTTCTGTTTCACTGTCCATTATTTGATTTAGTAGCACCAAACATGTAAATGATCCATACATGTATTCTACAAAGAAAGAGGTTAATGATGAAGCATAACTATGACAGTCAGGCAACTGCAATATGAAGTCCTTGTAGAAAATAGACAAACCTTGAAGGTAAACTATGTTTCATAGACAAAAGGTCACTTTTCATTTCATTTTGTGAAATTGTCCAGTTGTGCAAAACAACATGCAATTCTTATCTACCTATCCTATCAAAAACCTCTAAACTTATCCTTGAAACTAAATATAGAATTATCACATACTGTATGTACTGCATTAATATGCACTAAAACAGTTGATTCGGTTGGCAGTAGTTACCACAGTAGATCACTCACCTGTAGGTTCCACTCGCCGACCGTGGGCGCGTCAATGAGCAGCTCCGTCAGATTGAGGTTGTTGCCAAATGGGATGCGACGCTGCTTCAACTCCCGCTGCCAGTCACTCAGTAGAAGATTACGAAACTCCTGATTGAAGGGGCCGGAGTAAGAGAGGAACGCTGTGGCCAGAAGAATGTCACCTGGAAGACAAAGGTGTTAGATTCTTTCGGTGTTATTAAATATAAAAAAAGGTCTGGAAGAGTAAAGCCAGCACAATCAGGTTATGAAAATGTGTACTATGTTAGCAGTACATTGGGAATTAAATGTCTGTCTAAAATGTAATTAGAAGTATTAGTATGCATTAATGACATTATGCATTTAGTCTAGTAATCCAAGACTAAACTGTTGTTTATTTGCTTAGTCATCCATCATAAATGGTATAAATTCATGTCTAATTAATTCAAGCGCCATTACACAAATCACTCATTCATGACAGAGCATCATTGTTAAACTGCAGAGACATCTCTTGATGCCACAGTTTTCTGAATACTGATTACGTTTTGAAGCCTGCTTTTTGACCCACCAACAAGGCGTTTGGTTTGGGCAGCGAACTCTTTGCTCTGCTCAGTCCATCTCTCCTTCTCGCCAGCGAGGCCACTGATGAGACTGGACGCCGTCTGCATCTTGTGTCTACAGCGCTCAGCATCCTCTAGCAGGGTCTGATGGGAAGGGAAGGCAGATAAACAAGTCAGTAGGTTGATGTGTCTGTCCCTCCAACCGTCTCCTCATCCATCCAACTCTCATTCAACCATTTATTCTCTGTACACCTTTATACCAATCTCAAGTATGTTTATGTGGACAAAGAGAGCATGTTCATATCAGTATTGAAATAATCAAGTCCTTGATGCTCTCTAATGGCAGTATAATAGGACTCAGTTAAGGATCGCTGGTACAAAGCTGATGTCAAATGTACTTTCATGATCTCTTTATCACTATGTGGGTTTCCTCCAGGTGCTACAGTCCAAAGCTAATGCAGATTAGGTTCATTTAAATCAGCCCAGTTGCCAAGAAAAAACTGTTGGCATTGGACGTCTCTGCAAACCAGGGATATGTTGAATGGTAACGTTTTTGCATTCGCTTAGAGTAAGTGAAGTAGTTTAAAGACTGAAAAGAGACACACCGGGCGGGCGGGAGGGGAGATGGATGGGTCCAATAAACGCAAGGCTTTCATCCAGGAGACCGGTGTTTGTGTCACGTTACAATCAGCTGTTCGTTTGTGTCCCGTGTTCACAACGTTCAGTGTCATTTTCACTGTACAAAACATAGTTCTTTCCTAAACCTAACTATAGTGGCATTTGTTGCGTTGTTACAGTTGTTACGTTACGCGGTTACGTTACGCGGTTACGTTACGCAGTTACGTTACGCGGTTACGTTATGTGTTTACGTTACCCTGTTAAGTTACGCTGTGACGTTGTTAAGTTACGCAGTTACATTGATACGTTACGTTGCTATATTGTTACGTTGTTACTTTTTTACGTTGTTACTTTTTTACATCGTTACGTTGTTACGCTGTTACGTTGTTACGTTGTTACGTTGTTACGCTGTCACGTTACCCTGTCACGTTACGCTGTCACGTTACGCTGTCACGTTACGCTGTTATGTTACGCTGTTATGTTGTTACATTATTATTTGAACACAAACCATTATCTTTTTTCTAACCTTAACCAAGTAGATCTGTTGCCTACATGTAAGCCTGACCAATCGTTTCACAATGTTAACCACGTGGCATTGTGTTTCTGCAAGTATGATACAAGGCTGATATGAAACGTATTTATGAAACAGATTTTTGGTTCAGAAACGTTGCCATTCAATGTATCCCTGGTTTGCAGAAACGTCCTATGCCAACCTGTTTTCTGGCGACTGTGTTGATTAAATTGCAGTAGGTGTAGTACTGTATGTGTTAGTCAAGTGATAGGCACATGGCATTCACCTAGTGCATGCTGGGTTAGGCTTGCATAGGCTCAAGACCCGTGCAACCCTGCAATGGATGAGCATGTTTGTATTTTCTTTTGTCAGTCTATCCTATCTGACTCTCCTAATTTGTATAGTCTTTTTGTAAAAACATAGTAGGTCAACAGCACTTTTAAGCCATTTATCCCAATTGTATTTTTATCAGCTGCTCACAGGCAATTAAGAGGTTGTTTGCTCATTAGCAATAATGTCTGTTTCATCTGGTATAGGCTTCTGCAGCGAGCCCTTCAATCTCGCTTTTGGCCCCCGGAGATGAACAGCTCTGCGTCTTAATCACAAAATTATAAAAAGAGTCAACTTAGGCCGTCCAGATTTCCTAATCAGCGAGTGTTGACGCACATACTGTTCCATTTACATGCTGTTATTTCTCACAGAACAGAGAGTACGGACGATGAAAAAACACACACAGCAAGCAGACAGACTCACAAACCTGCACGCACAATCAACAGTGTATCGCTTGACTACGTTACAATAATTTAAAGTGACACTTGCTTAACTCAGGTTGAGTCATTTTCAGTTTTTGTTGAAGATTATCACAGGCTGCATTTATAAAGACAGTCCTCCTTTGTGATTCCAGTTTAAAGGCCGATCATCTATTTCAACAAAAGGGTGGCTCATTTGATAAAATGCTGAAAGATACTGTATTATGATAATAATGATGTTAAAATAGGATCACCATCAATAGGAAGTTAAAGCACTGTGAAACTATTTTCAAGAAACACAACCTGGTTATAAATAGCACAACAAGTTCAATAAGTGGCACAATTGAAGCTTTAACAAATATGTACAGGTAAAGATACTAATTATAGACTTAATTTATCCCCACATATTTCAACGATCACTTTTTTCAATATTTATTTCATGAAGAAATGTACTGTCCCTGTGAAAGGACGGAAGTGAGCTGCGATAGGGAATGAAATCTCATTGTTCCAGGAAATTAGTGTATGAACTGAATCAATAAAGCACAAAGACAGCTGTGCCAGCTATATGAATTCAAACAATCATACGGAACAGCAAGTTAATTAACAAGGACTGGATCCAAACGGGTGATCCCATTTTCTGTGTGTCATGTGCTATTTAAACTCTACTAAGCAGAATAGAATAAATATTGTAATTCCCCATTATTATACAGGCTTCAGTGGAAGAGACTAATAACTAGATGTTCAATTGTATGTTATCTGATGTTCATTAATTAGTCTTAAAAGAGGAAAAGTCACAAAAATGTCAGCCGTTTGTGCAAAGTAGAAGTAGAAGTAGAAGCATCAGCACACCATAAAGCATTCACCTCACATCTGCTTTATATCACATGATCCAGTTTGTTGTTTCAGAAGTCTTTTGAGCACACACTGCTCCTATTTTTGTGTGGCAAACTGATAGATAGATTTTTTGTTTTGAGGAAGTAAGTAAAGCTGTTGACCTGTTTCTCCATCATGGCCTTCTCATACTCCGCCTGCACCACATCCAGCTCTGCTTGCTTGGCATCCAGCTCAGCCTGAGCCTTCTGAAGGTCCACATTAGCTATGGCCAGACGGTTCTGCTGCACTGCCAAGTTAGCCTAAAAAAGAATGGAAGAGAGAGAGAGAGAGAGAGAGAGAGACAGAGAGAGAGAGAGAGAGAGAGAGAGAGATATGTGATGCCTTTATTGCACATAAAACGCCGACAGGGGTCACAGTCAGTGCTCTAGGGAGAGGGCTCAGAAAGAGAGAGACATGAGACAGACCAGATGAGATGACAGAAAAAAAGACAGTGGAAAGGCGGCAGGAGTGAGTGTTTTATTGGCAAGAAGAATGGAGACAGTTTTCCCTATTTGGAGAGCAAAAAAAAACCCAGAAGAGATTAAATAATCTCAAAATGGTTAGGGATATGTTTTGGCTCAGGTCATGCATAAAATAAGTAAGTATGGAGGTGAAATGGTAGGACATAAATCTTTTTAGTTTAATGTCACAGGTGCAAATGCAGGGGCTCAAAGCTTCAAGAGTCCAACTGGCGGTGCAAGAATAGATATTTGCAAGAGGAAATTAGGGAGATAGAGAGAAACTGCAAGTAAATAGTGATGCAGGGGTGATGAAAAGGGCAAGGGAGGAAGAAAGGGAGTCTGAGGCCAACGGACGAAAAGCAGAAACGACATTTTCTGGCTAGAGCTGGGGCTGTGGAGAAAGCATCGCAAGAGGTTTAGAGACAGATTTAGAGGAAGGTTGTGAGTATGTCTAAGTCTGCTTGGGTGCCCTGGGGAAGAGGATGTCTGGGGCATTCATTTAATATTAATTGACATCTGAGAGGACTATCCCTGTCTGTCTGTCTGCCTGTCAGTCCAACTGTATCTCTGTCTGGCAGTCTGGCTGGCCAGCTTAAAGGGAAGCCACCACTGAGCTGGAAACCAGAAAATCAATTTGCAAGGCTGTGTTCCACGCTAAAGCAAAAGATCAGGATCAAAGAGGATACGAGGCAGGGTGTTCTCATGGAGGTTGTAGAGAATAAGAGAAAAAGACAGTCAGTGAGAGAGGGGATAAGGGAAACTATAGGAAAGGAGTGAGATGGGTGATTTGAAAAAGAAACCCGGGGTGAGCAGAGACATAAAGGTGCAGACAAGAAAGAGAAAAGGAGATGTGGCAGAGGGCAAAAAAAGTAGGAAAATGAGACCTGGTAACAAGCGGGGGAAGAAACTCGGGTACAAAAGAACGACAGTCACAGAAGGGGAAGCAGAGGTGATCATCGGGAAAGTTTTAGTGAACACAATCCAAAAGTATAACTGCATTCTGCACGTTGAAGCATTTAAATGCTCGTCATGCATCAGACAGACACAGACTGCACTGGCAGGAAGACAAACTAGAATAAGGATTTGGGACATTTGCATGAAATCACAGGGTTTAGAGAGCAGACGCGCGTGTGTGTGTGTGTGTGTGTGTGTGTGTGTGTGTGTGTGTGTGTGTGGTGCCGTGCCTTATTAATCAAGGATTTTGTGTACAGAGTATTCTGCTCTGCTCCCTTCTGCTGCGTGTGGAATTAATAGTTCCTTGGAAAAAAGAAATAATCACTGACCGAAACACTGCCGGTGCAAAGAAGCAATTAATTAGTGCAGCTTGAATTTTAAAAAAAAAACACAGGTCAGTCACTTACATAATAAACACAGCCCTTACTGTAGATGAAATCAGTATATCTCATTTCATTTTGTTGTAGAAGGGCAGAAGAGTTTTAAAATTCCATCTTTACGTTTGTGTAACTTTTGCTGATGCAAGAAACAGATTAGCAAATAATATGTTCTAATGAACATACAAAACACAGACCAAAGTATTGGATAAAGATGAGTAAGTTATGAGCTTAAAAAATAGGTTTTCACATGTTATCTTACACATAGCAACTAAACTCTTATACCACCCTATAGGGGGAGATCTAAATTGTCTGATAATAATGAATACGTTCTTTCAGATTTGATCTTTATCCCACTGAGGACTTTGCATGGTGACTCTGGAACAATGACTTTCATGACCAAGCTGTCTGTCTGGGGATGATCCATTTTTGGGGTTTCTACTAACATGATTAAATTCAAATAGGCCTTGGGAACTTGACTTGAGATGCACCCAAATTTACCATTTTTATTTTTGTATGCTCACGATCAGTGGATAGAAACCCAGATCTCTCTCTGTCTGGAGCACTTCTATTGCCTACACCATCCGCAAATTGTTGCTGCCAAAATGTGTGAATATGAATAAATCCTTTTCATATCAGAGACAGTCTGTGCTGTTCCTGAAGCCTGGGGCTTTCCTGCAGAAAAAAACAAGCGCTCTCCTCTACTCTAAGTGTTCCTTATTCATCAAAGTAGAAAACCATGGATTTTGCCCACGGAGTGTGTGTGTGCAAGTGTGTGAATGCTGCTGTTATATGTATTTTTTTTAGGTGATGATGACAGGTGCATCGCAATGTGTGTGGAAATTTAAGTGGCAGACATTTGTATGTTTGTGGACTTCATTTCAATTGAACTTCACTTGACTTATAGCGTCTCATACTGTCTACAAAGTACAAACAGAACTATTTCACCTTGATGCTGCACCAAGGAAAGTTAGATCTATTACACTGTGCTGTAGATTACCTTCAAGGGTAAGACCTCCTTGTTGATGGAGAAGAAAGAGGCCATAGCTTTTGTCCAGGACGCAAGGCCGGCCACATTGCCACACACCCTCTTGGCTGTTTCAATGTTGTAGTCGGACATGTCAAAATAGGGCAGCAGCAGCTCCACCATTTCCTCATTAATGGAGTCTTTGGGGAATTGCTGCAAGGCAGGGAGAAAGAGAGGTGATGGGTTGTGTGTGTGTGTGTGTGTGTGTGTATGGGGAGGGGAAAAAACAAGACTTATTTCAGTCGGTACACAAAGAATATAACCACACAACTACGTCATAAAAAAGCAGTGTAATAACAGCCTCTGTTACTTAAAAACGAAGAATGTAAAACTATATGAAATTAGAGAAAAATGATAAATGGAGCAGTGGTGATTGAGTAAAGACAGTAATCAGAGCAGGTAGTGAAAGCTGCAGAGGAAATGACAAGGAGAAAAGGAAAAACAAGTGGGGTGGGTGACCGAGACGAAAAGGGAAAAGACAAGGCAGATATGAGGGAGAGATAAATCTAAGAGGGAAAACAGCACAGAAGAGAGAAAAACAACTGTGCTAGAACAGATGAGAAAGAAAGAGACAGACAGAAAAAGGCGAGGAAGAAAAAAGATAAAAGATAACATGCACAGATGCACAAGGTAAGATAAAAGATCTGGTGTAGTTGGGTGACGAGAGAGATGAGATAAAAAGAAAAGAGAAGAAAGTGAGACGGATGCGTAGACGGAAAAATGTAACACAGAGGGGAGTAAAAGTGGAACAAGTTGAGGCAAATCTAACAAAGTTGTGGATTCAAATTTGAGGAGTGAAATAACATGTCTTCAAAGTCACTGATTGTACCTATTTTACACATTATCCTGATTTATCCATTCCACCTTGGCGTCGAATTACTGCTAATTGTAATGATCAAAAATAAGGCTTTAAATTGATCAAACCTGCCCGAACCTGTATTTCTGAACTTTTAAGCTCACATGTTGAAGAGCATACACGTCACCTTAAAAAAAGTAATGTGTAGTGTCTCGTTCTTTTTATCATTATTGCTGTTACAAACACTAAAATAACTAATATCATGGTTATGAAGTTGTTGCCTGCAATATTGAGAATACATGGAGGCCAACGCTCTTTCCTATACAGGACAGGTAACTATAAAAACAACAGCTAATTTTATCCATTAAATAGTATTATGTAAGTGAGTATTAAAAATGTATGCAATTCACTGATTAGTTGAGCTGCAGGCCGTGATTCTGTTGCATACCGAAACACACCTAAGAAGCACTTCAGGATAAAAACAGGATACTTTACACTAGGATGTTATTGAAGAGTCTATAACATGTATTTTTGCTGCTTCTATTTTGATAAATACCCATCATCATAATATTGTAGTCGCTGCATGTTTTCTGACTTAATTCTACAACAAAAAAGACTAACTTATTTTCATGGAAGAGCAGGAAAAAGGCTTTTTTATGATCCTTGGAGCTGGTTCTGGTCCTTCAGTAATGCATGCACAATCATTTTACCTTGTTTCATTTTGTAAATAACTCTGTAGGCTACCAAGGATATCTCATCTCATATGTGAGCAGGCTTTCTGCAGCATCTATACCTTACTTCAGTCCAAACTGTACAAATGTGATATTAGCGAGTGTACCTGCAGGCTGCCCAGGAAGTTTCCAGCTGTCATGAGTTTTAGGGACTCCTGCCAGGACGGCGTATGGCAGTTCTTCTCTGGGTCGATCTTCACTGTGTTGACCCGCCTCTGGAAGAGCAGCAGCACGCAGTCCATGATCCGCATGATGAGGTGAGGGGGACGACCGAGTGTTCGTACGGTGGCGATGTCTGATGGCTTGATTGTCTGAGTGGGTACAAAAGGAAAGATACATAGAGGATTTTAGTGGGCAAACATAATGGATGTACACAGGACAAGCTATAAGGTGAAACAATTAAGATGAGTGCGAAGGATAAAGTAATTTGTTCTTCATTACATCTTTCTATTGCAATAGAAAACAGAGGAGCTATACAGAGGAAGTACAACTAGGGCACTGAAGATGAGAGACATGTTGAAGGCTAAGTATAAACGGAACAGAGAATTACTTCAAGGGACTGATTAAAATGAGAGCGGCAGCAGGAGTGTAAAGAAAATGTTCCAGTGAGAGTTGTTTGGCTGCTTCATCAGGCCCTCTGCCCGCTCCTCTCATCTCTTCTCTTTCTTGCACTTTCCTTGTTTCTGCTCTCTCTTCCCTTCTCCATTTCCACTCTGTTTCATCCGTCCAAGTGTAGCGAGGATCTCCCACCAGAGAGTCAGCCAGACACAATTTTACATAAGGATTTTTACTTGGCATACTGTAAGTACAGTAATGACAAAATACTGTAACCCTTTGGATCACTACCTTGTTTTTCTCCTTGCAAACTAGTCACTCATGCAACAGCATTGGTCTTTGGTCTCCGCATTCAGTTAACTAATATCATGGTATTACTATTCTAGACATATATTCTATCTGGTCCTTTACACAGGTCATAACTGGACCTGCAGTGTGTAAAGCTAATGGCCTTTTCATACAATCAATAAATGGATAATCCTTTCCTACTTTTTATATAATCATAATCAAACAAATACAGTAAGAGCAAACCAAACTGCACTATGTTCATCCTGAATCTATCGAGACTAGGCAGGCTAAACTGAGCTGCAGTCTTTGACTTGAATGCTTCAGGAAAATATTTTATTAATATTATTGCTATGAACTTGCATCATATACTTGTGTTGATTAAGAGCTAAATCAAAGAAACATATACTAAGTAGATCAAGTATAATTTTTCAAGGGAAACTTGAAGTGTAAATAATTATAATATATATACAGTACATCTCTGCACAGACCAGCTGTAACCAGCAGTAAGAAAGTCAACTATAGAAAATGCAGTACTAAACAAAACTGTATACGCTGTCTGTGTAGCTTCATATCAACCATCCAGGTATGTCAAGTTAATGTCTAGTTGAAAGTGTCCTTAATGATTCTCATGTTACATCGTGGTGTGAATGACCCACCGAGGAAGAGGTAGACCTATTAATCAGCACAATAGCATACCAATTTGGTGTGCTTTCTTCCAAATAATCCAGTCACGTAATCATCCATTCATGAAATGAAATCGCACAATTTAGAATCCTACTTACCCTGGAAATACTCACAAACATCAATGGTTTGTAAGGATGGCATTTAACAATTTAACAGGAAGCACAACAAAAAAATAATGGCCTGTCATAAGCCACAGAACAACGCATCGCCCATTGTACATAAATAGAACATATTCCAACAATGTAATCCACCAAATCATACTTATATTCTCTTACGAATGATTAAATGTGGGATGACAAAAAATATTTATTAAAAACGGTGTATGCAAAAGTAGTCGACTAGGCTGCTGCAGAAGTAAGGAAGATATCAGCCAATGAATCGTCTATCAGTTTTTTCTTGCTCCAAACTATCGTTATTATATCAGCCTTTAAAAATCCACTATCGTCCACCTCTTCACTGAGGTTCATAGTAAATGCCTCAATCTGTCAACTTAAATCTGTAGACGTAAAGAAACCTCTTGAATGAGGCAAAAAAAAAAATCAAGTTCTACGACAACAGTCCAGTCGTGTGCAGCTCTATTTAAAACCCACGGCGTATATACTGTACAGAACATGATCAAAATGCTTGATCATCAATCCAGACAGATTGCCCAATGTTTGGAAATGTAAGGTTTCCATCAAACAGCAGTGAGATGAAAATTTTTTAGTCAGGGACCTCCCATAGGAGATCTGTATGCAACCGTCTACCCAGGAGGACAGCTTTAATTACAACGCAGCTCCAGGCTCCAGAGCACCGTGCTAACTTTAGAAACACCCGCTGTTACACACACATACACTCACAGGATGGGAAAGCTGTAGGCAAAAAAACTGCATGCAGCTACAAACAGCAAGTCACAAGGTGCTCTAAGTGGCAACCTGAAGCAACACAAAGTGGGAGCAAGAGAAATATTGGTGGGGGAGACATTAAGCCACACAGAGGGGCACAATAAGCTGCAACACGCAGTTTACTGACAATTTCTAACCCTTAGGCTATCTTGTACGGCAAACTTACGCTTGGACGAACAGTATGCGGTACAGGGGCAAAAGAGAACGTCATGCGGAGCGGCACTGCATGGTACAGTAGGCTTGTAAGAAGAAGAGGAACATGAAAATACAACCATATACTATATTCAGAGTGTACAGTATTACTGCTGTTCAGGGATTTATCAATACTCTGGACTGTTTTAAATAAAAAATTACATTAACTATCTCAATTATGCAGCTCATAAATAGAATTACAGAGCATGTCCTAAAAATTTAATTTGTATTTCCTTTGATTGAGGAAATTTCCCTGTGGAGACATTATTTTTAGATCCAGTTATAGTCAATGTAAATACCACCCCCCACATTAAGGAGCCTTTACATATTCAAAGTATTACGTACTTTGTGGAGAACACTGTCATGTATTTCCTTCAAAAACTAGCACTGCTGGGCTTTTTGGGATCTGGACTTGTAATCATGCATCTGTCTCTCAACTCAAGTAAAATGTAATCACGGCTAATCCAAAGTGTTTTACATGAAAGTGATGGACAGTGATAAAAACATATGACAGAAAGACAATATATATGAAGCAGAAAACCAAGAAAAGATGCAGAAAACAAAAAGTCACACTCCCACCGGCTAGCACGCAGTTAGGACAAGAAATCAAATAAAGTTAAAAGTCAGTGCCTCAAAGTGTGTTTTAAGTTGCTTTTTAAAGATAGAAAAGGACTGGAATAATCAATAAGATGGAGAGAGCGAGCACCATCATTTTGGTGAAGCTACTGACAAACCTCTGGGCGTTAATTTTTTATAGTATTGGAATAGGAGATCATGCAGCCAGAGTATGCAGTGCTTTGTAGACTAATAGTGGTATTTTAAACTCTAAAAGTAACTGGGAACTACTTAAGTGATGCAGTAACCGAGGTAACGGTCTATTAACAGTTAACAGTAACAGTCTTGTTAATAGCAGCATTTTGGACCAGATGAAGGCAAGAAAAAAACGCATCAGGTACAGTTACAACAGTCAAGATGTGAGATAACTTGATATAAATACTTTGTGTGGGCAGTCCATCATTCTTTGACTCGTGTTTTTACTTACAAAACAAGTTTGGAAATCACAAATCTGTCCACCTGAGGGAGATAGAAATGTGGACCATATGGCTCCCAGGTGTTTCCTCATACCTGCAGTGCAGCCTCTGCTTCCTGAAGAGCTGGCCGGGCAGCTTCAAGTTTCTCCTCGGCGATGGCCTTGTCGGCCGAGATGCTGTCTACAATGGCCTGGGCCTTGTCCTTCACTTTCTGCACCTCCACCTTCACTCGCTCTGCTGCCTGGGCTTTTACTGTCACCTCTTTCAACACCTGGGTGCATGTTCAAGACACAAACATGAGGTCACATGTGTCAATGCAATCTCAATTTTCATCTTCTCCTTTAATATCAACAAAACAAAAACAACTGCTAACCTCATGTTTAATTTGTTTATTTTACTATTCTCTAGAGACACTCTCCTGCCTGAAACCTACCATATCAGCCTTGTCATTGGCAACCTGTAGCTCCTTTTCTTTCACCTCCAGCTCCTTGCTGAGTGCTGCTACAGACTCTGATGCCTCCTTCAGCTTCTGGAGACCAGTGTTCATCCTAAACAGGAGAAATATTAAGCATAATCAAGTAAGCCACATTCATTTCAAGCATATACTGTTATATCTTGGAAGTTGCTATTATGTGCTAGACTATTTTGAGAGGCATCTGCACATCTACACCTGGGATTCTGTTTGTTGTAAATATCCACAAACTTTCAGGACAGACTACATGACATTCGGACAGAATTGTTGGTCCACTGGGCACCACGTGGTGGAAAATACTTGTACATCCTTTAACAGGAAAGCAGCTTTTCATAATTACTTCAACACCTGCCAATACATCTTTGGAGGCTGTATTTTAATGCTGTACTCTCAAAAAAAATGACTCCTGACTGATGATTCTGGACTGGCCCCTTTGACGTCAGCGACATCCTGTTCATCATTCACTGTCGGTGCCATTAGAGAGTCGATAACTATTGATGATTGGGTTCAGTCTCCCTTTGAAAACAACTGTGATTTTTCAGGAAAATGCACTAATCATGCCTAATTATTGATGCCTCACTTATGACTGGCCCCTTTGTGACTAAGTGGACGCAAGCCTTATACAAACCAACCCTCACTAATAGTATGAGATGTAGACAATATGCAGATGTTGAGGTACGATTCTAAGGTGGACTGAAAGTCAGTTTAAATTCTACAACGGCTAAAAAAGTGTGACAGTATATGTCAACAATATAATTACAAGCATAACAAATATCCAACTTAATCCTGTAAGTCTGTTTACCTGTTGGCCAGGGTCTGGACTTCAGACCTCTTCTCCTTATAGACGGCCTTGTAGCCCTGAATGAAGGACAGGTAGGACTTAGGTGTGACGTGGGTGGAGCGTCGGTATCTAGAGTTAAATTAGATTACAGTAGGTTCATTTCATGTCATATTAGAATGCAGGAGAATCATTTGCACAATATTTTATGCTTAAACTTTAATCCACATTTACTAGAACTTTTATTCTATAAAATTACGAACAGCAACGTCCCAAGTTTGTGTCCAGCTGCTGCATGGCATTCCCAATCTCTCTGTCCCCTAATTTCATGTCTTCTTTCTACTATCCGCGCTCTAATAAACTCACAAAAAGTCCTTAAAATACGTTTCTTCTTGTATTAATAATGATATTTATCAAACTGTCTAAGATAACTAGTATAACATGTTGATTTGGTTCAAGGGTAGATTGCTAGCAGACACAGAGAGGAAGTCTGTTTCACAAAATACTGTACCTCTGGAAGTAGTCCACACATTTCTCTGCCACGCCATCCTGGAAAGAACCCATGCACTGGACTACCTCACATTTAACCTGGGCTGAGCAGTCGATGTCATAGACTGACAGGAAGTGCTCAGAAACTGAAGGACAGACAGGTGGAGGAAGAAGAAGAGAGAGAATTAAGTGGAGAAAAATACAGAGAACGCAGTGTGGAAATTGGTTCCTGAAACCAGATTGGTAAATGTAAACATAAATATAGCAGGCTTCTTTACTGCTCAATACTCTGACACGCTGCAAGAAATTCAAATTGATTGTTTTCTAAGCAAGAGTGTAATTGCATGGGACATTATGGATTATTGGTTACACACATCTGTGTCATTCTTCTGAGTGATTTAACAAAATATGGAAAGGACATTCGGAGACAGAAGGAGACAGCAGGGGATGATTGGAAAATGTGCTGCAAGATATTGTTTTTCGGGACAAAATGAGCTGCACAGATTTTAAAATAACTGAAAGAATTAAGACTCGTTGTATTTGTTTGTGAATGAAAAATGTAATTAGGATCTATATCAGTATTGGTTGAAAGCTGATGTCTAGGCAATGTTCTGAAGCAACAGCAGTAAGATTAATAATAGACATTAAAAATTGACAAATGATAGATGAGGAAATGAGAAAAGTAAATCTCAGCAGCATGACTACGGTTGTCTAACAAAGACAATTTGAAAAGTTATAATTTTGTTCTGACTTTTAGTAATTACAAAGCGCAAGGGAGACACTCAGAAAGCTGACTACTGTGTTGTGATAAATGAATTGTAATATCCCAGTTTAATCTGATTTTGAGGCACTGAGAAAAACAACAGCACCCACTCTAAATAGAGTACAGGGTTATATACATATTGGGAAAACAAATGCTACCATTAGATCATATATAGATATAAAATAAAAATATGTCTGTGAAACGTACCTGCAACAAGAGCATCTTTTGGCCACCGGCTGAACCAGTCCATGGTGCAACCAGATATCAATGCAGGAAACTTTAACGCCCGGTTTCGGAACTTTTCCCCAACGGGCGAGAAGCACAGAACGACGTGGAGATTATGTCGGACTCGTGACATGAAGTACTCGTACAGGTTTTCATTGGTCGGCGGTCGCCTGGGAAACTCCCGTTTCATGACAGGGATGAGATCACTTAGGATCTCGTCAATCTCATCACGAGCGAATAAGTTGGACACCTGAGGATAGAAATATACACACACACACACACACACACACACATTAATGTCAAATTAGATGATCTATCCATCTTATATCTGTGTTCAGGTTGTTAGACCTGAAAATACTGGTTGGACTGCGTCTGTGGGTTTGGTATCAGGGCAGGTTTAGGGGTAAATCGTTTTTTTTGTTTAAATCTATCACTTGTTTTTTAAAAATGTTGTTTCTGTGTACAAAAATTAGATATGCTTTTTCATCTTTTAACCATTTTAGGACGTCTCCTTTGTTTCTAATTTATGCAGCATTAGAAAATACAAAGATTGAGGAACACCATAATACGATTTCAGGGGTTTTCTCTCAGCACTCTAATCTAACAAAGGACATTCATGTTTAGGATGCCAAATGAGTGCTTAATTTGATCTGGGATTTCTCATGCAAAACCTTTTCAGCCCAGATTATCAAATATCAATCTGTATCTGTAATTGAGGCACATGGAAACAGATGGTGACAAATATAAATTCAGAGAAGCACAATTTGAAAAAAAGCCTTCCAGAAATATATTCAGTAACATGACAAGGTAAACCATCTGAAGTCCAGCAATATTTAGTATTGATTGCTTATCAATTCAAAGGCAAGATTTCCCCAGTATAACATAATTAGAATTAAACCCTTAGTTTAATAGTGCTGTGATTTTTTATTTTCTATTTCGATTATGTCATCACTTTACAACTTCTCCCTCTAACTTCTGATATATGTCCCATTCTCTTTATTTCCTCTGACCCTTTACCGTATTAGTACATGGTTGATTAAAAAGAAATAACAAATGAATTACTAAGCTGCTGGTGAATAAGCCTAATTATGGTGACAGTAAAACAGTGTATCTAATGTATATTCACTTACAGTAGCTTAGGATAGTTAGATTTGAACTGACATTGGAAGTTGATTTTAATTTACTTTTGGACATTTTGGACTTTTTCTTTTTAATTGGGTCGGCACAGAGCTGCAGACACTTGTTAAAAAAAAACCCTGCTCATCCTCCATATAATGCCTTATAGCCTGGTGCTGAGGAATGAAAAAAAATCTTCATTATGGAATAACACACCCGCTTTGTCCAGGTTTGACGTAGGGGATAGTGGCAATGCATCCTTTCACATTGCTTTTTGCACCTTTTCACTAAATCCCTAGTTACCGAGAGAGCGAGAGAGAAAGATAGAAAGTAACATAGCGGAGAGAGCACAGGAGAGAGTCTTGGCGGGGCATGTGGTGTTGTGGTTAGAAGCACCATGTCTCTAACCATCTGCTGGCTTCCTCTCACATAAACAACAGCCTCACACTAACAGCTCGCCCTTCCCTTTTTATTTCTCATCTCTTGTCACCGTCTCTCACAAACTTCTCTCACACACAAACATGACACACAAACCTCTCACCTGCACACAAGCAAAACCCAGACACAAAGTCTTGTCCCCACTTCTGTTTACCTCCCTGGTAAAGCAGTGCTGCTTAAATTGTAATGTAGGAAGGGAGGTAGAGGAGCAGGGGGGAGGAAGGTGGAACAGAGGGTGGATAGGGGATGCTTTCATGATGAAGCAGAGAGAGCAACAGGAAACAAAGGGAGATTAGAGAAGAGAACGAGCAGATGGAAAATGAGGATAGAAGAATGAAAGAGGTAATTAAGAAGAAGTAAACAAAAGCGCAAGGAGGGAAAATTGGGTAAAAATTAAAAAGTGAAGGAAAAGTAAGAGTGGAAAAAAATCACTTAAAAAGCAATTGCACACCCAGGGCTGTTACCGGCGGCTGCTCACAGTGCCAACATGTTGATAAACAGATTTTCTGTTTCAGGGCCATGTTGTATATTCAAAAAAACTAAGCATAATGAAATGACGGAGAGAAAAAAACAGTTCTTAAAACCTGAAACTGTTGCACTTAGATGATTAAATTGTAGCTAATTTTGCTGCGCATCACATCACGCGTATTAGATCCTCCAAAGAGTCCAGTCTCTACACGTCTCTCCGTTAAAGTGCTGGGTGACTCATCGCTGTGATGGCTATGCTGCACAATGAGTGCATGGTTAGGGTAAAAAAAATCCTTTTTAAGAAAATAGTTTCTTCCCCCGTAGCATGCCCCGTCCTGATCTTATGAAATTAACCAATGTAGGAATAATTGCAAATGGTTCCTTGTTAGTGGTAGCTTATCTTAAAATTGAACAAACATCACTCATCAAAAAGTATGATGTATGTCAGACTAAAAGATCAAATGTATGGAAAAGATAAATCAATAAAAACAAAAAGATTTCACCATCACACATGTAGATGTTGAGATGTAGACCTTCAACGCATGCATAATAAATATAAGTTTATCAGTGATCAGAGTCTTTGATTTAGAAGATGTACAAGATGGGGGGGCTTTATGCTTAGCATTAATATGCCGTTATAAGACGGGGTCTTCACAGCTTGCTAATGCTTGATTAGAACTACATAACGTAAAGATCACAGAACATACACATCCAAGCAGTGAGAGCTGGGAAGAGGTCGGTAAAAAGCAGCAAGACTCTTATGTCAGCACAAAGGAGTAGCAGCCTGATGAGAGCGAGATACTGTATATCATTTAAATATCTTGACACTAGGCGTGTGTAAAATAATAATGAGTTCACTTATTCATGTAAAAACAAAGTTAGTTCGAGTACAGCACCTGACATAATGCAGTACTAGCATGAGCTTACATTCATTTGTGGCCTGCAAATGCGTATATAGCAGACTGGTCCAATCATCTTATACCAGGCAGAGTTTCCTGAATGATCTTCCACTGCTCAGTCATCCTTCAACTTTTCCATCTTTAAAGTTGCCATTCACATAACCCTTTTTTCTTTTATTGTGATGGCATCTTTGATGATATTGCCAAATATGAATCAAGACAGTTAGGAGGAAGGAGGAGGAGGAGGAGGAAAAAAGGAGGTAAAGAAGACGAAGAAAATGAAGGCAGGAGGAGAATAAATTGGAAGAGCCCCCAAGGAGGAGAACGGATTATCTGAAGAGGAGGTGTAAAGGAAAATATGGATGAAGAGGAAGGAGCTTAGAGGCATATGAATAACCCGGAGAAAAAGGAAGGGTGGACTTGAGAGTACAAATTGAGGAGGAGGAAGACAGGGGCAACAAGGGAAAATGGAGACAGAACAGGAGGAAAACCGGAGGGGGAAGGAACAGGAAGGGCCAGCACAAAAGAGGGAAGTAGGTGTGGAGGGAAAGATGTAGGAGTTAAGAGGAGAAGGGGGGAGCTAAAGAGGATTGTAAGTTAGAGAGCAGAGAGAAAAGTGCTTTGGAAATGCTTTATTTGCCCCAGTTACACACAACTACTGGATCCAGAACAATGGGTGATTCTGGGACTCCGTTCTGCAGCTGTAATGTAGAACGATGCAAGTACAGAAAAGATCTAGCTGTATCCGTCCCTTCTGTCAGTTACAGCTTCAATTCATTACATCCAAATCGATGAGAAAATAATTGTGAAATGCTATCGTATTGACAGAGAAAATGCAATTTGATTGAATTGAGATAAACTGCAGCGCTCATAAACCAGATACAAGGCAACGTGGCTTTCTCTTCTCTAGGTCTTTTTGCTGTCGCTGCCTTGAAATGTTTGTTTCACTCAAGGGTGAATGACAGCAGCACTATTGTGTATAATAAATCCATATGTTTTTTCTTCTGAGCACCACTCTTAACCAAAGAGAGGAGCTGTTTTTCATCCACTCAACACTCTCTGGTAAATTACACTGATAAGTATGAATTAAATATAAAACATATAGGGGAATGTAATTGTATAAATCATGCACTGGGGGAAATTTCTTTGAATACACCATTCTCATAATAATATTCATAATAGCAGTGCAAAAGGTCTATTCTATGAGTTGCTCTCTCTCTGTGCTTATTCTTCCATTTGGCCCACCTGATGCATTTTGAAACATTTGACTGTTATCATTTGAGACAATGCATGGCACCAATGCTGACCTACACTATATTTCTGGTATGTCGCCTATGATCCAGATGTATTTCCTGCGTTTGTTCCTAGTTCACAGCACCAAACCGATTACTGTGAGGGCTCTTCAGCAATTTATTGGAGAATTATTTCACACATTTAACGAGTTCACATTAAATATAAGTTTATCTTAATATAAACAGTCATGCGTGTGTGTTTTTGTGTCTTTTTCCATGTGTGTGCTCCTGACCTCTCCAGACGACAGGACGTTGTTCATGTACTCGAGGAAGGCCTCGTCTTTGATTTCGTTGTCCGTAAAGAGGAAGCTGATGCCTTTGCCATGTTGGCCAGCTGTTCTGTACAAACCCTTCAGGTCATCCATTAGGTTGGCTGTGTTGTATGAGCTGGAAAATAACAGATGAAAAATGAGTGTGAAATGAGTGTGAAAGTGGAAGATTGATGGGTGGAATTAATTGCATAAAAATATGGGTGAGAAACTAAATGCATGAAAAGCAACAGAGTTAGGATGATATATGTGGTTAAAAGGGATAGTTTACATGAAGGCAATGAAAAAGATAGTGAGAGACAAATTGAGTCTGCATGAGAAATAGAGACATATCTGTACTGGATGTGCATGGAAAAGGCCACTGTCTGTCTGAGTGTGTAAAAAGGGAAGAAAAAGACAAAAATCAAGGCGCCTGTTTTTTCCAAAAGAGTCCAGAGGCTCAATCATATTAATACCAAACACTAAAATCTGTCAGGAAAAGAGCAGCTGGGAAATATGACGGCGATAAATGCACATGGGGACTGAGGGAGAAAAAACATTTGACAGGTTTGGGAGAGCGAGGGAGAGGCCACAGTGAGACACAGAACAATAAGGCAGACAAAGTGTAGGACAGAACAAGCAGATAAAAATGACAGTTAAATCGCAAGAGAGTTTTTCTTATTCTGATCAATCCACTGCACTGAAAAGACAATCATATCGTCTCACGGAGAAGACTCAGTTGACGAGGGGCCAGAGCAAAGATATTAAACAATAAATATATTTCAGAATGTGTCCTGTCCCGGCAAATTACTTCATCCTGATTGCAGCTCCTGAAAGATGAATCTTTCTCAAATGTTAGAACTGAGACAGAATGTTCAGACTCTGTAAAAGAGAGTACAGTGCTTTTGATTTCATATCTAAAACTATTTAGAGTTTAACCTAATTCAAAACGAAATGACATTGTGCATGCAACATAGCAGGCTACTAACTCAACAGCATAATTTGAATACAAACTGGATGCTATTGCAAGTTACAGGGTACTTATAGAAAATAACTGAGTCTGTAAACATCCAATTTATGTTTGTTAAGTGACTCAGTATCCTTCAACATATGCCTATTGTATGTGAGCATTACCGTGTGAGAGTGATTTGGAAGATCTTGTATCCAGCTATGAATGAAGCCAGTCTGGTCAGGCTCTGTTTGCCCGAACCCCCGACACCCACCAACAAGGCATTACCTCCAGGTGTCCGGATTATCCTCGACACCTACACACACAAAACCAAACATACACATAAAAACTAGGATTAATAACGGGAGCCGCAAGTGCGAAAAGGAGAAAGGAAAAAAAAACAAACAAGGGAGACAGAGAGGGAGATTTTGTGTGAGTAGAAATAGATGTGAGAAGCAAGCAAGGATTAAAAAAGCTCCACAAATGAAGTTGAGCTTAAATATGACTGGCAGGATATTTTGGGGCTTGAAGGCTGTCTGAACACATCTGAGGGCTTTGAAAATGCAAGAAGCTTGACCGTTCAATAAGAAACATTTGGCTGGGTGGCCAGAGACATGACTCCGATGGGATGCCCGTTTCTCAAGGCTCTGGGTTTGTTTTGAGTTTGGCTGCGCGTGCAATATTTTGCTTTAAGTTAAAAAGATAAACTGGGAAAAAAACGTTCGGAAACTTGTGTTTGGTGGATTATTTTCTCTGTTGTTACAATGCTAATTGGCATTGTATTTTACATCATTGGAAAGCCTGTTTATTTACCTTCACAATGATGTCCAGCTTGTAAGGATCATGCATTTGTGGGATGAGCAGCACAGCTGATTATGTGGGGAGAGCCCAAGAAAAATTTGCCAAAATGATCTGCCAATGGTAAACAGTGTATTCTCCTGTTGGTATTGACTCTTGTTTTGAGGTGTTTGGTGGATTGGATGATTGAACTCTCTACCAGTAACAAGGAACAAACAAGACATATTGGCTATTTTACACTTTATTCATTCAATACACCGTCAGGAGCCTCAGTAGCAGGTCGAAGATCCATACGCAGCCACAATAGCAATCGACCAAACACAAGTTTCTGAACTTTTTTTCCCCAGTTTATATACTTCTCTCTCACAGTACTAATACTAACACTAATATGGCTAAATCATAAAAAAAATCTTTAGAGTACCTTGACCAGATGCATCATAGCATCCTGAAAGAAGACCATGTCCATGCCAGTACCCCTGATGCTCTCATTGTAATGGTTCAGAAACATGTTCAGGCGGTCCTTTAAACTCTCAAACGATTCGATAGGCTCGTACACTTTGGGCAAATCGAAGTCTGATTCTTCTGGCTCTTCCCCTGTGAGGAAAGAACATCTTACATTAAAATGATCATAATACAAAAGCAAATAATTCCAGCTTAAATGTTCCGGTCTGTTTGATCGATCGGTACCTGTAGCCTCAGGTGCATCTCGTAGAAAGTCGACAAAGTATCTGTCCAGTCCGTGGTCCCCTATGTTCTTGTTCTCCTCGACAAGCTCCTCCTCTACCAGCTTTGCCAAAGCCTGGTCAAACCACTCCACGTCCTCAGGCATGGTAAATCTGTCAGCTATCACACGACTGCACTCGTGCTTCCACAACGCCAGCAGCACCTGGAAATGATGTTTTTGGGTTATTGCTCTCATTCAAGCTAGTAAGGTCAAAAATCTTTCGTTGGGGGAAAGTCTCTCTTCAATCTGTCAACCAATACAAGCCAGCAGGACAGCTACTGAATTAGCTAATTCACTTCAGCTCTATTGCATATGACAAATAGTATTGATTGGGAGGGAAACGTTTTATTCTTTAATGGAATTGAATGAGTTTGATAACTTGGTAAAAATAAAAGATTCACATGAGCAAAGAAAAGCATTGAGCGGAGACACACGGGATCATTCGCCTGGACTGAAATTCATTAGCCAGACATTGATTAGATGTATTGATTGTAGGAATTCTGCACAAACAGCAACCTTATCATGAAATAAAATCCTGGGAAAGTTGCATTTATTAATATCCGATGCTCTTGTATTCTACCGACTGGTTTAGTTTATTCTACTCTGGCCTATACGCTGGGTTCAAAGTTATACTGGATGCGTCCTTACACACTCGGAGCTCCGTGTCTGACTTGCGATCTCCAGCGTTAGCTTCGGCGTCTGGTTTCGAATCTGGCAAGAAAACACTCAGATAATCTACTATAAACGGCATCAATTCTATATTATATATGATATAAATGATCTGATCTAATAAAAAATATGCATCCTAGTCTTGCCAATACTTTTGATTTTCCTCCCCCTCTCCCTGCTGTTCTCCTAGAGTTTCAATTCCCCCGATTTATAACCAACCACATTATCAAATTTTAAAACCTGCCCATCCACTATATTTATTAGAAATAGCCTTGTGTCACTGCTGTTTGTGATTGTGTTTTTCTAAATTACGTAGGCTACTTATTCCACAAATTTGTCTGTTGTGTCTAAAACAGAGAGCGAGAGAAACGAGCAGACACACACACACACACACACACACACGGAGCGGGGTATTGCACTTCTCGTGTGAAAAGCCAGGCTACTGTGTGAACTCAGCGTAAGTCTTCTGAGTTAAGTAGGCAGCCTCAGCAGGGATGTTGAGCATGTTTGCCTTGACTCCCGGTAGCCTATGGTAGAAGATATATTTCATTGTATTCTATTATTCAGTGAGGCTACAAACCAAGAGGGAGTTGGCCACCTCAGCAAGATTTGAGCTTACAATGCTAGAATTTTCTATTCTTCCCTACCAACAAACACTCCCGTCTCTCTTTAATACTATAAGTATGAAGTCATACATTAGCTCTACCACATAAGTAAGGGTTTGATCATTCTGTCAGGGTCTCTGCACTACTCTAATCTATCATACATTGCTCTGCAACACATTTTACACACACACACAAGAAACCAGACTACTGGGAGAAATAATGTTACAGCACTGCAGTAACCTGGTCACTGGAAAACCTGCATTTACATGCAGTCGTGTTTATTTTAACTAAGGCTGGAATATCTGAAGTATACAGATATAGATTCAGCATTTGGATTGATGGTGCAATGAGAAACTTGTTTAGGCTTATTTGTAGTAGTGTTATTGTCATTTGAACTTTTGATTTAATTATTTTAGATAGCGATAATTTCCCTGTCTGAATTCTTTGGCATTCTTGTAAAAACCCTGTATACATCGTCAAGACATATGTTTCAACCAGTATGGATCTAGCCATGTTAACCATCTTTCTTAATTATGTGACTTTTTAGAAATCAGTTCAGTAAAAAAACAGTTAATTAAGTGCACATTTAAATCTTTTCACCTGGACAGAGTTGACCACCTCAGCATTGGTATTGAGCATGCCTTGCCAAATCCTGGAGAGATCCCTCAGGTTGAAGATGTAGTGGAACTTGGCAGGAGTTGGAAGCATCTTGACCTTGGTCAACTGCCAGATGTGGCGGGTCAGAGACACCAAACGTTGTACGGTGCTCCGAACCTCATCGGCAAAACCGCGACGTGCACAGAAGTAGCCCTCACCAATCACACCTACAGTATATAATAGTGTCGATGACGGGGTAGTTGGAGGTGGGAAAGTGACCAAAGAATATACTTTTAATCAAAGGTACAGTATGCGACACAGAACATACTGTATGGGTCAGAAAGTTTTGTATATTTTCAGTCACTTGAATATTAGTAGTATTTTAGTAACTTGGCAATGTAGTAACATAAATATCAGCTTTGATTCCTTAACATTGATCAAATGTTTTGATTCAATATATACACCAATAATGATTCCGCTGCACTTCTTTTTACTCACCAAATATCTTGTCAATGGAAGCATTGGAGGGCAAGGTACAGTTAAAGATGGAGAACTGCCTTTTCAGTCTCTGTGGGATGTCATTACGGCCTCCTCCTGGATGGATCATAGCTGCTAGAAACTGAACGTCCACGATATTGGTGAACTCTCCCGGTTTCTCCAGATTGAAGAACCCGTTTTGCTCCATCAGTTGCCTGACAATCTCATTAGTCACCTATGATGAAAGGCAAAAAAGCAAGCTTAAATCAAGAGGAGGTTTATTTGTTATTATTTTATGATGTTATTCTTATTTGCTGTTTATCATCAGTTCATTTAATTTGATCATTTAATTAAGTCGTCAAATGTTGACATAACAAGAAATGTACAATTAATTGAGGTAGACAGTGAGAGGATATTCTTAGTATTTGAATTAATTGATGTTAAAATGATCCCTAACCTGGTCTCCCCATTCGTTGATGACAGGCATGTTGATGTCATCTATAAAAATTGACATTTTCTTCCCAGCAGGAGGTCCATAAGTGGTCCCCATCCGCTTATCCACATAGCTCTCTACTGTCCTCTAAAAGCGAAAACAGGGGGAGCAAAGAAAAAAAATAAGACATCACATATGGTGGCAAAAAAGACAGATGAAGGACAGATCTGGTAAATTCCACTGAGACGTAATCCATAGTAACAGCTCGATCAATGTGCAGCTTAGCCGTGTAAAGGAAAAAGAAAACGGTCCTTTCTCCAGCCTGCACATTATTCGCCAATCAATAGCACTTCACCATGATAATCTACGACAAGTTAACACAGATGTAGAGCATCCATCTTCAGATGAACTGCAAAGAATGAGACAGTCAGCTGTTAAACCTGAACTAAATTAAGAGGAAAGTAAACAGGCGGTTCTGCTTTTACCTGGAACATGAGTGGTGTGGTGGCGGAGGAGAAGTTGAGGCTCTTCCCCTTGTGGGTCTCAGGATCATACTTTGACATGTAGCCCTTGATGATAACAGTCTTGGCTGTTCCTTGCTCTCCAATCAGCAAAACAGCCTAGGAAAATGTATACAATTTATATCATTTATACAAATCTCTATATGCACAGATAATATCATGACTAAATTGCAACCTGAAATGGCACTTCATTATTCTGTTGAGCATGATATTTAAACTGTTGGACAAATCTATATTTGTTGTTTCCTGATCTCCAATTTTACCAAACATTGAAAAACTATAATTTTTCATGGCTGCGGCATAAAAAAGGACATACAGTATACCAATAGTCAAAAGCAGACACCACAAGAAAGCAGATAAGACAGAGACCGAAATAGGATTTAAAAAAAGAGAAAAAGAAAGAAACGGTTGTCTTTGTACCTGCCATATAATATTATTGATGTTGTAGACCTCACAGCTTATCATAATTCAATGAATTTTTTTTTTTTTTAAATCAGTACATTTTTGTTCACAATTTAGATCCATCAGCCTCTGGAAAAAAATCAATATTACCCAGTAAAGAGCTTCCAAAATGAAACATCACCCCCCACACAAACCACCTCTTTACAAACCACCAAGATACAGAAGCTCCCCACTCTCCTCTCATGGCATTATGAATCTGAATGACTCTCACACACGTGCATAAAAAATACACACAAACGCTATTGATGAATGCCACGTGGTGGAGCATTTGATGAGCTCTCAAGTAGAGTATCGACCCAAAATATTTCAATATGGTCTTTTTAGTAGATCTGTGCTGCATCCGGCCATGCTGCCATGATATTGATCTGAAGTGTGCGCATGTGTGTCTACTCAGCTGTATCCAGGAATAAATGAAGCATTATACACTGAATAGAGATTAGATCAAATGGCCTCTCTAAAACCCTTACCATAAGTCTTAAAGGCTCTAAGATGAGGGACGTGTATAAACTAAATGTTCCTGTTCACCATGTCTGCAGTATACAGATATTCACTACTTGAGTTTTCTTTCAGCAAACCTCACCTTGCCCTGCTTAGCAATGGTCTGAATTAGGAAGTCTGTTCTGACGTTGTCCACATTGGGGACCAAGATGGAGCTGTACTCTGGGGTGAAGTCGGATGGATAAACGTACTCCTCCACTCTGGTGCTCCAGTGCACCCACTGACCTGGAAGAAGAATAAATGTGCATGCATTAAAAAGTTATAGATTAGCACGAAATATGACAGTGACACTTCCAAGTTGTCTTCCAATTGAAAAAACATATTTTTCATATTTCACTGTACAGTTTGAAAAACGTACACCTGCTGCAGAATTTAGTGCAACGTGAGGCATAATGCTTCTGCTTGTCAAGGAGCAGCTTCGATATTCGCTGGCATCTAATCTACAGGTGATAACATCTGTTTATCAATTGCATGCATACCATCTGCTGTGACATGGTAGTCAAACATGGTGTCGTCACTTTCGAGAGGAATGTCTGGCAAGTTTAGACGGATGCTGTCGTTCTCTCTGAGCCAGATCTCCATCTTCCTCCGGTCATCCGGTTCAAGCAAGGCTCCAGTGCTCCACATTAGGGCAAAGACATACAGCCGCTCCAAGTGCACTCTGGATAGCTCACCACACTGGTCCTGTAGAGAAACAGCTACTTTAGATCAAGGACTTTGTTCAAACAACCACAATTAAAAGAGAAAGGGGAGCACATCAAAAGTCCAAAAATATACAGTACATACAATATATTTATTGTCTTAAACACAAAGAATAACACTGATGTGTTCCAGCTTATACAGCATGTAACAAAGTGTGTAAAACATCTGACATAGTCACAATAGAGGCTGAATCTCAAAAGGTGACCGCTATGTTTTACGGACCCCTCAAAAAATGAACCAGTACTGCTATGGTTACAACCCCAATGATCTTAAATAGGAGCAAGAAAAACAAATCCATTGTTTCTGGTTTTACGCTCCAATTACACAAAGTGGGCATAATTTGGACTTTTATACAGTAGCTCTGCTGGTGGAGTCAATTTGGCTATAAAGAGTCACAGTTGGATTGGATTGAAAACTGGGCAAAAGAGGTGCATTTCTTTCACTTATTTTACTTATACAGTACCAAGCTTATATCTGTTTCAGTTTCACAACCTAAAGTAATACTAAGTATTTAATGGATTACAGATCACCTACTCAAATCTATCCAATAGCCTCAAACAGTTTGGGCCTTTTCTTAGAACAGCAAATGATTCAAAAGGCCTTCTATCTACATGAATTTCCCCTTTTACTCCAGCAGTCACTTTGATTTGGCAGTAGGAATTAACCTCTTCATCATTAAAACATGCAGTAAGTGCTGTCTGAGTGCAGTCTGTGCAATGGATGGGAGTTCAGAGCAGTTACAGACGTAGGCAAAATTGTTGGTACTCTTCCGTTAAAGAAAGAAAACCCCACAATGGTCACTGAAATAACTTGAAACTGACAAAAGTAATAATAAATAAAAATTTACTGAAAATTAACTAATGAAAATCAGCTGTTGCTTTTGAATTGTGGTTCAACAGAATCATTTTAAAAAACAAACTGATGAAACTGGCCTAGACAAAAATGATGGTAGCCCTAGAAAATATTGAAAATAATTTGACCATAGGGACATATTAAACTAAGGTGTGTCCTGTAAATAGCATCACAGGTATCTTCAAACTTGTAATCAGTCAGTCTGCCTATTTAAAGGGTGAAAAGTAGTCACTGTGCTGTTTGGTATCATGGTGTGTACCACACTGAACATGGACCACAGAAAGCTAAGGAGAGAGTTGTCTCAGGAGATTAGAAAGAACATTATAGACCTTCATGTTAAAGGTAAAGGCTATAAGACCATCTCCAAGCAGCTTGATGTTCCTGTGACTACAGCTGCTCATATTATTCAGAAGTTTAAGGTCCATGGGACTGTAGCCAACCTCCCTGGACGTGGCCGCAAGAGGAAAATTGATGACAAATCGAAGAGACGGATAATACCAATGGTAACCAAAGAGCCCAGAACAACTTCCAAAGAGATTAGAGGTGAACTCCAAGGTCAAGGTACATCAGTGTCCGATCGCACCATCCGTCACTGTTTGAGCCAAAGTGGACTTAATGGAAGACGACCCAGGAGGACACCAAATCATAAAAAAGCGAGACTGGAATTTGCCAAAATGCATATTGACAAGCCACAAAGCTTCTGGGAGAATGTCCTTTGGACAGATGAGACAAAACTGGAGCTTTTTGGCAAGTCACATCAGCTCTATGTTCACAGACGAAGAGATGAAGCATCCAAAGAAAAGAACACTGTACCTAATGTGAAACATGGAGGAGGCTCGGTTATGTTATGGGGCTGCTTTGCTGCATCTGGCACAGGGTGTCTTGAATCTGTGCCGGGTACAATGAAATCTGAAGACTATCAAGGCATTCTGGAGCGAAATGTGCTGCCCAGTGTCAGAAAGCTTGGTCTCAGTTGCAGGTCCTCAAACAGGATAATGACCCAAAACACAGCTAAAAACACCCAAGAATGGCTAAGAACTAAACATTGGACTGTTATGAAGTGGCCTTCTATGAGCCCTGATCTAAATCCTATTGAACATCTGTGGAAGGAGCTGAAACATGCAGTCTGGAGAAGGCACCCTTCAAACCTGAGACAGCTGGAGCAGTTTGCTCACGAGGAGTGGGCCAAAATACCTGTCGACAGGTGCAGAAGTCTCATTGAGAGTTACAGAAATCACTTGTTTGCAGTGATTGCCTCAAAAGGTTGTGCAACTAAATATTAAGTTAAGAGTACCATCATTTTTATCCAGGCCAGTTTCATTAGTTTGTTTTTTAAAATGATTCTGTTGAACCATAATTCAAAAGCAATGTCTCATTTTCATTAGTTAATTTTCAATAAATTTTTATTTATTATTACTTTTGTCAGTTTCAAGTTATTTCAGTGACCTTTGTGGGTTTTTCTTTCTTTAACGGAAGAGTACCAACAATTTTGCCTACGTCTGTACAACCTTACCTTTGGTGGTATGAGTCCCTGCAGCATGTTGATGCACTGCATGATGACAAAGGCCTCTAGCATGTCTATCTTGAACTCAAGTGACTGCACGCCGAAGCGGTAGAGCTCAGAGAAGGAGGTAGAGAAGAGTTCCCTCAATACCTCTGCTTCCTGGGGGGAGCGTTTCTTCAACCAGCCCTGAGGAGAAAAGCCACCATCATTGTAGTTAAGATTACATTAACTAGTCTTAAACAACACAGTGTGTCTGTGCTGTTAACAAAAATATAACCCAGTTGTGTGTATTTCTAGACGCAGCAAGTTCTCTGAACCAAGACAACTGATTTCTATCGATATTGCAGAATCTGGGTTAAACAGAGTTTTTAATACGGTGATATTGATATTTATTGCTTTTTTGAAATCTTATTAAAAACACACAATAAATGAACAATAATATGATAAATCTTGGCCTGTCCTCAAGGCGCCCCAGATTGCCGCAGATCTAGATTTTTATCATCATTGTTATTCATCATAGATTCAGTAATATACCGTGTACCATAAGCAGTACAATTTTCAATGTCTGTGTAGGGAAACAATAATATATCAAATCAGTTAGTCAATTTACCTCCAGTATAGGGCTCCAGTTGAGCACGGAAGAGCTCATGAACACCATGCCATTGCGTGAGACGGTGGCTGGAGAGGCATTGTCTATGTTATGTGGCTCAAATACCACTTTACAGTTGGGAGCCATGGGAATACGGTCTCCATTTGCCAGCGTAAGAGTCCTGTTGTCGTCCAAAACTGAGTTCAGGTTCTCAATCCAGATGGCATCGACAGGTCCATCCAGAACTATCCAGATGTGCTCTCCTGAAATAGAAAAACATTGTTTGGTTTGTCTAAATGGATATGAATATTATAAGATGCATGTTATAGTGCTTTCACAAATAATTTGATCGTCGGCAGGATGAAAAGGCTTCTTAAATGTATTTAGTGCACAGAAAAAGTGGCAGCACAACTCTTACTAAAATAGATATGTGTAGGTGAACAGCTGTGTCTGCTCAGTAGGGAGTTTAAAATGCAACTTTGATCATATGGTCTACAATATAACTAGAATTTCCGCCTCATGGTTGTATGCCTCCGCCAACCAGTCAAGTTCAGTTTACATCCATGTCTGTCCAAAATGTCATCACTTCCTCATTTTATCCTGTTAGAAATTCCGTGTGAAATTGTCACAGTGACCTTGACCTTTGACCACCAAAATCTAATCAGTTCATCCTTGAGTTCAAGTGGACGATTGTGACAAATTTGAAGAAATTCACTCAAGCCGTTTGTGAGATCTCACGAGAATGGGACGAACGTAAAGTCACAGTGACCTTGACCTTTGACCACCAAACTGTAATGAGGTCATCCTTGAGTCCAAGTGGACATTTTACCAAATTTGAAGAAATTTGCTCAAGGCCTTCCTGAGATATCGCTTTCACGGGTTGGAACGGACATGAGATCTGAGTGACCTTGACCTTTGACCATCAACTTCTAATCAGGTCATCCTTGAATCCAAGTGTTTCAAGGCGTTCCTGAGATATCGCGTTCATGAGAATGAACCCGAAAACATAATGCCTTAGGCCACGGCTGTCGTTTTCATAAAAACAACCCCATGAGTTTGATATGATGACAAGACAATATATGATGACAATAATAGAAAAACTTCAGAAACAAACACAACAGAGTCTATTTTGGCTGTCTGGAAAAATTCAGTATAGCTGCTGATCATTAATGAATGTCGAGCATGCCCCTGTGAGATAAGTAAGCTTGTTTATTCCGAATCAGATGTTTAGTGTTGCTCTGTGAGCACTGACCCGAAGTCTTAAACAGAGGACTCACAGTTTGTCAATATAATTAATTACTAATGTGGCTGCTTTTCAAGCACATGAGCCACCAGCTGCATTTCTACACAGAGGTGCTTAAAATAGATCAGGCTTGGGATGGTGTTGCTGCATCTGTTGAATCACAATGTCCATACAGCCTGTTTTCACAAAGCATTTCATTTCCTTGTAAAATAATTCACTCAGGACTCTGGATTACTGTCACAACTCCACATCCCCTACATTTCTCTAGTGGATTCCTGTTTGTTCAAAGCAACAAGCTGCACAAGTCAACAGTTTGAGCAGAAAGCGGCGTTGCAAAGGCAATCTACAAACATGTGAAATGCATCCTGATATGATATGCATAACAGCATGATAACTTGTACTGTGTAAATAAGATGCAAATTTTGACACGTAAAAGCAAACACACATAATGTATACGCATACCGATGCACACATGCATTTTTAATGAAGTGTGTAGGATTAGCACTGAGCAGAAAGATAAAACGGCTGTCGGTGCTGCTTTGAACTATGGATGCCAGGATGTCCCAAGGTACCTATACTTCTCTGCAACGTAATAACATACCAGTTTCCCAAAGGTTCCCAAAGAAAAGAAAATCCTAGATTACCAGGAGTGCTAATCATTTGAGGAATCATTTTTTATCTCAGCAGGGCTCATTCTCATGTTTTCTCTCTTCATCTTCAGAGAGGATGCTGTTATGAAACCATTTGCCCTTATTTGACAATTAAACATTTATTACAGCTTGTGCTAAGCTTTCTAGACCACACCTGTGGTATCTGAAGCTATTCAGGTCAACCCTAAAGCCTAACAGGCAACCTTTTTCAGTTTTAGGTTTTAGCCATTAAAATGTATCTGCTCACCGAACATTTTTAGAGATGAAATATTCTCTAATTTACCAAAATATGATTTTATTTACATGAGTAAATAAAACTCTCTGCAACAAATGCTCAATTATTATCACTTATATTGTAAATTCTATATTCTTTATTAATGTCAACTCAACTCCAAGTATGAAAACAATGTTGAGTAAGCAACCTGACCTTTCTTTGCTCTCAGTGTTTTCCTCCAAAGTGTAGAGAAGATGCCGTCAGTCCAGTCATTTGTGGCCACGTCCAATCGACCGAACATCTGAGGTGCTGTGATGGCTTTCGGGTTCATGCGCATCTCTTTGTGAAGCTGACCGCACTCTGAGAGAAGAATGACATTGACAGAAACATGAACTCCTACATTTGTAAGGTCTAACACACCAAATCTATTCAAATAAAAATATGCACCCAAAAAACAGATTTGTGAGGTGTCTAAAGTTTAAAGGAGGTTAAAGGCAAAAAAGAGGATTCTTGCTTTGTCTGTCTTTGTTTTTCACACACACACACACACACACACACACACACACACACAGACACACGTTTCAACATCAGACAATGTATCACAAGTTTGTGTCTCTTTTCCTGAACATACGTCCTAAAACATGCACAAACTCCTACCTGTCATAGCTTTCATCAGCGTGTGTATGCAAGTTGTCTTTCCGGCCCCACTGGGTCCCAGGGCCATCATGCCATGTCGGACCCTCTGAGTCTCAAACAGCTGGATGACCTTCAGCTTCCAGGGAGGGTGAATGATCAGACCTGCGTCCTCAACCTGAGGGAGCACAATTACAGTATACAAATATTTACCATACTAAGCATATGAGTACACAAAATACGATGACATGTTCAGGATGATGCTGTTAGGAGAGTATATTGTAATGCGCTGACATAATCACATGCTGGTTCACACACATTTGAATAAGATACATGCAGAGGTATAACGAGAAGCATACATCACTGCAGGGATGAAGGCACATAATGCACCAAAGACACACACACACACACATATACTCACAGTCATTTTCAAGACTTAACATTTCACTCTCTATTTTCTCTGCACTGTGTTTGCCAGTTACTTAGGTTAGGTCCTTGACAAATGGTAAATGACACCATTTGTATCCCTCTGGGTGCTATATCTGGAGGCGTTTAAGAGTGACAAGAAAGATACAGCGGTCTCACACTCCATTAGTCTTTTGCCGGATTTTACTCAGCTTCCTCATTGCTCTCTCTCGCCCTCTGTTTACTTTTTTTCTCTGTCCTCCTTCACTCTCTCCCTCTGTTCCTCCATCCCTCTATTTTACTGTATTTCTCTGCCATTTCTCTCTTCCTTGCAAACGTAGACAAACTCATCCCTCACTCCCTCCCCTATACCTGTAAGTCGATGGCAGCCTCTAGTTCAGGGTAGCCCGCTTTATCAAGCTGGATGCCTGGGAAGAGGTCCTCAATCAAGCTCAGGAAGAGCGGCTCATCCTCATCGATCTAACAAACACAAACATGCGTATACATAAACACAATTTAGCAAAAAACAACAACAAATGAATGGTCTGTCTGTTGTGATTAATCTGTATTTTTGCTACAGCATACTATTACATTTGTATTCATCACATTAAGTTTCCTCTTTATTCAAATTCTCTGCTGATGAAAATGTATCAAAAGAAATCTTGATTATTCCATTCTTCAATTTCAAGATTATCTATTAGATGATCTATTCTATTCTATTGTAGACTGACCAGCTTAGATAAGTTCATGTCCCTGAGAACCCTCATGACGATGGTGGACTCTGTGTCACTGGGGTTGGCTCGCTTGGCTGCTCCCAGGGTTCGCAGCACTGACAGGATGTTCCGTAGGCCAAAGTCATAGTGAACCTGAACAATCACAAATAGCAATTTAGATGTCATTCATCATGTTGTGTTTGCAGACCGCTGTGTAAAAACTACCTCTTTATCTATTCATTCTATTTGTGAAAAGATAATCATCCTGTGTGTTGATTTATCTTTAGTCTTTGTAGATGTTGTATTCCTGTGTTTTGGACCTTGAGAACTGTAATTGTGAACTACATTTCCCATGTGTACCTGTTGCATGACAAAGCCCAGGTGTGCTCTATTTGATGCCATTATAAGCCCTGGGATTCCCTTGAAGGCTTAGTGACTTGTTTTGGGTGCAAGTGGGCAGGCCTTTGTTTTCTCGGTATTCAATATTTTTGGTATTCTTTGCATTGTGTGTGCTGTGAATATAAATTTACTTTAAATACAGTATATAGAAAAAAAGAGGGGTGGTAAGAAGCTAGCAAAGCCTAAAGTCTGATAACTGAGAAAAATCTTGAGAAAACTGAAAAAAAAGTATATATAAAAGTATATATTTTGTAATGATGTTAAACAAGAAGAGAAAGTGTCACATTTCATCACATTTTGCACTCAGATCTCATCCATTGTTTTACCTGTTTGGAGAGTTGCTCCTCACACAGCTTGTAAAGAGTGAAGAACTTGCGGGCCAGCTCCATGTTGTCTATAAACCCACAACTGGCCAGTTTTACCCTAATGATGATCTGACGGTCAGGAACCATCATGGCCACGGAGCGGAAGTTGATCTTCAGGTTCTCCGGAAGCTCCTGGCGACCTGCGTAGCCTGGGTTCTGATTATATAGGAAAAGAAGAGTTTTATATGGGGTGAAAAACTTGATTGATAATTATGAGGAAATGTAATATTGCATATTGTATTACATAAAACATTTCAATCTCAGATTAAACTGTCAAATAATACATCAAATAAATACAACATCTGGACAACACGAGAGACAGAAAATCATACAGCAGGTTGATAAATCGATTTACAGGTAAACAATTTAAGCAATTTTTACATTTTACAACATATACCGTATGTGCAAACCCCCTGCAGAGTCTCTTTATATTTACTCATGATGGCTATACACTAAAAAACTACAGAAAATCTTAAGTTAATACTGGAACATCATTAAAGTTCATAGCAAGCACTATCCTTCAGCTAGTTTAATCCCTATGGCCACAGCTCAGACCCTCCTCTACACAGAGCCTGCCTTTGATCACTGTCTCTACACACACACACACACACACACACACACGCTGAGAGTAAAAACAGAAGACAGAATGATCTCTGAACCCCCTCCCCACATGGGACAATCATGCACTGCTCTCTGTTTAATCACTTGCCTTGGGATAGTAAATATGCCAAAGAGATAAAGTGATCTAACAACTGTATCAAGAGTATAATAATGAACTGGCTAATAGTATTAATAATAAGCAGACCCTAGTGTTTAATATTGTACAAACTTGACTTGTGAAATAAGACATGGTTCAGGTTGATTCCAATTATCTACACTCATTAAAGGTAGGGTTAGTAAAGATCTTAGAAACATGTTTCGTTATATTAGTTGAAATCTCATTACATCCCGACAGCAATCAATAAATCAAATGCTCTGACAAAAAAAAGAAACAAATCTGGTATCTGGTATCTGTCGCAGGACTGTAATAAACCTGTCCAATCATTTAATTCAGCCCGAATGTAATGATTGGACTGGCTACCTGCCTCCCTACTTATCTGCCTGCTTGTGTGCACCGGAGTCTTCCACAAGCTGCAAGCTTGACAGCTGTGAGTACTAACAATAGCCATGCACGCCGTTCACATTCATTATGATATGTTTATGTTTGTAATGATAATTGTGGGGGAGCGGCTTTGGAGGGAGGCCTGAAACGATGGACTGTGTTGCCTACTTGGCGACTTTCTCGCTAGATTTAGTGACTTTTGGAGCTAGTTAGTGGCTGGTGCTGCTAGCTACTTTCATTGGAAAAGAATTGGCAACACTGGTCTCGGTTTTTCTGTTGGATCATTTTTTTAAATCTGGTGTACTCTTGTTAGTTTCTCAAGATCACTGACCCCACCTTTAATTCGTATAAAAGTGTATTATCTGTGATTTATTGCATGCTCTCTAAATAACAAGAATACTTTTTTTGCTTGGAATAAAATGTATTTTCATGCTGTCATTTCAGCAGCTAAAATGAGAGGTTCTTGTGATGCCCGAGTAGCTCCATGCACACAGGTGCTTCAGCCAGTTTCTATCTTACCTGTAACTTTCTACAACAGAACATGAATAGCAGTTTCTATCTAAATTTTGAAATACTGGCACTGTTGTGTCACTCACCATAGTAAGGAAGATGCCAAACTCTGGGCTCATATCCACATTGTCTCCATCAGTGAAGATAAAGTTTTTGCGACGTTCCTTCTTGCAGGTGAGAACTATCGCGATCTGCTGCGCTGCCACCGACAAAACTGGGAGGTCAATGCGGTTGAATTCGTCAAAACAACCCCACGAACCGGACTGAGCCAGACCTGGAAATCAGACACATGTACCTTTATGGTCACTCTGTTACAAATGAATTAAACATACAACTCCGAAATAGTCAATATACCCAAGTGTCTTTTCTGTGGTCCTCATCACTCATTCCAAACCCTTCAAGCTTTGCACAAAACGTTTAGCCTTTTTAGGGTTCAATCCCTACACTTTTTTTTTTCTGGTGCTGCTTTATTTGCAATAACATAATAGCACCAATTTGCCTTGTGGCTCTTACCTTTGAATATTCTTCCCAAACCTCTGAAGTCCATCTGGTCAGAACAGTTGAAGACCACAACATACTTTCCCAGACAGCGGCCCATGTCTTTTGTGGTTTCCGTCTTACCTAATAACAAAACGCAGATTTGTCATAGCCTAAAATGAGATGCAACAACTGCTATGCTAACAGAAAAAAAAACAAATGAATTCTCCAACTAAAACATCTACTAAAAATATCTCGTATATCGTTTTTTGTTTGAGATCCCTTAAAATGAAAAAGTGTCAACTTGTAACCCCTCCTCACAGGCTGCACACAGTATGTCTATGAGTTACACATAAGACTGTTCTGATTGTTCATTTGGATAATTGTCTGAATTATCTGATCCAAGTCTGAAAAGGTAAAACCATCTAATTAAGTTTAAAAATAATAATAATAATAACATTAGATTGTGCACCAGGGCAATATTTCTTCTTCTTTCCTATCCCAATAATCATTTCACAAGCCTTTTAATTACATTTGGGACCCCTTGGAGAGGAATCACTGCCGTAATCTAACAAGGGACCAGTCCAAAGAGATAAAGAGATGCAGTCAATGTATTTTTTGTCGCTATTCCATATTTGTGATCCCATTTTACTAAAGTTTACTACCGACACATTATTGACATGTTTTTTTTTACTGTATTTAGAACAAATAATTACAATACTGTTATTCGTTGGAATATTAATTTGCATTCCTCAACAACAAAATATATTAAAAAATTAAATAATAAAAGATTATATTACATGAATGACATGTTGTGTATTCAAGACCCAAGTGTCCCATAATCTATTAACCAGTATACTACTATATACTGTCTGCACTCCTGCCTGAGAAAGTTTTCTAATTGGATAAAATCTGTATTTAATAGACACATTGTTCATCAAGGTAACACATTTAGGCCTCAGTCTTACCTGTTCCTGCAGGACCAGCAGGGGCTCCACCCATACTCATACCCAGAGCCTGGGCTAGGGTGATGTAGCACCTGATCAAAGCATAGACAGGAAGATGGTTAAATTCCGTCATCATAAGGTTGAGAATTTGCTTCCTCACGATGCAGTCCTCATTTCCCCTCACATTCAATTCATCACACAATGAAACTAATATGATATGAGTCTCCACAGGGAGGTTGGAGGTCAGCCGCAGCTGAAGCTGGTGGGGATTCAGTGTCTTGCTCAAGGACACCTCAGCAGAGAGGATGACTGACACCTGACCTGACCCAGGCCCTCTAGCCAAACACTGTTCTCCCTTTTCACTGCATGGCTGGCCTCCAGTCAAAAATGATGGTAAAACTGCACTTGCAACACATTTTGTGTCCTTCAGAGAATGTATCTGCTACTATGAACAAAATTATTTCAAAAATGTATTATTTTCTAATCACCTTTGTCCCTTTTTTCTTTCATATGATACCACTTCCACCTTTACTCATTTTGTCTTTTCACATTCTCCATCCTTCATGCTCTCTGCCACTGCATCCGGTTTGGAAGAGTAAAGATGGAAGTGAGTGATAGAGAGGAAAGCAGCACAGCACATACTAACCGCAGAGAAGGAATCAGAGAGTGTTTCAGGCAGGGAAAGAAGGCAGTGAGAGAGAGAAGCTGGGTGTTCTTGGTGCCTTCGGCCACAAGGCCAGCATGCCGCTTCTCTAGAGAGCTGCTGTCTGCTGGTAGCCCCCTCCCTGCTGCTGTCTCCTCTCATCTCTTTTCTCTCTGTCTCTTCTCATATCTCCCTCTGTGTCTGTTAGTCTGACACTGGCTGTTGGTGGGATCCTGCCTACCTCCCACTGTCTGATTCTCTTCCTCTCTCTCTGTCAGTCACATCATCTGTCGGTGACAGAGGTGATGACCACTGTGCAAGAGTGTCTCCTACTCCTCTCTAATTTCTTCTCTTCCCAATTCCACTGCTCTCTCTCTCTCTCTCTCTCTCTCTCTCTCTGTCTCTCTTCTCCTTAACTCCAGTCAGTCAGCAATAGAAACTGTAACCCATTAAATATGAATTGATGATATAGCGAACATTTTGACTGTGTCACAGATAAAACTGCTACAAGTTTGCATCTTAGGGAAGTTGTCCCTAGATTGGTGCTGAGGGCATTTCAGATGACAGGGAGGCCAAAGTGAAAGGCTCAAGTAGAAGCAAGTTCGTGCTCTGCCTTTGCAGTTATTAGAGGTGGGGAAAGTGAAAAGCAGTGATTGCCCCTCCCTCATTACCACCACTGAGGTACCCTTGAGCAAGGCCCTTAATCCCAACTGCTCCAGTGGCCAGCAGATCAGACTGTGGTTGTACTGGACAGCTGTGAATGTGTAACTGTGGGAATGTGATCAGGGTATTCCTGAAAAAGAGAGCATTGCTCATAGTGAAAACTCCCCCCGAATAAATAAAGGTGAACAAAAAAAGTTGCCGCATACAGAGAAAGTAATGAAAGTAATAGTTCTGGAGAGTCTCTCCTTGCAGGCATTCTTGATGTAGGTTTCATACCTCCCCACAACTGGACAGTCACTTTATTTTTTCCTTATCCTACTTTATTACCTCCGCCAAGGCTGAAGGCCTAGGAAGGAGGTTATGTTTTCACCAGTGTTGGTTTGTTGGTTTGTCCGTTTGCAGGATTACTCCAAAAGTCTGTGATGGATTTGAATGAAATTATTTGGAGGGGTGGGGTGTGGCACAATGAACAATCCATTAGATTTTGGTGGCGATCCGGATCATGATCCGGATTCAGGAATTTTTTTAAGCATTACGAAGACCTATGTATAACACATGCGCAGTGTAACTGATGACGCTTTGATGACACATGACTCCGCCTTCTTCTTTCAGAGAGAAAGACAGAGAGAGAGTGGGGTGTGGGGGGGAACAACTGTAGAATCAGCGTTTTTTCACATCAAACTCTGTGAAATTACAGTTGAGTTCGACCAAAGCACACTTGGTGATTGTTGGAAAGAGTAACGACGATGGCTTAGGTGAGTTTTACTTTGTTTCTGTCCAGTTTGAATGAAGTGTTTTACGATGCTCCGCTACGTACAGCTGATCTCAACATAAACAAAAATACACGTGGATGATGGAGCAAGCTGAACGGAGAGGGGGGCGGAGGTCTGCGCTCTCCGAGTGCCATTCTAGTTGTATATATGTGTTCGTAAGTGTATATAGTGCATTTATATTTATGGATGGGGTTTCAACAAACACTTTGTTTGAAGCATACTGAAGCCTTAGTTGGAATTATTACTACCATGATAAAACATTGATAGATAAAACTGTCTGAGAGTGTTTAGGTGTGTTGGCTACTTTTAAAAATGTCAAAAATATTAGTGTGTGTGTGCTTTTATCAATTGACAGTAATTGTGGGTGAGTACGAGTTTAAATGCATTCTTACCATTTGAATTATGCCTTTATGAGCGTGTGTATGTGTGTGTGAACTTCATGGTTGGCCCTCTACCTGTCTGTCAACGGAGTAATGACAAGCCTTTCAGTGCAGCCCAAGAATTCATTCTGGTAGACAAAGCCCACGTCTGTGATGTTGATGATCATCTTGTCTGAGTCCTCGTTGAAGTAGAAACGGCACTGCTTCAGCCATTCAAAGTCGTTGGGGCTTTTGACATGGAGCCGGCACTGGAGGAAGAAAGAGTAAGGGTAAGAGTAAGGAGGAGAAACCGGTCATCAAAGGATGGAGAGACAGGATGACAAGTGAAGAATTGGAAATCGAAGGGCACCATTCAGGAGGTGATGAGAGGTGAGAAATAAAAGTGGGAAGAAGGAGGGAAGGAGGGTAGAAGGGCAGGATGCCTGAGGGGGCATGAGGTGACAGTAAGGTCACATTAAAAAGGTGGAAAGAAAGAGAGAGGCAGGTAGGGAGAGTATGAAAGAAAAGAGGTGAAGGGTCATGAGATGATAATGAGGTCAAAGTAAGGTAAAGGAGAGGGGAGAAGGATGGCAGGAAAGAGGTAAGTCAAGGAGGCGGGAGGATGAGTATATGGAGTATAGTGAAAAGAGGCGGCAGAATAAGGAGGGTGATGAGTCGAGAGATGAAATACAAAGAGATAAAACGCGTAAGGAGGAGGGAAAAGATGATAGAAGAGGGTCAACAGTTTGGATTTATTAGGGAAGTTAGGTGAAGAAGGCAGCAAAAAGATGTTTATGAAAAATTGTGCAAGACAAGGGCCAAATCTGTGGGGGAGAGAGAAGACGGGCCTGTGCCTTGAGGGGAGACTTCAAAGACAGTCCTTTCTCTAGTTCTAAATATCACTTGGCTGCCAATGAAAACCCTTTGAAGACTTTCGTCAGATAGAACTGACTCCATTCGGTGTTCTGACACCCCGACCCCAGGGTAGCTGAATATCAAATGCAATTTCACAAAAGGATAGCTATCTTGAGCAGAGGATTCTGATTAGATACGCTGTAACAGAAATTGTAAAGAGCTTGTTTTTAGGGTTCAATGTACTTCTTCAGTAAACAGAGCCATCATATAAAAAGTTAAGTACCACAAAATGATCAACAAAATACTCATATACCAGGTCATCAAATATGTCCCTCTGGTGGACATGGATGGTGATGAGGGTCTCGTACTTGGTCCTCTCCACAGCCCCTAGGTCTCTTGTGGTCATGTCAATCAGTGTGTTGAGCAGATCCAGGAAGAGCTGGTTGGTTTTGGCCATAATGCGGCGATCATATCGAGCATTGGTCAGAGCCTCCTCAGAGTCCCTGGTCCATATCATCTGAATACCTAGCAAGCCCACCTAGATCAAGGACAAGGATATGTGGTAATCACATCATTGTGTGATGTCAAACGTACTGACCATCAACTTCAAAATTGTAATCATTGCTTTGTTAAGCAAGCACTGTTACTTGTATTACTTCGCTGAATAGAGAAGCTGAGAATTACAGGAATTGAGTTAAGGAAGACGACCGGTCTTGGATAGTTCACAGAATGTCTCAGAAATCCAATTAAGTACAAAGTACAAGATTGAGGTTTATCACAGATATCTTCTATAAATTCTGTCCATGTTTTGAAATATAAGTGAATGAGTTTGTTGGATCCAGCTATGATCTACCTGAGAAGGGAAGGAGTTGAGGAAGTCGATGAGCTGGAAGCCAGAGTCCTGGATGGTCAGGGCAGCCTGTCGGATCACCAGGTGCAAAGACCTCTGGGATTCCTTCAGCAGAGCGTTGAGCCAAACCTCTACGTTCCCCTCCGCTGTGACAGGCCGCTCCAGCTCCACAGTCTCCCCTTCTCGTGATGACACAGCCAGAATACGGTCGTATACCTGAGAAAGATGACACGTTTTACTGATTAGAATATGTATGTATAGATTCATTCAATTTTATGGCCTTGTATTGTATTTGATCCTGTTTGTTGCAATCATTTTTCCCCTGACTTTTCAGTTCAGCAAAGATCTCTTATCAGAGGGTTTGAAGGATGCAATTTTTCTTAGACTGTGATCTGTCACGCTCTAAGGAGCTGCATGATAAATTCACCTTGTCATGGAATCGGACGCATTTGATGTTGTCAAAGACGTTGAGTAGGTGGGCCTGGATGGTGTGGGAGTCAGAGGCCTGGCCCAGGATCTCCAGCAGGGCAGGGTCAGAGACAAAGAAGAAACGAGGAAACAGCAGACGCTTCTTCTCTAAATAGCTGTTTGACAGCATGAAAAAAAAAAGAAAATGTTACTTGCAATAGTCAGTCTCAAAGCACCCAACAAACCAGACACATGGTCAAACAGTTTCAGAAAGTGCTCTCTCCTCCCTTTGAATAATGTTTGAACTACTCACTAACCTTCATATTGTTTTGAGGTGCAAGTTGATTAAGATTTAAATCCTTTGTACCCACCCAGTAAGTGACTTCTGGCAGATCTCCAGCTGTTCGAGGAGGTGAGGAAGCAGCTGTCCCATAGTCTCATCTCCCACACATGACTGTACTACATTGGGCATCTCGTGGGCTCGCATCATGATCTTCACCCATGATTTGTCGATGTTAGAGAAACGCTTTGCTTCCTAAAAAAAGGGCGAGACAAATATCCATCTAATTATCAGGGGTTTTAATTATTATTATTTTTTTCTTCTTGCTAAAAGTGAAGTTGCAATGCAAAAAAATACACTAATATACAGTATATGACAAATATTCACTGTGACATCATTTACCTTAGGCAGCTGTTTAGCGATGTCTCCACCCACGAACACAGCCTCCAGGTAGATCCAGAGGTTCTGGACGGTCATCCAGTTCTCTATGATATCAGTGGTGTTGGAAAGATTCTGAACCCACTTCTGAATCTGGGCTTTGAATGGGGTGTTGTACCTGGGAAACACATTACATGCATGCAGGCCTTACATTATACAGTGACAGCTTGTGTGATTGCTGTGAAGTCTACAAGGCAGTCAAATACATTCCCACACCCACAGGGGCAGAATTTAATTTTTAATTTTTAGTTTTAATTTAATGGTCCTCATCAAAATCCTAACACTGATGATTAATGAGAATCAACATCAACATACCTGTTGCTCATTAGAGACCCCAACATCATCAGGCTGTCCTCCATGCTGGTAATGATCTCTGATGTGCTGTCTCCTCTCAGTAGCAGTTCTCCACGGGTTTTAAAGTTGGCAAACGTAAAAGTCTTGTTGTCCCACTCGGCGATCACCTGCTTCAGCTTCTGCTCAATATCACGCTCTTTCACCGCACTGATACAGATGTCCTGCGTAAAGACAACCCAAATGTGTTTAAACAGTAGCAATACAAATGGTAAATAAATAAATAAGCATTTTAAATTGTCCCCGCCAGGATATTATTACATTAGTATATACTGTATATATCAGAAGAAGAAGAAAAAAATGTGTACTTTGGGATTAAATGTATTTGATAACACATTTCAATCAGAAAGGGAATTGATGAATTACTATATATTATTATAGGTATTAAACCTTTTTATCAACATAATCAATTAGCATCAATTATCACTTATATATTATATATATTATTATCACTAAACATCTTTTTTTCCATTACTTCACCATTACTGTCAACAATATTTTGAAGTGCCAAATACTTAAGTTGATGAAAAACACAAGCAAAATCTCCATAAATACAAAAGAATTTTTTTTATTTTTTTTATTGTTAACAGCTTATTTAATGGCCTGTATGAAAATAATGCTAGAGCTTTAAAACATCTCTTTGGTGCCAAGATTAATGCTCATTGCATTATGCGAATGATATTAAGGCATATTGCAGCTCTGTTACACTGTATGTTAATCCCATGCATTACATACATTGCATCAAAAATAGCTGAAAAGAACATATTAGGAATATTTCTGAAATAATATAATTTTTGCATTAGTCACTATATGCTATAAAAAAAAGAATAAAAGGCACTTTTTATATTGCTCTTGACCTGCATAGGTAGCCAACTATTCATTCTTACCTCAATCTCCTCTTTATACTTGAGCAGAGGAGCCTCCATAATGTTGCGTAGCTTGAATGTCTCACTTTCCACCTCAAAGGTATGCCCAGTCACCTTGACACAAACCAGGTCAGAGTGTGGAAATTAGTGTCTGTTCATTCCAAATGCCAAGACAACAGCTATATTTATTATTATTATTGTTATTACATAAGTATAACAGCAGGTGTTGATGATTGCTGGTGACTGCAGTGGCATGTTGGTGACCTTGTTTCACTGACCTCAGTAATTCTCTTCCAGTGGCGAGTCATCATAGCCTTGTTAGTCATGAGTTCCAGCAGGGGGCAGCACTCACTGAATTCATCAATTGTTTTCTTCAGGTCCATGAAGGCCTGCCACTCCTTTAGAGCACGAGGCAGCTTGCGACACCTGGCAGTTCAAGGATCCAATCATCAACAAACTCATGGTTAATACTTGTCTTCCAAACTACAGATTAATTATGCACGAACGTCCTTTCGAGACACAAATGCACCAGCACAGTTGCACAGCGTACCCAGCCCAATGTAACACGTCTAAAACTGATAGACAGCGTTTCTGCCAGAGGAAGGAATTGTCCTCTCCTCTTCGACTGTTACATCAGCACATATATTCCCATTATGACTAACTGCTTACAACCTTCAACTAGTTTCACACTGTGAGGTGAACACAAAAGCGGAGACATATTAAAAGCTATTTTTTTTCTTCCTCTAGATGGAACGCCTTTAACTTGTATTCTCCGAGCCTCTTTCCCCCTTTCAATTTCCCTTTGATAATAAATGAACTCTTGTAGAGGACAGAGTGCAAAGAAAAAACTTGGATGGAAATGGTGAAATTGAAATCCTTCGGAGCATTCATGCAGTGCTTTTTGTGAAAAACATTTTGCAGGATAATTCCAGTGGGAAGGACTTTGTATCAGGCCATGAAGGGGCTGATGCTGGGGGGGAGGACAGACTAATAAAATCATTTCATTTTCCTTCTTTTTCATCTTACTTGGTTATTATATTATTATTTTTCTTTATATGGTAGTCTGATGGTCACCCAGCTGGCCTCATTGCTATGTGTGAAAGCTACTTTTTCAGTTTAATCAATAAAACACCTTAACGGCTGAGTTCTGTTTTGTCAAGTTTCGTTTGTTCCAATTCAGTAGAAGATGCATGATATTTCCTGGAAGTGTCTCGCTGTCCCTTTCACTTCCAGTTTAGCTCAGGTCAGCACAACCTGGGCTAAAATGCTTAATACTGATCAGTTAAATTTACTTAAAGGGAATGTAAGTAACTTTTTACAGGTATAAATCTACCGGGTCGGGATCCCATGCGCACTCGCATATGCGTCTCGCGTGTGGCTACGCTGTTCAGACCGTTCCTCTGCCTGCTTGTCTTCACTCACACAATGCGCGCGTTCTCGCTCCACCTCACGTTCATGCGCGCTCACTACAAACTGCAGAAGAGTTAGTAGCTCTGAGAATATCTAGTAAATGTACAGTGGAAGTTTGTGCAGAAATAAATGCTGCAGCTCCTCCAGATCAGCAGAGGTTTTCCGTGTCTTGCGAAGTGACGGGGCTCCGCAGCGAGAAACGTTGTCGTCTCCAACCGGGTGCCGGTGTCTCCCTGTTCACTCCGGCCGCGGTCGGAGATGATAACGTTTCTTTTCCTGCTTCAGCCCCAAAGCCAACACTAGCATCAGCATTGATTCATGGAGAGACCTTCGTCTGGTCAGCTAACATTACTGCCAAGCAGGTGAAATATAGAGTGATATTGTGGTTTTAGCTGACGTGTGTCGCCTCACTGTTTTGAGCGATGCTCGTTCATGTCTATGTAGAGCGAGCAAAGCGCGAGCCCGGCGCTGACTTAAAATTGAATTAACGGCCACAGGTGTCGCTGTTAACAAGCATTTCTGAAAGTTACAAATAGTCCCTTTAAAGGGGCCATGTGGTGTTTTCTAAAAACAAATTAAAGTTATGTTTACGTTCAGTGTTTCGCACCAAAACACATTGTATTTATCATTGAGGTCTAACAAACGCATCTAGTGTATTTCCTTCCACATAAAACATTTGCAAAGCCGATTTTTGAAGTATTTTAAATCAAGCATTGTTTACACCTTGTTTACTACTTGTTCTTCCATGTCTTTGCGGGGGCATTGCAGCATATCTTTGCCTGTTACCACCACCTGTTGATCACTTGAATAGTGTGACACCATTGGTAGTGTAACACGTCACCCGTGTGCATGTGTATGCCAGCACAAGATGAACAAAGCGGGGACCAACCGACTAGGTGTCTAAAAGTCCACTGGGAACCTTGAAATGTAGTATAAATATTAATGTCACAATAAATAACCTGTCTAACCTCGTCTGAAAGTCCAGTAGCTCGTTATTGATCTTCTCAATGTGGATGTCAGCCCAGAGGATATCATAGTAACCATTGACTGTTTCGATGACGTTGTTGTAAAGGCCGTACAACTTCTGCAGCAGAGCCAGCTGCTTCCTAATCTCCAACAGCTGGGGATGCTGGGTAACAGGGAGCCCAAACAGCTCCTCTCCACCTGTGTAAGTGATGTACTTCCTGAACAGGTTGTCAAATCGATTCTAAAGAAGAGAGAGAAGAATAGCAACAAAATATTCCAAATCAGTACAGTACTAAAATTTTAAATCATTAATCTAATTCAGCTGCCACGTTTTTAAGCCATTGTGCATTTGGAGTAAAAATATATGCGATTCCCCATCTATATATTTTAAAAAACAAAATACTAGCAAGTACAGTTCTGTCATTTGCAATGAATGAAAAAGATGATAAAACATAAAATTACAAAAAAAATGTCATCCCTCTTTGAACATAATTATCACGTAACTGGCTTTGTAGGGAACCGGATTGATATCCAGACCCAAATTACAAACACACTAACTGACAGAATAAAAAATGAACTTAATTAGCTCAGATCTTCAGCAACAAACCTGAAACATGATGAGTCTATCACTGGCATCCTGAGGAGCTAGCCCCACCACCATGGGGCCATCCTGAAGCAGAGAGGAAAAAGTAATTCAATGGGAACATCCCAAATTCCTTGAGTATCCACGTTTCCCTCATGTGCTCTTCCTTGCATCTAAGTCCCTCCCACGGAAGATGTGATATTAGATGCAAGGAAAAGATGTGAGGAGAGAGGAATCAAGGAAACACGTTTTTATAAAAATGAAATGTGAACCAAAAAATGAACCATTTCTTAATTATTTGTGTCTGCATTTGTTTGCTATTCTGTTTGTACATTTCTTATTTAATAATCCGCTGATTGTATACTGTAGTCTTATAAATTGTAGAATTTTTATTCGCCCTAATGTAATGTAAAATAAATAGCTTGAAGGGAAGTTGGCACAATACTGTTGTTTTGTGGTGAGGGCTGTCTCAATGTTTCTACAGACAAGTGCATTTGTATCTTGAATTTTCTGTCTCCTTTCTCCTTTACCTTGTCATAATCCTGGTAAAAGTGTTGACAGTCTTCCAGGAAGGTCTGCACATTGCTGACCAGCTCTCCTCTGAAGTTGGGCTGCAGGGACACCAGCTCGTTCTGTACCTCTGTGCTCCGAGACAGCAGCTTCTCCCAGCTGTAACGCAGCGTATCCACCTTATCCGCCTCCTCTTTTGCCACTGACAGCTCATATTTATGAAGCATGGCATAGGACTCCTGTGGGGACAAAACAATATGCAAGCATTGGCAAATCATAAATACATCATCACAAAAATTTACATAAAACATGTAAAGGTTTCATTTCCTGCATTTCCACTGCACTGCCATTGAGCTTTTGATACGGGACTTGACCTCAATGCTCCCATAAACATTATTCAAATGGTTTAAAATACGTTACCGTGACCTTCTTGTATACACTTTGCTATTGAAAACCATTCGCACTATACACTCAAACACTGCTGAAATGCTCTCATGTACACTACTGAGAACATCTAGTCCTATTCCCACTGTGTGCATTTGCATGTATGGAAATGAGTCAGCAACTGCTGTGCTGTATGAAAGACCTAATGCTGTGTTTACCTCTACGGGCCCAACTTGAAAATCAATAGATATCTGGTGCTCTCGGATCTCCTTGAGTGATGCCATGGCGATGCGAATGTCATCCAGGTCTTTGATCTGCCGATTCAGTTTCTTTCCTGCTTCGTCAACAAAAGCAAAGATCTGCTCCATGTCTGAGCGATATTTCCTGTTACAGTACAGTCCGTAGTCCACCATCCAGTTCTTTGTTTCAGCAGTGAGGGACATCTTCAGGTCCACTGGTACAAAGAAATACATGCAGACACCAGTGATGTATTGGCTGGAAGTAATTTTATATTTCATGTTGGTGTCTTTAGACGCCTTATCAGTAATGAAGACATGTTGTTTTATAAGCACCAAAGACAGCAAGTAACAGTTCCAGCAAAGTAGTGCAACTTAATCTAACCTGTGAACAGAGCCAAAGCTCCTACGGTAATGTACTCTGGTTCAGAGTTTATTTCCAGCTCCAGATCTCGATAGAAAAGAATCTGGCTCTCAAACTCTGATAGCAAGGGGCTGCCCTGAATGAATCTGTAAAAAAACACAAACCAAAAAGGCGTTGACATAATGCTATTTTCACTGGCAGTAACTTGATACATAGAAAATAAAACCGTTAGTTCTCAGTGGTAAGAGTCAGATATAAATATCAGTCAGTCATTCAGTTAATCATACTTTTGCATGGTGTCTTCACGGTCCTTTCTCCAGATGTGATGGTAACGGCTAAAACGGTCCAGAGCAGTCATCAGTTCCTGTACAATAATATAAAACAGGAGTTACGTAAGAAATGGGAGGCATTAAAAATGTAACCTTTAGATTTTTAATCATTTTGAGTCATTTTACTTTATGGGAGGTCATTAAAAAATAATAATAAAAAATTACAGTTGTTTCCTTAGTCCATTTTTAAAATATAAAAAAGATAAAATAGAGATTTAAAAAACAGATTCGACATATAGTTTAGACTGATCAATTTGGAAAATTGTTGTAGGGGTCTTTAATTTGTTTCTCCTTTTTCTGTACAGGTTAGGCTAATTCTATACATATTATGCTTTACTGAAATATTCTTCTGAGTGTACCTTTTTGGTGGAGCTGATGGAGGTGCTGAGAACAGACACTAGTTTGACAATCTCCTTGTTCTCAGACACACTCTTGTGGTAGTTTCTAGCTTGGAATGGGATAGCCTGGATCACAGATGCGGACGTATCTGAGGTGCTGCCGTCTGTAAAAGTAAAGAGTTTAAAGGACAGAATCTATGTTGTGAATGTACAGAGAGGGAGTGGAACATTATAAACAGCTATAGGCTTTTGCTTGGAATCCTTCATTTATAATTATACATCAATACAGGATTGTCCAGAGAGTTGGAATCGTGTAATAAGTGTTGATGATGAAGTTGAGTCTTGCAGCTACAGGTGTGGACACTTGGGAGCGATTCCTCAAACATAAAATACCTGTTTTAACGTTTCTCATGTCAGTGGATGCTTTAAATATCACATGTTACCAAGGACATTACCACTTTAACTTCTGGGTCTTCATTGAATTGATCACTGTAAAAGCTTTATATAATATTTTCTGATTCTAAGGTGCATGTAGAGCATGTCCTATCCAACTTTGCAATTCAAATCAATCACCCTGCAACTTTACCATCCACTATCATTTTTCACAACATTACCTCCATGTTAGCCAATGAGTGCAATGTGACCGAAAAAGGCTGCTCTACTCGAATTTCATTTTAAAATGTCTTTTGCTTAAATGTCTTCTTTCCAAAGCCATTGACATATTCATGTCATTCCCATCAACATGTCTCTATCTGCTCCTAGTCAGATGTGGCTTTGCTCTGCTGAGCTGTGAAATAAGGAGTATCAAGTGACTGTGGTGTAGTAGGTAATGATCGATGTTCTGGTCTGCATGTTAGAAAACAATATAGATAAATCACTCTGAAGTCAGTGTTGAACTGCTGAGTATAAGGGTAAGGTCTCGTGTCCTGTCATACCAGCCAGGCTCCTGTACGTTGTTGCTCCATCCTCTGATTCACTCTCAGAACTGTCCTGCTTCAGAGCCGCCATCCGTCTTTCAATCATTTTTCTCTGCAAGGGGGAAACAGACGTAAAGAAAGGCTGCAGGATTTGCGTGGTTGACTGCAGGACCATCAAATTATCAGTCCAGAAAGATTAGTTATTAGTTACAATGATGGTAGTATGGAAGTATAAATCTGGTACTTGTCACAAATTATTGCTTCCCTCAGCAGATCAAACCGACCTTGGAGATCCTTTCTTTGCTCCACTGGCTGACTCCTTTGCTGACACTGACGACACACTCAACTGCCCGGTTTAGAGACTGTTGGACCTCCTCCAGAGCTGGAACCATGGCAATGTTAGGGATGGAGAGGGTCACATTGACTCTGAAGATTGCCTGCTGACCACTGCTTTTGCCACGACTGGGTGAGTCAGCCTCAGCTACAGGGGGAGAGAAGAGTAGCTCTGATACAATACGATGTGATTCAAAGATGGACATTTTATAAGCTCAGTGGACAGAACAGGCAACAATCAACCTCACAAACCAGAATGTATGGTAGCTGAGGTAGAGAACAACTTGCTTTTAACGGAGAAGGACAATTGTTTCAATATTTGTTACTTTTGTGCCTCCCAAAAATGCTTTTACACCCCTTAACAAGTCATGGTTCATGATTAAATAAAAATAATATATATTTTTTTATATATATATATATATTTTTTGTGTTTTATATTAAAGAGACTATTTGTAACTTTCAGAATTGCTTGTTAACAGTGACACCTGTGGCCGTTAAATCAACGAAAGTCAGCATCGGGCTCACTCTTGCTCGCTCTAAATATACCTGAGCGAGCATCGCTCAAAACAGTGAGGCGACACACGTCAGCTAAAACCACAATATCACTCTATATTTCACCTGCTTGGCAGTAATGTTAGCTGACCAGACAAAGGTCTCTCCTTGAATCACTGCTGATACTGTGTTTGCTTCTCCTGCCTCAACGCAGGCTGAGGCACCTGGGCTCCGCAGCGATAAACTCGTCTCCCTCCGCCCGCAGCCGGAGTGAACAGGAAGACACCGGCACCCGGTCGGTAACGAGACAGTAAGGTTTCTCTCTGCAGAGCCTCGTCACTTCACAAGACACGGAAAACCTCTGTTGGTCTGGAGGAGCTGCAGCAGTTATTTCTGCACAAACGTCCACTGAACATTCACTACATATTCTCAGAGCTAAACTAACTCTTCTGCAGTGTGTAGTGTGCGCGCGTTCATGTCTAGAGGTGGAGCGAGACAGCGAGAACGCGTGCTCTGTCTGAGTGAAGGCAAGCAGGCAGAGGAGACGAGACAGCGGCCACACGCGAGCACGCATGTGTCCCAACCCAGTACATTTATACGCTTAGAAAGTTACAAAAAGTCCCTTTAAGTAGGGCTGTCAAAGTTAACACGATAATAACACGTTAACACAAATTTGTTTTAACGCCACCAATTTCTTTCACCCATTAACGCAATCTTTCGGAGGTTGTAGCGGGGTCAGTTTTAAAGCTAGAACGAAGATTCTGGCATCATATGAAACTAAACAAACTAAGGAATCCAATGGTACCAACAATGTCATGGTAGATAATGCTCCAAACGTCCCTTGACCTCTGACCTCAAAATATGTGAATGAAAAGGGGTTCTCTGGGTACCCACAAGTCTCCCCTTTACAGATATGCCCATTTAAGTCATAGTCAAGTCAGCACACTGAAACACTGACAGCTGTTGTTGCCTGTTGGGTTTGAGTTTGCTTATGGTTTTGAGCATATCTTATACTGCATTTTAAGCTAAATGCAGTACCTGTGAAGGTTTCTGGACAATATTTGTCATTGTTTTGTGTTGTTAATTGATTTCCAATAATAAATATATACATACATTTGTATAAAGCAGCATATTTGCCCACTCCCATGTTGATAAGAGCATTTAATACTTGTCAAATTAATTAATTAAATTGCGATTAATCATGATTAACTATGAACAATTATGCGATTAATTGCGATTAAATATTTTAATCGATTGATAGCCCTAATATTAAGAAAAGACAAAGTACTGAGAGTACCAAAACGGTTACACAAGACCCACCCAAGAAATGCATGAGCGAGGAGGTGTGGATGCGCTTGCGTAGCATCTCCAGGGTGTTGCGTGTCAATCTGAGCAAAGCGTCCACGTTGCGGTGGTTGAAGTAGGAGAGCAGCTCCTGGGCTTCCTCCTCCATCACTTCCATCAGGTCCCTCTTCTTCTTCCTCCTCACCAAGGGAGAGGAAGGGCCAACGCTGGCAGGAGGGAGCAAGGTGTTTCTCGAGAAGAGACGGCCCTCTGAGCGGCCTTCGTCTTCACCTGACATGCAAGAGGTGACACATTTACAGTGAACATGAACCCCTTGAGCTACAGCTCTAACACAGCAAATACAGAAACAGAAACTTAAAAATATATACACAGTATATACAGTATAAACTGTTTTATCAGTATATGGGTTTCTAATTGCTTTGCACATGATCTTTAAAGAGGCAAAACATCAATGAAAGTTAAACTAATAAAGTCATAACAAAGTGTGGCCTTATTAGTTTTGCCCTTTCTATTTTTTCGTGCATCTGTTCTGATGTGCTATTTGACATTAAGCTTCTTTCTTCCATTGTTCCTTATCATGTCCCATTCTATTTGATCTCAAAAGGAAAACATTAGCATACCTTCACTGTCAATGTGGTCTATGGTCTTGCTCTCAGCGCAGCTTTCTTCCTCAACCTTCTCCACCTCTTCTCTCTGATTGTGGTCAAACTCCAGCAGCATGTTGATCAGTTCATTTGCAGCCTCCTCCACTAGTGAGCTCTTAGTGTGGAGATTCTGGGCTTGTCTTATGCACAGCTCCTATACAAATGTGTATATATGACATGTACATTAAATATGCCATGCAAGGGGTAGTGCACTGCAGTAAACTCAACAACAATAAAACTCTTTGTATACATTTTTTTCTGGTTCCAAGGACACATGATTCACAGCGAAAAACATGAAAACGATATGAACAATTGTCATTGCTTTTCATTCATCTCTACATACAGAATTGTAATGAAGTTATCTGGGCACAACATCAAATAATGTCAGCTTCAATTACTGTCAGTGATTTCTACATAGCAGTGGACATCCCATGGCTTTGTGCTCATCCACAAGTAGTGCCACAAGAAGTATATAGCCTTAATGGAGAGCGCATTAATCTATATACGTTGTACAAAATTCACCATTAATGTAATTCAATGAATGCCTTTGGAGAATAAAAAAATATTGTTTGAGAAGAAAACACCTTGTAAGTACTTTAAAAGCATTGGTAAGTGGTAAGTTTTAAAGCTCATTTGCATGTAATTACACTTTTTATGTAAACATGTAAACATAACTTAGAAGGCGGGCTTAGTGAAACTATAACTACAGACTAATACTGCTATTTCATTTGAAACAGTCTATGTATTCATTTACCCTGGTAGTCTGAACAAACTCCTCACAGGTGACCGGTTCATCCTCTGGTAAAACACACAGTGTGGATCCGCTCATCTCCTGCAGTACCGCATCTATCCTGAACTCCACCAAGTCGTTCACCCTGTCCATCAACAGCTCCAGGTCAACTGGAGAGACGAGAGAAAGAGATGGACACAGACCGACAGAAGAGGAGAGAGAGAAGTTGGCAAGCATTGGAGGAAGGGAAGGGTAAAAAGAGAGGTGGAAGAGGGAGCACATAAAAGGATAAAGAGAAAATGTGGAGCATAGAGAGGGACAGCATACTATATGTGAGAGTTACTTATGAGAACACACACACACGAACGGCACGTACACACAATGAATCAATTAATGTAAATCTCATCAGACGCTGCCAGTGCTGAGTTGCAGGATGTGCCAGCATGGGGGTCATTGATCTCGCTGGATTTTTTGCTTACCCAAAGCCTTGTCGATGCGGCCGAGGTACTTGTCTATGTTCAGAGATGTCCAGTTGATGGAGGTCAAACCTGGCTGTATAGCCTCATCCACCTGTCAAATCAGTGATGATGCATGATGACGTACTTTGTACAGTAGCTGCTGTACAAAGTCAGTTTCATTTTGTCATATATTCATGTGTCACATGTTAAATGTTAGTAAGCACATCACATAATTATCATAAATAGAATCCCTTCTGATACAAATCTAAAATCATATTTCATTCATGAATAACTTAGTTGATAACTATTAGACATTGAATATATACTCATACTATATGCAAAACTATAAATTAACTAATAATTGATTATTTCAGCATTTATTACAATCTAGATCCTGGGCAGTTAAAATGATATTAATCATAAATGTATGAATACGACTATCCAATAAATAAATAAACAAATAACGTGCAGGATATGGGATATGGTTTAAATGCAACTTGAATTATATCAGAACAGCTTACCTTAGCTACATGGGGCATGGCCAGCTGTTCAAAAGCACTCTGAATCTTAGCCCGCACTCTGGTGTTCTCACTCAACATTAACTGGAAGGGGAAAGATATTAATACAGTTTTTATATTCACTCAGTGTTGAACTGATTTGCACAGTGGAGAACGCTGTAAGTACAATTGAAATGACCTTTATATAATGTAGGCCTATGTACCTTTAGGCTATACAGCATGTGTGGGGCTTTCTAACACAAACATGACAAAGGATATGGTCTTTTATACTTCTTCATAAATGCACAATCAACTTCGGTCCCTCACATTGCTTTCTTAAGCTGTATGTATTTGCAGCAGTGTGTGTGTAATATCCACCTGTAATTTGTTGTAGTTCTTTTTCAGGGTATCCTGTTTCTGCTGCAACATAGCAGCGAATGGCGGGATCTCCAAATTCATCCTTGTCATGCAGTTCGCTTCCCTGATCTGTGTCAGAATCTCTGGGTCAAAGTTCACAAACAGCTCCCCTGTCTCTGGAGACCTGACCAGCAGAGAGGCCTGCAGGCCCACCCGGGCATCTTCCATCTGAGCAGGAGGTATCAAGGTGGGTTGGGTTGTTTAGGGAGGGGTTGTGAGAGGAGGAGGAGAGAAAATGAAGCAGAGAAAGAGTAAAAAGAAAGGAAAATTGGTGAGGGACCGAAGGCATTGGGTGTGGATAAGAGGGAAGAAAACACACTCACATGTATGTGCATCTTGTATATGATACGACTATAAATATCCATATTATGTGCATCCCCTTACCTTTTTCATCCAGCTGTGATGGTAGAGCATCTCAAACTCCAACAGGACCCTCGCTACCCTGTTAAAGTTCCTGATGATCCTCTTGGCCTCTGGTGTGGAAAGAACACCAGCATGCTACACAGGGATAGAATTGTACTGTAAGAAAAATGCATTGACTATTCGACTGTAGCTCAGCCAAAAACAAGGCCAAATTTCATTGTAGAGAGGCAGAAGAGATTCAATATTACCTGTTGAAAGAGATCCATGGGACCCTGGATCCTGCTGGACAGCTGCCGAACCCACATGATACGGCCCGCCACGAGGGGCAAGTCCCGGCCAATGGGGGGCTCCAGTTTCTGCTTCATGTAGATACGGGAGACCATTTCAATGTCCCGGCCGTAGTTCTGCAGAATGCGCTGGTACTTCTCGTCAATGCCGAGGTCCGGGATGCCCAGTCTGTTTTTAGGGAGAATAAAAGTAGTTCAAAAGTATAGACAACCAATATTAGAAGAATTAAACAAATAAGATGTGAATAGAATGAACTGTAATAGGGTATTCCAGTGATAACATCTTATTGTTTTAGGTCAAGGTCTATTTCAATCACTTGGAAAGACCTTTCTCATGTTGCAGGAAAACACAAAGGTGTAACTTAGATGGGACCGTTCCTTTAGATGTGCCAGTAAATTCTGTCACTGAGCCAATATGCACAAAAAAAGGACCCTGGAACTGGCAAACCTTTGGCATGCGTCGATTATGTTATTAGTTACACCTCTGTTTAATGTGATGAAATATCCACAGTGAGAAAGGTTTATTCAGAGTCCTGCTGTTTTTTATTTCAGCCATTTGATTAGGTACCCGTTTAAACCCGAGATGCCATGCGAATGCAATTAACTATTATTAATCAGCTGGCAGGATAGAAAATTAGCAGTTTTCTGTGCGGAGGACCAGACTGAGAAATACTGAAAGTACTTGCTTAGATGAAAATGCATTGGATGAAACAAAATACAAAAAAAAAAAAATGGGTTACCTTTCGAATTTCTTCAGCACATTTAGAGCTCTCTCTGTATTTTGAATTTTTTCAAAGGTGCTGTCCATGAAACTCTTCAGCTGATTCTGGAAGCACAAAGACCAATGACAAAAAAAGGTTTACAAAAGAGACCGTGGAGTGGAACTTTTAAATACAAATGCACACCATTTAACAATCATACATACTTAATAGGCGTTGTTTTTGTTACATTAATACTGTGCAATATAGAGGAAACAAACTAATTCATTGTGTCTGTAATATTTAACTTACATGAAGCTCAGAGGTGCTTTTGCAGAATTCTTCATAGTCAACATCAAAGTCAGTTCTTCTCTGGTCGAGGAAACTGTAATGTTTTTTCTTCATGTTCAGCACAATAGCCTGTCACACACACAATAAACACATATACAATAAGTTTTCTGTTTTTAAACATTCATCAAAACTAAAAAAAAAAATAGCCTCATTTTTCTGCTGCAAAACCTGAGCTGGGAAATATTGCTATTCTGTTTTGAATTATTATTTAATCCTTGACCAGCTGTGTGTCATCACACTGATGTTAGCAATGTATCATCTTAGTTAATAGTTATAGAAGTTAATCTATGTTTTGAAATAGCAAAGGACAAACAGAGTGCATAGTGGAAATGTAACACCAAATCTAAAAGCTTACCATAAATTATGTATAAAACTGACGAGTTAACTGTCAACTTCTATAAAAGGAGATGTCTGCAATCTATTTTAATCCAGCTCCGTCTGGTTACTTGGGCCATGAAAGGACTGATTGAATTACAGCGGGTAAACGAACGGAAGACGTGCAAAACATTTGCTAATAAATTGCTGGAGAAAATAATTGAACACAAAACGATGGAGCAACTCATATAACGTCGGAGTCGGTTCTCTCTTCATGTTCCATGCAGTTAGTATCCTCATAATGTCATTAAATGATATGTACAGTGGTCAAATTTAATGTCTTTGAATTTTACCACTGCATGCTGTCAACTATGAAATTGGGCCATGCATTACTAAAAGTTGAAGACTGCTGTGAGACATTACCTCCCATTTTCCCTGCATTTCTGCAGTCTGTACATCCAAGGAAGCAGAAACAAACAAACAGCTCACATCAATACAGTATACTCTCAAGGGAAAACATCTAAACACCAATTAGACAGTGTGATGCAATTCAAGAAATTCAAGAAGTGTTATTTTCTATGACTTGAGGCAGTGCAATCTGATTTTGTAAACATAAATATTGTCAACTATTTCCCACAACAAGAAACCAAGGAAGAATGCAGTAATGTGGCGAGGTCAAGCTAATGTACAACCTGAAGCTCTTTGTTAACAAAATCAAACTCACTTGTTTTGGAAAAATACTCTCCTGAGCTGCACTGACGTTTTTACAATGAATGTCTCAATTATCTCAAACTTTGAAAACACTTCAACGTATTTCTTCTTTATTTCTTCTTATCTATATATCCCCATTCATTGAATTATATGCATTTAAGAAATTAAATGTTTTATTTCCTATTAATAAAATCATCAATACTGTCATAACCACTTTCCAAAATTGTCCAAGTCATTCTCAGTGCAATATATTAACAATGCACATTCCATGTATTTATTAATTACTGTATACAGGAGCTGTAAAACTTGTTCTCTTCAGCCTTGCATTTGCCATCCACTGACATATTCCAACATCATTGAAATCCAGAAGAAATACAGGCTCAGCTGGCTAGCAGCGGCGTTCCATCAGTTAATGGCATGCCTTTCTTTGTTACCAAAAATGTCTGGACAACAATCTGATCTAACAATATATACCCACTTGAAACCTGGTGGCCATGGTCTCCAGTCCTTCTATCTTAGAGTCCTGCAGGGCGGAGTAGATGGAAATGGTGCTGAACATTTCCAGGATCTTGTTGAGTCGTCGCTGGAACGTGTCAAACTTCCCGAAAATGTACATCTCACTGAAGTCAAACTGTCTCTCTGAGGGAGTCTGCTCCAGCTTCTCCTTGGTTTTATGGAAATACCGCTGATACTCCTGGAGGACACAATTTGACACGTAACAAAACTGCATACATCCATCATGTCAAGGTGGTAACGACTGTTGGTTGAAAAAGAACTTCCATTCTTAACATTTCTTATGTCATGGCGATGGCATTTTCTCCACTTATTACTGTATCATCATGCATTCTTTGGGACAACTCACATGTGTTTTGTGTAGAAGACAAACATTTTTTTTTGTCAAATACTCACAAATGTTAACATGGAAAAAAAATAATACGGCTACACTGTGCTGCAAAGAAACCACATTTGATAAAGATGTAAACACAGAAAAACTAGGAGAGATAAATGATCAACATTATAAATTATGTTTTCTACTAATAAGCAGTACCTGGTTTAGGTGGATTGCAGCTTTGATTTTGTCAGCTACAACCTGCTGAGGCTGGTCCCATATGGAATTAGAGCCATTATTAGTGATGTAGGCTTTGCAGGCTGTGATCATCTGGTTTGTCACCTGAAGAATGAAGATATGCATTTGAATTCTTTGTGGATCTGAACAACTTGAGACTATACATGAAGTAGCTAAATATTAGTGTATATATTAATCATAAGCAAAGACGTCAAAAAGTCAAAGGCAATTGGTGCAAAAGTGCTGTGATATGGTCCATGAAACATGCTGATGTTTATAATTCTGTTCAAATCCAATCTTTCATAAATCGAGACAGCAATTTGTTTGGGATGTTGGAAATGGAAATGTTAAAAATCCTTTTGGTCATAATTCTTGTTTTTCACTCTGGGTTAATGTAACAACGCCCTTAATAGGCAAACATTGAATGGTTCATTTTATTCATCCATAAAAACATGGAAATCACGGATCTCGGGGTTAATTGAAGACAATATCTAGACTGTAGGCAGCCAGCTTTGCTGAATCCCATTGTTGATTACAATACAGACACAAACACTTCATCATTGTTGCATTGTGCAAAATAGCAGCCACCCCTACCTTGACAAAAAGCGATGTTATCTTTTCTGATGTGTTGTAATAGCGAGAAATACTGTGAATCATCCTGATGGCATTGATCAGACCTGGGATTGCATCCACCATCGATACCTGGGGTGAAACAGAAATTATACGCTGTAATTACTTGAACACGTTGACAGTATTTGTGTAACACACCATTTCCACAACTTGTTCAACATGGATACAGTACATTTGGTTTGCTTTTAACGCAGCAGAACGCTTCATCTTTAAAAGATTGAAGTATTTTTCTTACAGGGTCACTGTTGTAGAGAGGGTCACAAAACTTCTCCAGGCTGTAGAGGTACTTGACATTGTCTTTGGCCTCGTTGGCTGCATCAGTGATCCTGGTGTCCAGTTCCCGCCACGACTACACAAACAAACTCTTATTGCATTTAATGTCAGACTGTGTCACACTGAACATTACAGTCTTTTGTCAAAACATTATATTGAAGATAAACAAGAATCAGAAGATATTTTGGCAGAATCTAAATAGTGTCCTATGAAGCAGCAAAATCAAAGAAATGTGTACATATAGTCACTAAAACCCAGCAGTGACGGACCTTTATGAGTTTAGATTTGGCCATCAGGAGCACACCCAGTACAGCCTTGACATCAGGGCTCTTGAGTTGGTCCAGAAGGTAGTTGAAACGTGACATTCGTTTCTTCCAGTGGTCCAGCTCAGCCCGCGGGCCGAGGTCATCGGCCTCCTTTCTCAGCTGGTCACTCTCAGCTAGAACCTGGAGAACAGAGATAACTTTAGATCTACTCACTGTTTAAGCATCATTTCTGCATTTTTCCATTTGCATTCCCTTTGGTGGTTTTATCGTGGTAGTTTTGCATCCCTCCCCAATGCACCTTGAATTAATTTGGATCATTAAATGTCTGAGTTGTGAGAAACAACGATTAAAAACATTAAATATGTCAAAGGTAACATTACAAAAAATCACATTGAAAACATTCTTGAATATTGTGTGCTGCAAAAATACTCAATTCAGAAATACTTAAGGGTCTTATTGATAACATTTTTATGTAGACAGATATTTAAAAAATATATAATACATCCACAGAGCTTGTAGAAAGGTGCAGAATAAAAGTATGGCTTTTCCTAAAAAGAAATTATTATGTTTGTGAATTAATCATTTAAAACATTTTGACGGGTCCAAAATGAATGTTTGGTTTATCTCTTTGGAAGATATCTGAAGTTTGGTTCCCACTTCTAACAAGGCTTGTGAGCCTATAGTATAACAACGATGGTATCACGTGGTATCTCTGTGTCGCCAGCGATCAAGTTGCCAGTTAGTGTGGAAAAAAACTGTCTGAGTTTGACGGTAAGTGCCTGGCAACCACTTGTTATGAAGTAAATGCAATGGAACAGGGAGGGAGAATATGACATCTAGTGGCTGAATGTTATTTATGTTATCAATAGCTCCTTTAAATAAAATACTTGTATGACGAAAAAAATATACTTTGCATCTGGCCTGCCAGATAGCTTTGCTGATTTCAAGGATGAACATGCATTTTAAGCATTTGTTGCTACAGCTTCATGAAATATTTAGCACATATCCAGTCAAATATTTGTCAAACCTGCTCAGTTTGGTGAGATACAAAGCGCATTCAAAGACAGTTCAAGCAAACTTGGATCTGATAATAAATTCTGTTTCAAAATCTGCCCACAAGATACTCTGCACGGCATAGAGGAGTACAACATTACATCAAGTTCAATAAGGATAACATCTTACCTGTTACCTAACACGTCTCACCTGTTCTATCTGTTTGATCCAGACTTTCATGCAGGCCTCTATCTTTTCTGTGGTCTCTGTGCTGTTGGCTGCTGCCATGTAGTCTGATGGGCCTTTCAGCACCCGCAGGTCAAACGTGTCACACTCTTTCAAGGTAACCTGGAGGCAAGTCATGACATGGTTTATTCTTGCTGTGGTGTCTTGAATTTATATTGTTTGTGGATGTGTCTGTGTGTGCTCACACAAGTTTCTCCATTAAATGTATTTAAAAGAAAAGGCTGTTTAAAGCAGGCTGTTTACAGCTTTTTCACAGCTTCACGACTTGTTCTGTCTTACTGTGATTAAAAAGGTTCGCAAATGTTCAAACAGCCTTTATTTGTCTATATTAATCCAAATAATTATGTGTTTTTCTGTGTTTTTGCTAAGCAACAGAGGTTCCCAAGTACTGGCATGAGTGTGATATCTGGTTAGTGCACAAATATTTGAATTAGCTTGATTGAAGTCAAAGGCCTTTCTTCATTTTTATAGCTGTTCTGAATGAACGCATTAACTATCAAACTTATCCTTATGTTCCTTACCTTTTCTTGCAGGCTCTCCTGTGCTCCAGCCAAAACAGACACAAAGCTTTCCAGTGATGATATGAAGTCATGTTTGACAGCCTGGGCCTGGGGACTGGCCAGCTCCCCCCAGCCGTGGTTCATCTTCCTCAGTGTGGGGATGAAGATCTCTGAGAGCAACTGCTCCACACTTTTCAACAGACCCACCTCTGTTGTGTCCAACATATTGAAATTGACATCCTAGAAAGAGATAAAAAAAAAAGCACACACATCCAAACATCATTGCAAAAAAAAAACAATGCAACATTTTACTGAATCCAAAAACTTAAGCATGCGACCGTTAACCTGCTTCTGTGACAGCATGAGTGAGGTACCTCACTATGGGGTACGCCCAACTGCATGTGCCAGTGTTGGTGCAGTAACGTCTAATTTGTAGAACCTTGCAAAAATGTGAGGTGAGGTCCAACTTGCAGAAATGCCCTTGATGCTGCCATGCCCCTAGTGGAGTGAGCACGCAGACCAGATGGGGTCTGGAGGCCCTCACTATTGGAGGACATAGCAACACCCTCTACCAACCAGTGGGAAAGGCGTTGCTTATGCCTGTACAGTATGTGGCTTGAATGAACAAACATTCCCAAATCCCCTAGTCCATATGGACATAACATATGGAGCCGTTGATCCTTGGATGAGGCAAATGGTGCAGGATGGAAAGCCATCAGCTCGATTTGGGAACCCAACAGCATTGAGTTCTTTGGGACCAAAAGCTGGGTTTGGTCGCATAGAGAACTTTAAGTTCCCAACAGCAAACTGAGTACCTTCCCTGATGCACTGAGAGTGCGTAGATATCACTAACCCAAATCTGTTTGGACACCGTCCGCAGCCATCAAGCACTTTTCATTAAGCAACAGACAAGGGGGGTGTTGCCCCACTGTCAAGTTGCCAGATCCAACGTGACAGGCAGAAATAGCTGCCAGATAAAACTCAACGGTAGAAAAATGCCTTCCCTTTATTCAGAAGATCCTGCAGAAATAACAGGATAACTGCCAAAAGGGCAATTGAATGATATGGTCAGGCACCAACACTTACCATTTGCAAGTGTAAAGTGACCTGGTAGAAGAAGCCCTGGTGCTTTAAATGGTTGAAATGACATTCTGAGGGAGGCCTGCTGAGCTCAGCCCAGAGAGCTAGGTTCTGCTGGATGAAGATGAAAAATGTCATCCTCATGACACTGCGGGCGGGTCGAACATTGGGAGGCCGGGTGGCTGTAGCCATATTCTGAGAAAAATATTTGAATAGGTGCCAAATCCTGAAGAACTTGCTTGCTAAGCTAGCCAGTAAGCAAACTGTTGTTTGCAACACCAAATAATGTATTGCCTTGTGAGTTTCTCTTCTGTTTTAGTGTAATTACATTCCTGATTTGTGATGCCTACCTGTTAATATACACTATCCATGACACCATATTGCAATACCTGACATGATCGCCATTACATTTCTCACAGCAACTCTTGAATTTACTTATTTATTTATTTATTTTAATGCTATGGTTACTAATTGTATTCATTTATTTTATTATTATTATTTTTAATACAGTGGTACTTTTACACTGCTTTTCGGCATGGCAGGTACACATACATGTAGCTGTCATCAAGCTCTCTCTCTCTCTCTCTCTCTCTCTCTCACGCAAACACACACACCAATGTTATCCTTCCTCCCCCTCTTGCCGTGGGCGTCTTGTAGCAAACATGCCCGTATATCAGTGGTGGTGATTAGCTTTGCTGCTGACAGCAGGTGATCAGCAAGAATCAATAGTCAGAACTGCCCGTGGTATCAGAGTGCTATTCTCCTCCTATTGTCTCGCTAGCTCTGGATGAGAAGAAGCTGTCTTAGTTAAAGGAAATCATTTATCACACGAATGGGCTCAAAGACAAATCACTGCCAAAGGAAAATCAATCAAATGTTCTTTTGTTATCAAATCTTTCATCTTTTGTTACATCAGTCTGCTTGCATTTGTCATTCAAGTGAACTAAATAACAGAAGGCCCTACAGTATAAAAAAAAAGTTCACCCTGAAAGTCATGACTTCATGCTTACATTTCCAAAACGGTACAAAGTGACTCACTCTGTGTATGTTCTCAGAGGTGATTGCCTTAGAAGTGTTGGCCCTGGTGAAGAAGACACACAATCCGGTCAGCGCCACATCCTTCCCATCTGTCACAAACACTTTAGACTTCTTGCTGCGACCAGGTTGCTGCTGGGCAACAAGCTGGGAGGGCGCAGAGGCTGCTGATGCTGCTGCTGCTGCTGAAACAAATAATTGGACATGGAAACAACACAAGGTATCATCACAACTAGCTTGTGATCTCACTGTAATCCTGACACTGGGGAATTTGCATTTGAATGGAATTATTATTGATTTTGAAGACCTTCTCAATTACAGTGCTGCTGTGATTGCGGTTGCCGACAGGTTGATTCATACAGGGACAGAACCTCAACTTCATCTGCTGCCAACAATTAGGTATAGTCTACACATTTCATTCCTTTTTGACATGGTGAGTGTACACGTTACCTGCTTCAATTGGCTCGGTATCCTGATAGTAGAACATGAGGTGTGGAAGACCCTCTGCCACAAAGAACTGCTCCATGCGGTCAATCTGAGAAAGATGACAAGAAAACTTTCAGCAAATCCGACAGCAACAGTTTGGAAGACTGTTGCTGTTTGATCGCTTACTGTAGATGCACAGTATAAAATAAATAATATCATAATGTCTTGCAAATGCTGCCACACCTATTTTTATTTTTTTTATTTTAAGGCTACTGTGGTTTTATACAAAAAAATGTCTTTGTAAAAATACAAGGTACCTGATTCCCCTCCAGTGTGGCATCTTCCACATCAGATTTCTCCAGTCCCAGGCATGATGCCACAATGCTGAGGATGTAGTCATGTCTTCCATCAAGCTGGGCCCGCTTAGCCTCACGTTCCTCTTTCAACTTTTGCTAAACAAAACACACAGACAACTTTAATTCATATTAAATTACAATTAAATATTATTAGATGCTTTTTAAAGTAAATTGACATTTTCACTGATGTTAAAAAAAGACATAAGTTAAGCCATCACATGGCCAAGTGCACAACGCCATTATATCGTATTCCACATACTTGGTATGTAGTCATGAGACTGTTGGTAATGACAGATGATTGAAGCTCTCCTGTGGTCCTACACTTTTCTCTCAGACATCATTTAAATAAAAAGTCCACTCAAAGAAAAAACCTTTTGTACAGTTTCAAGGAATGAGCAGTAGCTAGAATATGTAAAAAACATTTAAATAAATAAGCCTCAGTATGCTGTTAATGCACTGTATCCATCCATCCATGACAGAAAATGTCCATAACAGATGTCAGTATTCCTTCAAATCTCAATTTTCATCCTTTGAGAAGTACTTCTATTTCTCTCCTGATCACCCATCCAAAGTCTGCAACATTCGGGTTTCTTTGAATGGAACGAAAAACAACACAGCCAACAGGCCGTGGCTTGTATATTTAGGATGGTGGGACATTAACATCAGCCACAATGGGTTGCCAGGTTACGCTGCTCAGTAACACAGGAGCAAGGTCTGCCAATAAACTACATGAAACCTGGTGTTGTGTGGTGTGTCAGCTGCAGGGTGCTTTTCAATTCTCTCATTTACCTTTGCTTTTGTCTGTCTTGTTTTGAAACAGGGGATGACAGGAATAGTACTTTCGGGCTTAAAATACTTCTTGCATTGACGTCACCATCTTTTAAAAGGGCCCTCTTCTACAACAAAGCAGGAAACATCCTGCTGTGACTGGCCATGCTAAAAATAGAACACTGGAGAGCTAGCTCTTTTATACACCAATCAGTTTAGACAATTGTTAACAACTGGATCAAACTTTAACATTGAGAATAACTTATTAACTGATCTCTCATTATGTTCTCCCTTCTTGTTCTTCCTCGTGTTTTAAGTACACATGTGGTTGTATGTACTTCATAGAACAGTGATTTCACTGATGTGAAGCCTTATCCTTATCAGTTTTATTTTGCTAAAGTCTGCAGTATACACTGGAGCGCAGGACCTATACTGTACAGGCAGGCACCCTGGTTGAGTCCCCATGCATTGAATCATTTTGGAGAGAATAGATGTGACAGATTTTGAAGGATGGATCAGATAGAATCCTGAATAAAGCCTTAAAAGGAAAGTCATAGAGGAAAGATGCCAAATCCAATAGATGGAAAGGATGACAGACATGAAGCGATGGAGGAAGAAAGAGCTGAATACATCAAAAACAGATACAAGAGATGTAAAGAGCCGAGGAAACTGATGAGAAAGACAAAAAAGACAAAGAGAGAGATTGAAGTATAGGATTGGTAGTTGTGCACAGCTTGTAAGGAAGAAAAATGATTTAAAAAAAGGCAAGAGGGGTGGGAAAATGGAAAGATATGAGAAATGAAAGGAAGAGGAAATAGAGGGAGGAAGAAATAATGTAACAGGATATTGTAACAGGTAAGGACCTGAGAGAGCACGAGGCAGGGGGCATGGACTCGGATATAAAGACAGAAGAATTCTACTACAAGTCAGGGTGGTTAAGAGTATGATGCACCGATACCGGATCGGATCGGATCGGATCGGCCGATATTGACTCAAATAGCTGGATCGGGTATCGTGACAATGGGGCCGATCTATTCAAATCAATTCTATGTTTATATACTTTATATACATTTTATACTGGAATTTTAATTCCTGTTTAAGTTTTGACCAGTTTGTTGCTGCATTAAAAAGTTTTTACATTTCAATTGTAATTGCTGTTAATTTTGAAGATTTTTTACCAAGTTGCTGGTGTACAATTTATTATTTTTAATAATAAACAACAATTCAGTAAATGTATATCTTTGTATTTACGACGTTAGGAAAGCAATGTTTAAGTCAAGCCTGATGTCTCCTTACACACAAAAGAATGATCCCAGTCATTTCCACACAGTCAGCCAGACAGCTTATTAATCAAACACTTGTAACCAATCGGTACTCTGTATCAGCTAATAGCCAAAGCCCAGGTATCGCTATTGGGACTGAAAAAGTTGCATCGGTGCATCCCTAGTTTAGAATCAAAGTATTAATTCTTGTTAGTTAGAGCCTGGGAATTTGGTCGCGTGAAGCCAGAGTGAGGTGGAGCATGCCAACAACCTCACAAGCTGTCTGTGTGTGTTTGTGTGTGTGTGTGTGTGTGTGTGTGTCAACAAGGTTAGTGAAAGCCGCAACACATTAGCCTGTTTAAAAGAGATCAGACAATAACCACACTAACATTCAAGTTTGTATAGTGAAACAAGGCAAATAAGAAATTGTGTCCACCTGCAGTTTACGAACAAAATCTGCAGAATTATTAACTTTCTCAAAAAACCATGGTAATATTTGCCAAGCGCCAACAAACTTCTCTCAGGACCAGTGGCTGCAAGTCACAGGTCACTTTAACAGATAACTAGACGGTTGCTGAGCACAACAAAAACTGCAGGCTTGAAATTGACTCTCACTGCGCACAGTGCAGTCAATTCACACATGGACATGTTTTACTTAATGTAACCACCCATGTGGAACACAGGGTGTCAGACCTGTGCTGCACTAACTGCACAATTTTCATTCCAGTCTGGTGAGCTCATTTCAAGATCAGTGATCTTCATATCTCACTTTGCAAATGAGAAATATTCTGCAATGCTGAGCAGGTGTACCACAAACAAATGTTGCTACCAAACATATCATAGTTACATTTTAGACATTTAAAAAGAGATCATCCAAATCTTACATTACAAAATAGATATTTAATTACATATTTCAAATGAGTTCAAATAAACCACTGCAGAACTCTGACGATGAATCACACCAACCTTGTTAATGTCTCTGTAGAAACACACACATTATATAGCCTATACACACAAACACTTACATCACAGGTCAACCAGAAAAAAAGCATGCCAAGCCATCAGTTGCTGGGCGACCAGCCGTTTCACACCTTGTGTCTGCTGCCTTTATTTCAAAGTGTGCGAACAGTCAACTCAGTCTTCAGCCCAGAGACTTAACAATACAGACCCAATGCAGTGTGGTGCTGATTATTCAATCAAGCAGAATTAAGTCACTGCTGAATGCAATACACAAACACACACCAGCAAACAATAACACACACAACCACATTTAGTTATTCCCATAACACAGACTCAGAGGCCAGCACTGACAGACCCATGTAATAACATCTACAACATTAATAGCTTTCAGAAGCAAACAAAGCCCCGTCCTGAGATAAGCTATAGCGAGACTGACAATCCCTATAATAAACAAACTGTGGCTTTTGGAATTAAAGAGAAAACCGCATCACAGGACAGTTTGGCAGGAATATAGTAATAATTTATCTAATATTTAAAAAAAAAAAAATGTTTTCAGCGTCAAACCTCAAATATACACAGATAATTTAGTCAATTTTAATCCAAATCTGGGGAATAGAAATGACACACACTGTCAAAGTCAACACAGCTGTAGATAAAGTGTTGCAGTTAGTTTTGTCCTTGTGGTAAATGAAAGATGCCAGTTCTTGGTATAACACATGAGAATTCTGTGGATGGATAAACGAAAACGAGGGAGAACCTTCAAATGACACCACAACAAAAACAACAGCAGTGCTATTTCTCTTACCTGAATGAGCTTGGAAACCGTTTGTTTCCACAGCTGCTTTCTAAACACCTGCGACATGACAGCCTCTCGCCTCTGCGACTCAAACCCTTCCATATCTTCTCTATAACCTGCCATCACATTCTCATCTACATCTCCATCTACACAGGGGAGCTGTATACTCTCACCCTCAAAGACAGTTGCCCTATCAAGTTGTCAGTGGTGACCGATCGGCCAGCTGAGCTGAAGCTATGCCTGCTTTATGTTTAATGGCCTTTTCCTGTCTGTCAATAGTGTATGAGCTCCCACAGCCAGCTGTGGTCACGGTAGAACTGTGCAAACAAACTGACAGACATCCTGCAGTTTGTGAGCCATACGCTTAATTGTGAATGAACACTCTTATACAGTATACACTGACAGCTCTGTATGCAAAAACGTACACATCCACAAACTAACATGCAGGAATGCACACTCATGCAGACACAATGAGCACACACCTCAGCATAACTGTCAATTTTCACTATGAGATTGCAAATAAGTACAAATAAGTGGTTAAAGGTGGGTTCCGTGTTGAGTTCATGAATACCCACCATGTCACCTGATCACATAGATCTAATGAGTCTAGTTAAATGTTCATTCAAGATCAGTCGCTATGGACTAAACTTTGCAAATACGGCTTTAGTCAAACTTCGGGGATATTTCACACATTACCATTTACATTTATTACAAAACTAAGTTATAGAAGAATTGGCTATAACAACAACACAATAGGCCGATATTAGTCTATAAGACCAAAGGTTTTCCATTTTGAAACAATATCAAAAAATATAAAATTCACATTTCATTTCATGACAAACTTGTGATTTGTTCTACAATATATTTTGTAAATGATTTATAAACTTGGCCCTCGTTTTAGTAAATGTAAAGTCAATACCTATTACGGTAAATATCCCAACATTTAGATCTGCATTAGCAGCAGTCACACAGCTTTTCTGTCTATCTTTCTGTATTGTCTGACATTTGATGATACAGTATGACAAGAACAAAACACACAAAATGCCAGAAAGGCACGAAAGAAACTGATCTGACCTAAAATTGTCATCTCTACCTCCTACAAATTCTCAGTTTGGATGGTAACAGAGATGTTAAAATATAAATTTAACCCAGCAAAAACATGATCTACAATTAAATTAAGTGTTTTAATATTGGTCAAATGTATAACCCGTGGAGGTGTTTTTTTTTCAGAGCTGCAACAAAACTTGCACTTTAATTATCTATATAAACATATAACGGGTGTTTCAAATCATTTCTGTTTGGTTTATTGCATGAAGTACATTCAGGAAAAAGTGGAACTTCTTCTCTGGTTGCCGTATCGTTCTCCGATAAATATGCCAGACTGAGGCTGTTTTCAGATCAAATCGGTCGTTATTGCTCCTTGTGGGAAGCCTGCATAACCTGCAACACGCTGAAACCTTTTCAAATAGGCCTCCATGCATAAATAAAAACCTGTTTTTCTAATCTTTTCCCTATAGCTTCAGCCTTGAACTTCTCTACCAGACACATTTTGATACAAGCACATTGGCTGTTTACTGAATCCTGACACATTAATGATGAATTGCATTCGACCAAAGCAGATAGCCCGTGGAAGCCAAGTTGCTTGTAACTTCAGAACTCTTGGGTCACCTTACCTTGTTTTGATAGTCTGGTTTAAAATGCAGCATCGTCGCCCTTTCAGTCTGACACTCCTTTTTCAGGTCATTCCAACCTCTTAATTGGCTTTGCTTTCCAAGACATTACAGAATTACAGCTTCCAAACAAAGGAGACAAGTCAGAGAACAAGTGGCGTTGCTACAGTATGTGAGCAATCCGCCTTCTTATTTGCCACGTGAGAAAGGTTACTGCCCTGAAATTATGAGTGTGTTGGTCCTAAAAGGGGACTGCTAACTAGATAATGTGGTGTTGGATGACCATCTGTCTGTAAGCTAATTATCGAGGTCCTGCTCTCACCTTACAAGTCTATTACAACAATGGGATGGAGAGGAAGAGGGGGGGTGGAAAGGTTGATGTATCGGAATACAGTGTGGGTATAGGTAACACTTTCAGACACATACCTCTTTGAATATGTTATGCATTACCATTGTATGCTAACTTACAGATACTAGTCATGTAGAGACTGTAGTAACAGCTACACAGAGTAAGAATATAATATAATTGTGACATTTGACAGGCGTCAGCATTGTGCTTATGTTTTGGTATTCCTTTCTTTAATAATGAGTGCAGGTTTTACAGACAAGGCATATTCACATTTCCCTGTTTTTGACATTGTGAAGGGTTCCTCATATTACAGGAAAAATGTGATCCTAATGCTGACCCTCATTTGTTTAGTCCAAATCCTCCCAGCCCCCACCACCACTTTACCCATCTTTACCAGGAACTGGAATATTGCTCAGAGCATTGTGCTTTTTTTCTTATTCTAACATGGTCTGCCTAAAGATAATAAATTCAATATGAAAAAAAAAATAACTTTAACATAATCAACAACTATTTTGACAATCAATTAATTATTTAAGTTGTTTATCAAGCAGAAATACGAAACATTTGCTAGCTCTAGCTTCTCAGATGGGAGAATGTTCTGCTTGTCTTTATTGTATATCATTGCAAAATGAATACCATTTGGATTTGCACAAAACAAGCAATCTGAGAATGCCAGCTTTTTTTTACATTTTATTGATTAAATGGATGATCAGGAAAAGAATTATTGATATATTAATTATTAAGTATAATGAATATAATCATTAGTTGTAGTGAACATGCACACGCATACACACACAAACCTCCCACCAATTATTATTAAAAAATCCCATTAGCTTTTACTGTGGCGTCCAGCAGATGAGGAGCACAGCTCTCTCCACAAGGATCTGACTGATGGTTTAATAGTGAAGAAATGATTGCAAAGCTTTGCATTTAAAAGCAGTTGGGTCATCAATTTTTCAATATGCCATGACTGATTTTCTAAGTTGAACTGTCTGGTTTTGAGCTGCCATGAAACAGGAGAGTGACTGTAAATTATAAATGAGAGGGCTGGTGAGATCTGAAAGAGAAAGACATAGAGAGGGAGCAAGACAGAGAAAGGTCCGCTATTCTCCCAGAGGATGCTCCCGCTGACACAAACACGGAAAGCTTTAAACAAATCTGTTTCAAAACTACACCAGGTTGTAGCACAACGTGTCTCTGTGGCCGAGGACTCTGCATTTTGACTTGAACTGTTTCTCCTTTAATGGACTTTGTTGTCTATTTGGTTCTAAGCATTCCTGGGTGCAATTACAAAATAAAATCCAATTATCCAACAATGATCATTGTTTTTTATATTTCCAATAAAGTCTATTACTAGACTAAAACAAAATGGACATAAGGACGACAAGCATATACTGTAGAAATTGTCTAATATCCACATAGTGCAGGATTAGCTGTGCTAATCTGGCTCCATCCCATGTGGAAGTCTTGTTTTGTTATCAAAAGCAGGGCTGTACTGTAATCAACAGAGAAGATGGCACAATTCTCCAGGTACAAAACGGCACCAGTCGCTGTAAAACACGAAACTTCCACAGCAAGTCTAGAGTCGTTTAGTTAGTCAGTTCAAGAATATCAATGATTATTTTTCCAGTTCATGATAGACCAGGATTCTAGTTATTTTTTCTTTAAACTATTTACGTTCTCCTTTAATACTGACTGAAATACATAAATAATAGGCAGGCGTTAACTCTTGTCACTATATCACTAGTCATTTATTTTTAAATATGTGGGCACAAAATGACCTGCATGAGCAACTACAAGGAATTTACATATGGATACATATTTTCTCTTTCATTGTGGTCAGCGTTGCATTAAAATGAGAGTGAACTGAATCAATATGAAGAAAAGAGAAATCTATTATTCCACATATGTAGTCAATGGAGCAGATTGGTAGAGTCGAAGTCCTGTGGCTTATAGTTACTGCAGAGTTGTTGTATCATAGTAGCAGCATGTATATTTAAGATTATGTTTGACCTAGAGTTATAATGAAGCAATGCAATTTAACCAATGAACATTTCTTTTCTAACCTATGTGAAAATTGTAATGCAAAATGTTACAAGCTGTAAATAGGCATTACCAAATTTACACTTAGATTACAAAACTCACAAACACAAACCTTCAAAGGGTCAAAGTTCAAGGCGTCCAAATGTATGCATACTGCATGCAATAGTACGTACTTTGTAAGGGCAGCTGCAGTATGTACTAAAAGTAAAAAGAAAAACTATGCAATTTGGGACGTATAGCCTAAATTAGCCTACCACAGATAAGAACAAAGTCTTACTGATAACAGTGACTATTTTGATAAGGTCATTAATAAAGCACTATGTAAAACACATCATTGTGGAACATCATCCAGCCTTTTGAGGCTCCTCTAACATTACAGCAACCATACGCTACCATCTAGTGGACTGAGGCTCATAATACAACAAGCATATAGTACAGCAGGTTGAGCTCCAGCTGTTTCTGACTACTGCTGGGAGGCCATGAGTCTAATCGTGTGGTGGATCTCAGAGCAATTATCAGAGTGCAGGGGGTTCTTGAGTTGAAAATAAAGTGCAGATTAATTCCATCACTCTTTTTTTCCAATAAGAGAGAGGGGGAATTTTATGTAAGGTTTCACTCTCCCAACTCATATAATCCTTTTTCCTTTTAAGTTAACTGCATGGAGCCGTGCTGAATAAATGGTAGTGGAGGCCAATGTTAAATTATTTAATACAAAAATATTGAGGAAGTGACAGCAGAAAGAGTGCTATATATTAGTATTGTTTTGTGCAAAGGCTTGTTTTGAGGTGCACTAAGATAAAAAGGAACAATCTGAAGACATATATGTGGTATTTTATATTACAATTTGACAAAATTTGAATCAATGATAAAACAAGTCCATTCTTACTCAACCCGTCAATCTCTAGATCTTCATCCTCCTTAATTCCTCACTAGTAGAGGTCGATTTTTGATAAGATTTAGGGGAACCAAACTATGGAGTAGCTTTTCACATCTATCAATAAACTGTTCATCCGTCAAATGTTTCAAAAGTCGTTTAAAGGGTCATTTAATTTCTGTCTTGTAATTGCTTTTCCCCATATTGTCCATGTATCTGTTTTTACGTTTTTTATTTTTTCCCACTCACAATGTTGTTTGGTTATGATTGCCTAGAAGTCTTTATAGATATTTAAATCAATATCCTCCTCACAAACACTAACCATACACTTCCACGCAACACACACACACACACACACACACAAACACTTGTCTTTTTTTATAGATTTATTGTTATTGTTGTTATTATGTATATCTTGTCCTAATTGTTTTGTTATCACTATTATGTAGTCATATTATTTTTTTATGTTAATCTTGTCTCTAGGTGGAGGCTTCAGATAAGCCCAGTGTTTTTTTTTGCCTCTTCCTGCACTTTATATTATTCATTTATATATGTTTTGTTATGTTGTATAGTCTTAATTTGTGCAAAACAAATAAACAAATAAACAAATAAACAAAAGGCAGAAAAACATACCTGAGCTTGACAGAGGGAAGAGAGGAAGACTTGTTTTTGTGTGTATGACTGTAAATGTGAACCCCTGAATGAATACAACACTGTGTATTGGGCAACTGTACACAACTAAATTAATAAAAACACTCATAACCCAGTGATATTAGGGTGATATTTTACAGATATTAACACAATCATAATAACCATATATATCGATGTAAAAAGATGACTATTAGGGTACCTAAAGGCAGACTACCACACTCACAGAGCTGTCTGCCACATGGACAAGAATGGGCCTAATGTTTAGGGTCTACATTCCCTCTGGATGGGGGGAAGATTTTCCTCATAGACTCACATTTCAAAACAGTGATGATCATATTCAGATTAGGCTTTTACCTGCATCTCCTTGAGTGACTCCACTGGAGCAGGAGGCTGGTTGGGTCTGTTCCTGTAGCTGACTTTGGTGAGTCGACAGCTGGAGGACATGGCTACAGCATTCCTTCACTAAAACGCCTCCTCTATTAAACAGACTTTAAAGCTCCAGCTTCAAGTAGCCTGTACGTTGATTATTTATTCAGAGTACTGTTTCCTGAGATTTGTTGTCCTGGTTGAAGCGCCTGTCTCTCCTTCAACACTGCTGGTATGTTAGTGGTTTCCAAGGTAACGAGGCCAGTTGTAAAGGGGTCGTGGTGGGCTCGTGGAGGAGGGAGGAATGTACACTATCTTTTCATTGGCTATTTTTTTTTTTTTTTTACACAGATGTCTTTCAAAATACAAAAAATATACCGTAATTGCATGAATAGTTGAAAGTTACCTATGGACAGAAAGAAGACGGTAAATATTCTTGTCTTTTTTGTTTGGCTACTTTCTCTGAAAAACCAAACTAACTGCTCATTCTTATAATTTTATTTGGCCGCCATGTAAGGCTTATTTCTAAGAGGTTGGGACTAGTGATGGGAATTTAGGCTCTTTTTAGTGATCCAGATCATTTGGCTTAGCTCACCAAGAAGATCCGGCTCTTTCGGCTCCCAAACAGCTCTTCATTTTTACCACTTCTGCCTTTTATAATTCAGCCAAATTTAGCGCTGTTTTGACCTGTGATTAGTATGTGTGCACATATATCACTTAAATTATTCAATATAATTATACTAAACCTTATAATTTCCAGAATACCATAATTTTACATGCTGCTTCGTTTCCGACTGTCACTCATCTTGTCTGCTATTCGCGCACCGCACTCCTCCCTCCTGCTCTGTACCTGTAGACCGTCAGCGCGCCGCCCCTCCCCGCCCCTCCCTGCTTGATGGTACGATCCTTGTCTGTCATCACCTGATTGGTCGCACGGACGTCATTAACAGAACATTCAGTCACAGTGATGGTACGTGTCCACATGGGCGTTTTTTATCGCGAGGGGGACGCAACGCTTCCAAACATCGGACGCTTGGTGGGCTGTCCTAGACACAAGGCTGTCCCCACCTGATTGGACGAACGCTTTCCCACCGTGGGCTGCTGCTCCCAGCTTTCAAACCGGAAACAGTATGGAAGCTCGTTTGGAAACTTTCTTCTCTTATTTCACGAAAATAGTTCACCGAAATGTGTTTCTGAAAACATTTGAGGCGAGAAATAAGCCATGCAGTTGCTAAATCTGTCTTTATTTTCGATAAACAACTTTTATTTTAAAAGATTCTCGAGAGTTTCGAGAGGCGGCGAGTCACATCGGACGCCCGTGATTTACATAAAATAGACTAGCCCTCAATTTTATGCAAATGAAGAGCGGGCGTCGTGACGCTCCGTTTCTCGAATCGCGCCGCCACGCTACCAGAATGCATTGCATAGCTGCTTACATAGACAATGAATGGGGAGCGTGGAAACGACAGAGCCTGTGGACACGTACCATCAGTGCATGGTGTGCCTGCGTGGCGTGGAGAAGATCGTCCTATCATTCTGCTTTGAATTAATAAAAAAAAAAAAAAAAAAAAAAAAAAAAAACGGCTCTCGGACGGGAGTCGGCTCTTATCATTCACTTAAAAGAGCCGGCTCGTTCGCGACCAACACATCACTAGTTGGGACACGGGTCTTGGGATATTTTACACATGCGCAGTGTAACTGGAGCTGCGGTCATTGGACGTATTAATTGGCTCAATTTGGGTGAGTGTAGACCAGATTTTACTGCGCATGTGTTGTACCCCAAAACATTTAGCTTGTTTTAAGTTCTTGTCCACTATAAGTTCACTAGTTTTACAGGCTAGACAGTCAAATATGCTAGTTTTTACAAAGTTCAAGAGATAGCTATAGCTAGCTAATGAAGTTGTCAGTCGTTATACGGCTACAGTATATCCAAACTTAAGAAGAAGAAGAAGAAGAAGAACTCAACACAAACATCTAGTGAACAGTGGACGTTTGTGCAGAAATAACTGCTGCAGCTCCTCCAGGCCAACAGAGGTTTCCCGTGTCTTGTGAAGTGACGGGGCTCCGCAGCGAGAAACATTATCGTCTCCGACCAAAACTCCGGTGTCTCCCTTGTTCCCTCCGTCCGAAAAGCCAACACTAGGATCAGCGTTGATTCATGGAGAGACCTTCGTCTGGTCAGCTAACATTACTGCCAAGCAGGTGAGATATAGAGTGATATTGTGGTTTTAGCTGACGTGTGCCGCCTCACTGTTTTGACGGATGCTCGCTCACATTCAGGTAGCGCGTGCACACAAGAGAGCGCGAGCTACAGGACGCTGACTTTCGTTGACTTAACGGCCACAGGTGTCGCTGTTACAACCAAATTCTGATTCTTACAAACAGTCCCTTTAATGGAGAGATGGCAGAGCGAGGAGGCTGCCCCTGACAGGCACCCCGAGCAGTTGGAGGTTTGGTGCCTTGCTCAAGGGCCCCTCGACACTGCCCAAGAGGCAAACCGGCATCTCTCCAGCTACCAGTTCACACTCAGTACTTGGTCCATGCGGGGACTTGAACCGGCGACCCTCCGGTTCCCAAGCCAAGTCCCTATGGACTGAACTACTACCGCCCCATTTATTAAAAAAACAAAAAAAACAAAAAAAAACAACAACAACATTATTACAATTTATTAAAACCCCATTCAATTTGTGAATGCAGCCCCTAGATGGCAGCAGTGCACTATCCCTGTAGTTAAAGGAGCTGTGCTGCAGCTGTCTGCAGGGAGAGAACTGGGTTAGATTTGTGGGGCAAATGACCTCATACTGTAGCATCATCTTCATCACTAGGAGATGAAGAGAGAATTAAACAATCCTTCCCCCTTCGTCGTCATTGTCCTCCTCTTATCCGCTAAAACGCGACTGATTAGTCACCACGTGCAAAAATATTATTATATTGTGAACGACACCAATCATCACTTTGCACACCGGCTATATTTGCACTATCTGTTTATATCATGTTTATTTTTGTTTATAGCTTATTTTTTTATATTGTATATTGGTAGAATTTAAATATTTTGTTATTCTTATTTTATTCTAACGTTTTTATCTATTCTTGTTATTATTATACTGTTTAACTTGCACCAACAAAACCAAAGCAAATTCCCAGTGTATACCTCTTACACCTAGCAATAAACACAACTCTGATTCATCTTCTGATTCTGATACAGTACAGGCCATAACTGTTAGGTAACTAAATAATGCAACACCAGGTCTCAATGACCTCATGGTAATACTAAAGAGAATCAGCTAAAGGCCTATAATAATAAGGTTAAATATGAAAACTGCTACTACTGGGATATTTACACATAGCCTTTAATAAAAAAAAATAAAAAAAAGCATAATGTTTGTCGATATGACATCACCCATAACATCTGGGCTTCAGCTATTAAAGCATAATCAATCCCTAGGAATGACTCCCACGCAGCCCGCATCAGCACCGCAGTGAGTGACGCTGCTGCTGCTGCTGATGTTTCTGTGGCGCACACACTAAATTTGGGTGGCGCACAATGCACCAAAAACCCCCCGAAACGGAGAATCCCAGGATATCCCACCCCCCACCCACCACTCGACACGGAATAGCCCTCCTCCTCCCCTCAGTCCTCCTCCCCTCCTCCTCTTGTTTTACCTCCGCCTCTTCTCTCTCTCTCTCACTATCAGCCCCATTCCTCCTCCTCCTCCTCCTCCTCCTCCTCCTCCTCCTCTCCTTCACGTCCCAACTCGGGAGCGCCGCCGATCGGTCGCCAGGATTTTCCCTTCTCGGCCAAAATGGAGGAGGAGGTTTCTCTCGCTTAATGAAGGGAGCAGCGCAGATTGTATGACTGCTTCAATGATCAGGATTTGCTGATCAATAAATATTGCAAAAACCTTTTTTTTTTTGGAGGATAGCTATCGCTGTTTTCCTTCCGCACAAGCTATATACCCAGAGAGCCATGAGCGCAGCAGCAGGAGACGGACTGGATGAGGCTGCGAAGGACGCGGCAGACATAGCGGCGTTTTTCAAATCCGGTAAGTCGAGATAAGGGGCGAGTCTCTGGGAGAGCTACAGTAAAGAGCTGTCGGTGTGATATCACTGGTTTTCTGCACACATTGTAGCCAAAAAATGACCAAAAAAAGCGCACTGACTGAGGGTTTTCATGGTGGAGATGCGTTTACTGCGCGTCGGATGGATGTGCTGGAGAGATGATGCGCACAGCTTGTGGTTATTTACCACATTTTAAGTCCACTGACTTGTCATCTCGCATCCTTTTGATGACAGCCTGTTTCCTGAAATATGTGCGTTTGATTATTAGGCAGTGACCCCCATTTTGGGTTGGACCCAAGTAGGTGTGGATGGTTATATAGCACGACCACATCTCTCTCAGGGCTTTACGAGTATCTCGACGTTACAGGCTGTATCTATCACTGGGTCGAACATTTGGTAATTGATTATCATTCTTCAGAGTCGTGCAGATTGAACAATCTTGTAAACGAGCATGCATCACTCTTAACCCAGGTTCTCTCACATCTGATGCACGGATATAGAGGCTAGGCCATTGGATGCACAGTGTATGGGCAATAGGTTGCACTCAACGCACTGGGCCTGTCTGATATGATGGCATCATGCTAACAAAATATGGATAGGCCTGCCTACCTTATCACTCTGCATCCAAAAACATAAACACCTGGTATATATAGGGGGGCTGCACTGGTGCCTGATGTCAGCTGAATAATAATAACACATGGGGGACTTTTGTCCTACTTTGTTGTGATAGTTCTTGGGCCAAACAGCAAAGGTGTAATTTACTTCAGCATTCTTACTCCAATGATAATAATCATTTACCAAGTATATAGTCACATACTGACTTTGTGGTGTGTATATCCCATTCCTATGCTTTTGCTGTGATATTGGCACATCTTTCTAAGGTGTAGCATAACATGTTTTCCCATCATCATGCTGGTTTATCTTGGCTTTTTTATTCAAACCTTTATAACAAGCATTTTCTAAGTGTGAAAACAGCATGTTTTAGAGCTGAGACTTTTCAACATTATGTATTTAGATTATTGTTTTCTTAGCCAACACCCTCCTGGATATTAAGCCACCATCCAGCCCCCACACTTGTTATAAAATACCTCTTTAACCCAACCTGACACAGGTATTAAGAGACGTTGTTGTAGCTTTTGGAAGGTACATTTTAAAGCAAAAGTCCAAGTGTTTGGAAATATGTCGCCACCATTAGAGAGGGACCACCTCTGATACACACCAGAAGAAGCAGCTGTCTCTCTCTCTCTCTCTCAGCTGTTTCTCTCTGTGACACCTGGTGCCTGGGGGTCTGCTGTTCACTATCTATCGCTGCAGATTGCACACTTGCAGGAACCCACACACACACACACACACACACACTCAGACATCAATTGCACACGTCCACCTAAGTACGTATGAATCAATAAATATAGCCGACATGCTTGCATCCACACATATACTTTATGCTTTTTTAAACAGCCTTTTAAATCACATACATTCTCCTAGAAATTGCCTCTGCCAGTCAGACTGTTAGGAATGTTGTCAAAGTGGATTGTATTCAAATGTTGCAGTCTCTCTTACGGTTGGTTGGATGCCTGCCAATGTATTTTCCTATAGCTGTGTTGTATCAGGCTGGAAAGTTGGCTCACAGTGAAGTTGGGACTGCTTGGATGTTTATGTAGCGGCAAACGCAGTTCATACAGTATTCATGATGGAGACAGAAATAGGTTATGGCCTCAGGAAACTTTTATAAGATACTATTATGAAGAGAAAGCATGGAAACAGTTTCTGGGCTGTTAAAATGGAGAATAGCACTAAATGCAGAGTGAATAGTGTTAAATAGCTGCATGTCTCCAGCTCAGATTAGAGATGATTAGAGCTTTGTTTGATTAATGTGGTATAATTTATTTGTAATAGCACACTAAGATGAATATATTGGATAGATGAACAAAATACAAGTCAATACATGTCAATGAATCCACTCACTTAACCACACTTAATGTGCTTTTAATTGGACAATAATCTAATTTAGCAAACTTTTATATTTCATTTATTCAGTTAATTCAAATATATTATTGATCTCATTCATCATCACACATTGAAAACATTTTATCTGTCATTTATTTCTTACTTTTGCTCTGTTTTAAGTATTATCAATCTGCAATTTATTCAAACATGGTATGATATTTCATTAATTTGTTCATATGTATATTATTTATCCCAGTCTTTCCTATAGCCTCACTGTGAAGGACCAGTAGTAATGGCCACCCCGCTCCCTGTAGCCTCTCCAGCAGGCTCCCTAATTGCTGCCAGCTTGTTGCATGTTGAAATCTTGGCACAGAGCTGCTCATCCTAGTTGATCCCAAGCACTTTATTTCTGGGGCTCTGTGTGTGTGTGAGTGTGTTTTGTTTCGCTGGGGCTCTGGATGCACTTTGGTGCCCTAGTTAGTCAGTGAAGGCTAGAATATGTCAGATTCTTCTACTGAACAAGACCTCAAGTCACTGACTGTCTGTGTGAGCTGCTTTGATCACTGGCTAAGAGTCTCACTTAGCGAGAGACTAACTTACTGACTGGCTGGATAACCGAATGTGAGTTTAGCTGCAAAGCTGGCTGACTGTTTGGATGATTAAACTGAGATTTCCATCAAAGTATCACCTTTCAAAGTCCTAGTTTTTCTTCACCTAAATCAATGCTATTCTCATCGGCCCTTAAAAATTGATGTCCGTCTTTGCTCGATTATTTTCAGTGAGCAGATGGAGCTCCATCTCTGAGTCCCACACTGATGCTGTGGATCACAGCTCAGCTGCTGAGTCACTCTCCCAGGTTGCTCATGCCGTGACTTAAAGTCCAATCCCAAAATATTGCAACTGGTTAAAGATGAGAAATATTAAGCTGCTATCTTTGAACATTTTGAAGACAGAAACTAAAACAAATCTTGGAGCGTGGAAATACAATAACACCCTCTGTCACTATATTTAGCTGTTTATAAATAGCATCATCGGCTGACTGTTAGACCAATAATATCTGATTCTGGTTGATGATAGCATCCCTTTGTTACCTGTTTGGATTGCGGATTTGGGCTTTAATGAAGAATTCTTGAACGTGAGGCATCACAGCCCAATAACATACTGCTGATTACTCTCAGCCCACGCAAGTCAGCAGCATGTCCCCAACTTGAAATATTGGGTAATTTGTTATCAAGGCAAGTAGCTCATAACTAGATGTTTGCCAAATTATGGAACAGTCACGAATTTGAATAAAAATGAGTCTGGAAGTTGTGGTATATTGTTGTCAAATATCTGACAGCAGCACTGACAGCCAGCAACCATGAACCGAGTAAATTAAAGGGGCTTTCTGGAATATTTGGGTGATGTGTTAATATTGTATGTCTGGGTTTGATTCACTGTCTATTAGGGGTGGGAATCACAAGAGACCTCTTGATACAATATTATCACGATACTTAAGTCACGATACAATCTTATTGCGATTTTAAACATATTGCGATGAGATATAATGCGATTTATTACCTTTTTTCAACTGCAAATTATGCAGTTTGTCAACATCTGTTTGATCTAATAAGATACCGTTTTCACTCTGTTCATCTCAAAGTTTTCATTCTCATAATTTGAGATTAGAGTTAGTTAGTTGCCAGTTTTTCCTCGCAAAAATTAAATGGAACTTTGCAGTGTTATTTACCGTTATTCCAGACAAGCTAACATGACATGGTTGGTACCAATCGGGTATGATACCAGTATCTTCACTCTAGCTTTAAGATTGAGTCCGTTACAAGCTCTGAAAGACAGAATAGCGTCCGTCGGATTATGAAAAGTTTGTGACCCGGCCGCCATGATGAAAACAGTTGAGCCAAAAGCAAGCACCGCCCACCAGCCTGGAGCAAACATTCTCATTTTACAGATAAAGAGTACACTAAAATATGTTTCTGAAAACATTTGAGGCGAGAAATAGGCATTACAGTAACAGTCTTGATTCATATTTGATCAGCGCTGCACAGTTTAATCGTTGCGAGTTTCGAGAACAGTGATTTACAGCTGCATTACAGACAGCTCAACTCTGATTGGCTTTGTTTTTGTTGGAACATGATTTTTTTCAGATTATCTGTCTCATGCACTATGTCAGGATAAAGTGACCGTCAAATCATATTTGCTCAAAGTGACCGACTTCAGCTTTAATGTGCAGTACACTTTTGCAATGCAGAGCTATACTGTCTGTTGCTGATCATATCTTCATGCCAGAGCCATTAGCTCCACTTGAACTAAAATCCTGTGGACACCCAAGTGATGCATTACATCAATATATTGGAGCACTATGGACAGAGCCATCTTGGCAAAACCCAAAATAACATTTGTACGCACGATAGTATATTTTTTACAAGGTATTAATTCATAGAAAGTCTCTTGAGTGGTGTGTAATGAAGTTACCGGACCTCTGCAATAGCATTATTGTGCAGAACTGCACTGTGAAACTCAATTGACATAAAAGCAGCCAGATGTACTATATGCTGGAACAAGATTAAATAACTGTCCAAACAACTTGCATACAGCCGTATCCCCAGTCATAACTACGCTGGTCATAAGACAGTGGTCATCAGTCATGGAGTATGGGGCTTAGGGTTGTTGCAAAGATCTACTGTGCAAGTAAACTGTGAAACACACACACACAGTACTGTGTGAAACTGGCTTCTAGTCGACTCATTACTAATGCAGACAAGCTTTCAACTCTACATGTATGAGTGTCTTTGCACTGCAGTCTGCAGCGTTAAATAATAGATTTTTTATACCAGTAGAATAATTGATAGACTGGAGCATAAGTGATTACCTATGCTTTGTCATTTAACTTCTGTTGGAAGTAATCATGAAAGACCTGTATTGCAGGTTGTAAAACCCCTAAGCCTTTTAAAATTTGACTTTAACAGTTGGCCTGAAAGCACAAGCTCAATTTAGACTGACAGCAAATTGAAGCAAAAACAAACAATTAAATAAACACCAATAATGTTGTACTTCTTCATGTATGTTTTATTTATAATAGCTTGTCGTTCAGTGAATCTTGCATTGAGGATAGAAATAAGACATTAGCATTAATAATGGCAGTGTCAGTATCGACAACGCAGTGAGGCATTTCCCTCTGAGCCCAAAGAGAACCCACTGACCTGTGCCAGAGCAGTCTGTAATGAAAGCCAAATCACTGAGCAGTGATTCTTCAATTTCTTCTTGTCATAGTCGATGAAAGCATAATGACCTAATGTTATCCTGCATACTCAAGCAGAAATCTTATATAATCATGTAGATGAGGAAGAGGACTTCAACAGGCCATGCAGTATGCATCTTATAATGTATGGTAGACAGTACTGATAGAGAGAGAGTGGGGAGGGGTGAATGGGAGGGCGAATGTGTACTGAGAGGAAGAGCATAGACAGAGAAGTAAAGTCAAGAAAGTAAATGAAAATATAGAGGGAAAAGAGAGTGAGTTTCAGAAAGAGAGGATATGACATACTTAGAGGGACAAACAAGCCTTCACTCATCAAATTATAGAGCTGAGGCTTGGGTGGAGCACGCCCTGCAAAATGTAGGCTACTCTGCTCTCCATGAGGCTGAAACCTTTCGCTTGCATCCACGGGCAGCCTAATTGGCAGTTGGTCAGAGTTAAAGACTATAAGCTTAGATTGGCATTGCCTGCACTGCTAAATCGCCTCGGCCCGCATGCACAGTCGGCTATCTCACATATTCAACTCAAGGAGAAAGGGAGGACAAGCGTGAAAGACATATAAATCAATATGGTTATTGTAAAAAAAATTACAACATAAATGTTATTATAAAGCAATATCTGCATTAAGCTGCATGTGCCACAACTATCAGGCTGATAAGTTATCAATATGTCTCAATATGACACAAAGAAAACGGATGGCATTGTTTGCATGTGTGAAAAGTTACTCTAAATGAAATGGTTCCAAAATTGTGCAAATCCAACAAAAATAACTAGATGTCATCATGATAATCATGTGCTACGAGTGGTTTGCCTTCAAAATAAGAGTTCTTGCTGCAGGAGCGCCTCGGTAGCCGAGTGGTTACAGCGAGCGTAGGCCATGTAACCGCAACGTTCCGGGTTCAATTCCTGCCTTGGGACCTTTGTTGCATGTCATACTCTCTGTACCCAATTTCTACACTGTCATCTGCCAAATAAAGGCAAAATATAGGGACATAGCAAAAAGGACTGTTGCATACTGTAAATCGTTGTAGCTGTGACCCATGGCACCGCACAGTAAGATGTTTTCATTTAGTAAATAACGGCCATATATAAAATATCTAGGTTTAATCAAACATGAATATTTCAAACCACATTGAATACACAACTCAATCAACATAAGCAATAGCATTTTCTATATCTATATATATGAAAGCCAGTTAACTGTGCTAATAAACAAATCAGGGTTCTGGTGCGGACGTGCCTGAACTTCTCTTACAAAAGAAATCAATGTTGGTCTTAAAATCATGAAATACAAATGGCACATCATGGCTATGGCAGCATACAACAAATTGATTCCATGCCAGTGTACTGTATGTGAGTGAGTTTATATAAAAAGCCTACTGTATGCTCCCAATAAGGACCAGATGTTGGGAAGCTTGCTGCTCTTCTCTTGGTGTTTATTGCAGAGTTTTATGGAGAAGACGATCAAGAAGGAAGCACAGCGAGGCAATTACCTATTTTACAGCCAGACCGTGCTGATCGATTTCATCAGAGACTCTCGACCTTTTCGAGAGACTCGTAATACACTTTACCGACATGTAACCCCCCTCCATCTCACCAAACTATTGATTGTTGTAAAATGTCATGTACATCTATACCAGGGGTCACTTTGAAGACACACAGACAGACAAAGACCAGGGGTTTCTTTTAACACAGAGGAAATGTGCAGACATTTTCCAGTTAGATTGAACTCTAATGAAGCTGGTCAAGTATTTTAGCTTGTCATCCTTTTCTGGACAGTTTGAACTAAATATCAAGATATACCTGAGTTTAATTTGTACAGTATATGCTACATTTATTCTGCATTGTGCATATGCTAAGAGAGATCTTTCCCATAATTTAATGTAAAGCGATAACTAACATACAATTATGCAGGGCCCTTAACTTTATCGCCTAAAACTAACCAAAGTAGTAAAATTGCCACTGTTGATAAAGATATTTTTTTTCCAGCCATCATGTTTGGGATCAGTTGATAACACACAATATACCTGAAAGATATTGGCCGGTAGCCTTATGTCGATAATCAGGAATTCCAATACGTTGGTAATGTGTTTGTAGGATGGGAAATGTAGCCTGTGGGACACCCTCATTACTTCATATACACAACGCACACACATGCACAGAGGTATAAATCACTACATCCCACCCATGTCGCCTGGGGCTCTGGAAGCAGGGAAGAGGGGGATGGAAGAAATGGAGTGAATGAACGAGGGATGGAAGCATAGGAGGATTGCGGGGTCGTAAAAATCGGCTGTGGGCTGGTCTGTGTGTCTCCTGCAAATCCCCCATCTGATAAGAGAGAACCCTCTTGTCAGTCAACTGCAGACTCCCTCTCATTCTATCCTTTTTCATTCCTTTCATCGCCTCCTCCACTCCTCTCCCACACAGCCCTCCATCATTACCTCATACCTTGCCTCTGCTCAGGGCTGTCATATATTCAAATAATGATCTTGTTTTGTAATATCTGCTCTCCTGTTTGCGATTCTCACCGCAGTGAATGCCTTCCTTCTCTTGTGCATTTAGTAAATGAGACGTCCAAACACAGGTTATTCAATTTTGCTCAGTGGTTGTTTTGACATGGATTCTAAAAGGAGAGTGCCAAGTTCACTATCATCCAAAAAAACAAAGCATTTTCACAGTATTATGTCAGTTTTGGGAACCGAAAGAGTTTTTTAGCATTGCTGGAGACCATCAACATATATTAATTCACTTCCTCAACATTTCTCCTCTCTCCTATGTGCCCCTTCAGCAGATGTTTCAGTCCTCCCCGTCTGTCACAGTTCCTCCCCAATCTCCTCTCCCTTTCCCTACAACTTAAACCAAGAAAGCATCTGGATCTGGTATATGAAGTTGTAAGCCGCCCACAATGCTTTGTGCCTCCTTTGAAAAAGCACATTAAAAAAAGCAGCCACGGACTCATGAGGCCATGCCCCCCTGGAGCTCTGAGACACACACAGTTTTTTAAGAACTTCTTAAGTCAAGTGTCAGGATGTGTGTCACTTTTTCATTCATGAAGTCGGCTAGTGAGTGAGCCAGTTCCTCTCCTTGTGTAGACTGAATGTTTTTTCCTGTAGTTTTAGAGTGTTTTGCTATAGATGTTGTGTGACGTTGATAGTTTGTCTATTCATTTCACACATATAAAAAGACAGTAAAATACAATTCACATGAAAGGAATGTAAAAATATGTGTGAGGGTGTGGTAGAAACCTATAATGGCTTATATAAAAACCATACCCAAAGGACATACAATAGGTGAAACTATTAAAGAAAAAAATTACCAGTACATTTTAAAAATTACCGTTTAAAACATTTCACAGAGTATAAAGTACTAGGCGTAAAGTTAAAAAACAACAACAACAACAACAACAACAACAAAGAAGCAGGAATAATTGCCATATTTACAGTTTCTAAGAGTCATCAGTTTTTTCCAAATCAAACGTTTTTTTGTCAGCAGAGCATTTCAAAGTCTCTTTTTATACATAGACGATGACACAGACGAATCCATTAAATGGACAGTTTCATTCCATAAGATAACTCCACGAAATCTGACCACGGGATGTTTTATACAAAGGAAGATGACGATTCTCAGCCTGTCTGGTAATTATGGAATTGAGAGTTGTTAACAAAATAATATCTAAAACAATGAGATAAATATGCATCTTTATATCTCGCGTTAAAGACAAATATACAGGTTTGAAGAATATTGATGTCAAATATAGTCAATAACTGCAAGTGGTGTATTTTGTATAACAGCATCCAAAACAGTTGCCAATCTAATAAACTGTTTCTGTAGCAGCAATAGTTTGTTCCGATAAGTTGGGAAAGTACTTGCCCATACAATGTTACAGTATGTTAAATATGGATAAATTAGACTATAATATAAGGTTAACAGACATTGTGTACAAAACATCTTATTTTTCTCAGGATCTCAAGAGATTTGGTGAAATTATTGCAACCAAAAACAACCTGATTTCTTCAAGAGAGTTTGTCATCTATCAGAATACATAAGAAACATGTTGATAGAACTTCAATAATTTCTTCATTATGAATATGGAGTTTAATTTACTCACTATCATATTTGTCATTTCCTGAAAATAACATGAACTTAGACTTTTTGACATTCAATTACAACTTATTTGTTTGAAACCATATTGAGTACTTGTGATTTAGTTCACTAATGAGAGTTGTCAAATTTCCTTTTGAGGCAAAAAGGTTGGTGTCATCTGCAAAGAGCAATGGGCAATAACTTTCAATATCTCATGCTCAGAAGCACACTTTCTTGCAGATGTCCATCTGCATCCTTGTAACTTCAGACACCAGACCCATGCGCTTCACTGTACTTCTCTGCATTAATGACATGTTTTACTTTTTTTAGCAGACAAGCCAAGGTCTTACTTCAGTCAGTATGAAAACAAAAAAATGGAATAAAGCAGAACATGGACTAAAATCAAAGCACAGCCTGCAGTGTGTTTGCATACATGTGTGAGCTTGTGTGCTGCCTGAGACTGCTTGTCTTCTGTCAACAGCTGTGCTCAGTCTGTCCAACAGGAATTGTGTAGTCTCTCTTTCTCTCACAAACACACACACACACACACACACTGTAACATTCCCTCTTGCTTTGAAGACAGCAGCAGGCTCTGATCCCTGTCGCGTGAACAGTGCCAACCCAGTGCTCCTCTGGCTTAGGAGGGCTAAACTGCTGCTTGGCCTCTCTGGCTTCGGATAAGATAGGTTGAGGATTGAACTTCACATCCCATCCTACTGTACTGGCTACCGTTGACATTGGTAATGTTTTAGGAGAAATACTGCCAATTGTGTTGTACTGTAGTGTTGCTGCTAAATGTTGTTTATTTTGTTGTTTTCTGGCAAAAATGTGTCGCCAATAAAACACTGAATGTTTGCACATCAAAGAAAATACAATTTATTTGATATTTCACACTTCACTACTGTAAGATGAACCCGTGAAACAAAGTTCACATTTATTTTCACTTTGAAGAAACGGGCCCTTAACTGATTTTGACCCCAGGTTTTCAGCTTGCGAAATCATCCTCCCTAGGAAGGAAGTTACAGATTTTATTGTTGTAGTCTGAATAATGTGACGTCATATCCGTTCCGTATCCGTCAACCAAAACAAACTGCAACGAGGAAGTACAAAACAGCGGAAGGTCCACCTTGATATGACTTGAACCCTCACATATTTGGGTTGCTGGACATGTTTTATAAATAATGTCTGACAATGACTGATATAAATTTGACTTCAGGACATCTCTGACTACATACATGCTGAAAATCAAACATTTTACTGTAGTAATTTGGATATTTTTCAAATTAAAAGTCCCCAGAAGTGTATGATTCAACTTTTTCCCATGACCTAGTGTTAAAAAGGTTAACAAAAATAGCAATAAATCGTAATATTAAATCGCAATACTTGTACAATTGCAATACTTAAAAATTGCAATACATATTGAATTGGCACCTAAGTATCATGATAGTATCGAATCAAGAGATAAGTGTATCGTCACAGCCCTACTGTTTTCCACCTATGAATATTACATTCCTCACGTTGACCCTGTGTTGAAACTGCAAGAACAATTATCATGTTTTTATCAGTAGTTAAATAAAATAGAAATCTGAGTTAGTTAGTTAGTTACCCTCACAAGGTAGATTGAGTTCAGATGAGGAGATTTTTGGAGAATGCTTAGTAGTTATTGTCCTTTATTGTACTTTATCACAGCTTGATCTTGATCATGACTACACGGGAAAGCTCCATCACTTGTCTTTGACCCTGTGAGTTCTTTCTGTCACCCAATTTGGTAGAAGATTACTTCTGCCTTCCCTCCTTTAGTAGTATCTAAACATTCACTATAGTTAAATTTGTAACTTCCCTCATGCACTTTTCCTTAGATTCAAACACATCTTGCAAACAACGAATAGACGCCAAACACATGTAAAGCCTCAAAACTTCTGTAAGAGGATGAGCACTCTTCACCGGACCAAACACTTTATCTGTACTACACTGTATGTAACACGAAATGTACAGTGTGTGAACAGGTGCTCTTTGTAATCCTCGTTAGGCAGCAGCATATGCCAACCTGTTCTTTTCAGAACGGCAGCCAGGAGAAGTCAGAGCGAAGAAGCGCTAAGCTGCCCCGGTTCCTCATTCCCTGCCTCTCCTCTCTGTTATCTCGTGCCACTATAGCGTCCTACTGATCAGTGACGCGCACAGAAGGTTCATCAGTCCGCTGCCAGATACAAGATGCATGTCAGTCCATATTTAGAATCCTTTTGAGTCAGGATATAATTAGGGCTGTGTATTGGCAAGAACCTGGCGATATGATACATATCACAATACAAGGTTAACGATTCAATATATTGGGAAATATTGTGATACTGTAAGCAAGGCGATATATTGCATCTATTTTTAGGAAAATGGTCACAGTATAAAGAACACACCATAATAAATAACACATTTATACTGCATTAAAAAAACGAACGCCCAAAACTGCATGTGATTATCATAAAGTGGGCATGTCTGTCAAGGGGAGACTCATGGGTACCCATTGAACCCATTTTCATTCATATATCTTGAGGTCAGAGGTCAAGGGACCCCTTTGAAAATGGCCTTACCAGTTTTTCCTTGCCAAAATATAGCGTAACTTTGGAGAGCTATTTAGCCTCCTTCGCAACATGCATTTATGGCATGGTTACCAGTTGGTACCAATGGATTCCTTAGGATTCTACGTATTTTTAAAAGTTTAATTAAAAACCGATACAGCGTTTTGGAGAATCGATACAGTTTCACAAAACATAATGTCGCGATGCTCATGTGTATCAATATTTTCTTACACCCCTAGATATAATTATTATTTATCTTCAGGGTTAATGTCATTTGCACACAACACTTCTCATATCAGTTCTCTATTTCAAGAAAAAGAAAGTCATAATGCCTTACTTATTTATGTAGGAATTCAGCTGAAAAGAAGATTTGAGTTGTGAATGCTGTGGATTAGCAGAACGTCCGCAATGAGTCAGTCGTCATTAATTAATCAATCCTGAATTGATTGTGATGCCGAAACTGACGTCACTGATCCCAGCACTGCAGCTCAGGCAGGATCCAGTTTTGCCTCTAATGTTGCAGGCTTAGACTCCTAAGCAGCAGACACACCGCTCTGCTTTTTCACAGCGCTGGTTGAATATTCTTAACATTTCATCTCCCTGAAGATGATTCCTCAGGCATTAGAGATACAGATATCTACTGTACTTGGTGTCTTTAAATGATTCATCCGCTTATCGGCTGGTGTGCCGAGAGTCATGCACGAGTCTGTTTGTGTTTATCTGATGGTGTGTGTGTGTGTGTGTGTGTGAGAGCAGAAGGTAAAGAAGATAAAGAGCACAAGCACCTATAGTCTCGACATTTTGAATGTACAGTACAGCATGCAATATATGTGCATTTTTACATGTATGTGAGTGAATATTAACACTATGTGTGTGTGTGTTTGTGTGTGCATCTGCGTGCATCATGTCAAATGGTGTTTAATCTCAGTGAGGGACTATCCAGATACTCCGATCAAAGAGCTGCTCCACAATTGCTCACTCTCTTATGTGTACTCTGTAATCACAAACTTCTGACACTAAAACGTGGTGAAGGTTGTGGTACTGCTCTAGTAGGTCACAGGGAAGTCTTTTTACTCTTTATTTCCTCTTTTAAACTTCCTTCCTCTATTTTTCTTTGTGTCTCTTTTTAGATTGCTCTCTTCCAAAATGTGACTCCAAACTGGATGGCCCAGGTCAAACCTCAGGTAAGTTTGATTCTCACACAGTCATGGGGAACCAATCAGGAATCTCCTTCCAGAGCAGGACGTATGCACATGATCTGTTTATTGCCCGTGCTAAACATCCCTGTTTGTGTGTCTTGTCGGTCATGTCGGGGATTGATTAGGAAAGGGGTTGCACTTAATTTTATTTGTCCAGTGTCCAAATAGAATTTCAGTTGAATTTGGGAACCAAGGATTTTCATGTTAAGGGAAGCTTAACAGAAGAGGAGAGAAATGCTCTCCAGTTCACCAGTGTCACTCACATACTGTATGTATTTATGTGAGTTAGAGGGAGACTGAGCTGAAACATGAAGAACACCATGTACCATGCCCACTTTAAGTAAAATAGCGTGTTCCATCAAAGCTCTACTGCGTTGAATCCCATTAGACTCAAGCTCTTCTGTGGCATCAGCTAGCAACCATGACCTTGTGGGTTCAAATCCCTAATACCCCCTAGGACCTACATACTAAAAATACACCAAGTCACTCTCTCCAGGGTGAGATGTTTTGGGGTATAAACAGGGCAGTTAAGTGGCCCTTATGCACAAATGAATGTGGGCCTGGTTCCCTGGCCATAGATTATTCAGTTTACAGCTGAAGTAGGCGAGATGGAGCAAATATGATTCAAAAAAAGTTATTTTTATAAAACGGAGGAAAACAAGCAGTAAGAGCAGATCTGAGGTCTGCTGTCTATGAGAGCCGGCTGTCAATCACTCGCAAACTCCGACAAAACGGTCAAACTAGGCAGCGCTGATCAAATATGAATCAATATTATGTTACGTTAACGCCTATTTTGCGACTCAAATGTTTTCAGAATCATCTTGTAGTGCACGGTTTAGCTGTAAAATGAGAAAGCTTGTGACGCGGCCGCCATTGTAAAATCTGATGAAGGAACGTCAAGTTCCGGTCACATGACCGGAGCATGGCCAATAGGAACGCTCTCTCAATGAAATGACCTGTGATTGGTCAAAGTCTCCCGTCACGGGCTAGATTATTTAAAGCCTGAAAACAGAGCCATGATGAGGTGCAGAAGTCTATTTATCTCTCAGAACACTTGAATTACAATATGCTGAAAGGTTATTATGGAATTTCTGCCTTTGGAATATACTGCCTACTGCAGGTTTAATCTCCCAACGACTAAAATGCATCGTACGTGTTTGGAAATTTTGATTTAAATTGAAAGGCTTGGTGTAATCTGTGCCAGGATGGCTGGCACACAGTGGCAGGAAGTATGTTTGAGTTGTCATACCAAGACTGAACAAAAAAAAACTATTTTAAAGATTTTCTTTTTGCATGTCATGTGAGCGTTGCAGTATTGAAGCCAGAGGAGAGTGTCAGGGATGGATGGGACACACATCAATTGTTGTGATCTCTCAGCAAACATCAGTAGATAGTGTTCTATTTAGCTCTGCGAGCCCCATGTGGTTGACACAGTTTTGACCTGATGTTTTCCAATTGGGTCATTCAGGGATGAAGATTTTACAAGACTGTTTTCAATTGACAGCTTGGCTTATTATTCCTACTTGCCAAATTTTGAATGGGCGTCAATGGGAAATGATTGGGACATGCCAGCCAAATCCTGTGCACAGGCCTTTTGCCCAAAAAGCCTTGGAAGTTCATCCCTGAAATCCCCAAAAAATGAAAGCTTCAGTGGTGTCTTTGTATATTTCTGTTGGAATCGGGCAGACATTCACAAGCTGCTCACAGTGAATCAGAGTAATCGGGTTGTACTTGCCATTTATGGCTGATTTCAGACCCGTTCTTTTCCTGTCCATTGTTCATTTTCAATTACCCCACAAAATTAACTTTCTGAATTAACTGTCGATTTAGCAAATTGCCTGAAGCATTCCGTCGCACTGTAATGTGAAATTGCAGGTGTGCAAAGTCCTCTTGGAAAAAAATGAAGACTAATGCATCTTTCACTTACTTATTAGCTGATCTGGCACATTCTAAACATGAAGTGTGCTGTAGGACAAAACAGAACATTTATTATTTGTCCTCGTGTGAATGAAGGACATGTGTGGTTTGTCTGAGTGTGTGGATGAGTGTACCCCCTCAGCAAGGCTGACTAAATATTAAAATATATACACAGATTTTCGGGCTATTTTTGAAAGTATTTATTATGTGTTTCCCTGCTCCCGACCATCCTGTATGCCTTTTCAGAGTTTTCCTCTCCTTTTTCTACAATAGCTGCACGTACTCGTCCATATTGTTGTGAATTTTTGGTCTTGCTTCCATGAGATGTGCTGATTTTAGATTCGTTGTTGCTTCCTTTCAAAGGATTTGACATAACCTCAACTGGGTATTTCCTGTTTTTTAAGCTAAACTTGGCTTGTTTGGCCAACATGTTTTGAGAAACATTGGACTTTTCAGGGCTTAGATTTGTTTTGTTCACAACTCTGTGTGCTGGTGGGAACTCAAAGCTGTGTGTCAGAGACTGACTTGTCTATACGGGTTGATGAGTTAGCAATATTGTATGACAAGGTATCCTAATATAGAAAATAATGGTTGAAGCGAGGTGAAGAATGCCAGAGAGTTGGCATTTCCTTACCAAGTCACCAAGTCAAATCAGTTAGTTTAACCTGTTTCTATGGTTACTTGCAGCCCTATATACGTAGGCTGAGCAATGGCTTAGTGAATCTGCAATTACACTGTTAGAATCTGTTGGCCAAAACAAAGCTACAGTAGGCAGTGCTAGATAACTTGCCCAGAATTAAGACAATACATAGAGCCATTTCTGATACTGAACTGCAACAAGTCTTGATGTGCAGGTTTTTTCATTATACATATAACTAAAAAAAAAAAAAGGAAAGAAGCTGAGTGAATCATAACGATCTGTGGTCCCAGACTAATGATGTAGGTTTATGGTGTTAGGTGAAAGTACAAATAGAATTCATGCTCAGAGCTGGTAGCCTGTAGGCCTTATTGTATAGTGCTGAGTGATATCTGGGCGTCTCTAGATTCAGCCCTGTACCAACTTCAACCTTTCTACCCACATCAACCTGCCTCTCTCTTGCTGATGTGTCAGCACTCATCTGTTCTGCTCATGTCACATAGTGCCACAAGGGCCTTGCATCTAAATATGGACGCTTTCATTTTACACACATACACACTTACAACACAGTGTATTAATAATGATAAATATGCATTAATTTGAAGTTGCACTACATTACCATCACTAAAACTGGATGACCTCTGGACACGCAATCCGACTATAGCTCACACACATTTTAATAAGTACATGTGATTGATAGAGGAGAAAATGAAAAAAGCCTATAATCTGGATGTGTTTTGTAGAATACACTTAACCACCAAAATCACAAGTGTCCCAAAAACACTGTTGGCCTGCATATGGATTTACAGACTAAGCATGCTTAGAGTAAATAGTTGGACAGCTCCCCAGATATGCTCTCGCTCTCAGTCCAAGATAATCTGCAACAGTAGCCAACTGCCTGATCAGTTAGGATGATTCTGATCTCTTGCTGTACTGATAATGCTTAGCATGCAAAGTATGGTGAATTAGATGAGAGCAATTTGCAGTCCTTGTCTTACTGGCGGAAAATAGATGAATATTTGAACATGGGCAGAGAGAGAGAGAGATAGATGGGGAGCCTTCTCCTCTCATCTCCTCTCCTCTCCTCTCCTCTCTTCTCCTCTCCTCTCCTCTCCTCTCCGCTCATCTCCTCTCCTCTCCTCTCCTCTCCTCTCCTCTCCTCTCCTCTCCTCTCCTCTCCTCTCCTCTCCTCTACTCTCATCTCCTCTCCTCCATATGTTTCTGTTCAGTTTAATTCAGCTGTGAACTCAGTCTCTCATCTCTGCCCATACTGAGCTCGCTGTGTGGTTCCTATTGAATTGGGCTTTGAATGCTAACCATGTGCACTGCGGGTAGACAAGCAGGCAGGCATGCTCACTCAGTCATACTCACACACACACACACACACACACACTTCTAAGCAGTGGAGGAAGTGGTTTTCTCTGGAGTTCATTGGATTTTGTTTTTTTTATTCTCCCCTGCAGAGGCCCGGGTGGGGAAGACTAAACTCTATATGGTGTTTGTGGATGTGGTCGTGTGTGTGTTTGAGTGAACTTTGTTTACTCACTCTCTCTTTCTTTCCCTCTTTTCTCTCTTGTTCCAGATCTTTTTTTTCTCTCCTTCAGGTGCTTTCTCTATTTTTCACCTCTGTATTGTGATTTTTTTTTTTTTACGTCTTTGAAATACATTTTTTAATTCCAGAATCAATTTATTTGCTTCATTTGAGTCCATGCGGAGGTAGAAGGAAGTTACCACTTTTATTGTTTTAAAGTATAGTCTGAGTAACGTGATATCATATCTGTTCCGTATCCGTCACCAAAACAAACCGCAGCGAGCCGAAACGAGAAAATAGAAAACGGCGGAGAATCTGCGCAGATACGAATCTGCACCCTCACATGTTAAATCCAAAGTGGTTAACACTACACATCCAGTAAAGAATGGAAACACTTTTGGTTTCACACATTGCCAGGAAAAGCAGAGCTAGACATCACGGCTAAAGCTGCATGCTAACTCTGTCATGGACAGGAAACGTTGCGGTCAAGACAGCCGTCACTCGCATGTTCGTGGTCAAATCGGCCGACGCTACAACTGTAGAGCACCCATATACTGACATTTATGTGAAATGCATTCAAAAGGCCCTGATGGAGCTGACCATGGATGTATAGAGAGAACAAAGCTGACGGCAGAGCTAGAAAAGGACTTGGCGAAGTTATCGGAAGTATGCACGTGTGACTATGTCTGGTTTTCAAAATAAGGTGTTAACAAAGGGAACTGTATATACAAAATATATGGAAATAAGATTGATTGGATTATATTCACCAGAAGTATAACACATTAATTTCCCTTATTAATTAAAAAGAAAATGTCAATAATTTGTGAAGGAAACATCTTTATTCTTTGATTTTTGGATTGCTGGAAAAAAAAAATCCCTGACAATGACTGATATATCTGACTTCAGGACATCTCAGACTATATAAATGCTGAAAATCAAACATTTTTACTGTATCAATTTAGATATTTTCCACAGTAAACATATTCCCATGGTCTAGTGTTAAAAAAGTTAACAAAAATCGCAATAAATCTTAATATTGAATCGCAATATCTGTAGAATCGCAATACTTAAAAATAGCATTATACATATTGAAACGGCACTAGGTGTATCATCCCAGCCCTAATCATTTGTGACATGTATGCAGAGAAATATAAAATGGGAGCAACAAAAGCTCATAACAATGGTGAAAACAGGCAGATGATGGAGGAAAGAAATAAGTTGAAACATATACTGTACAATATATAGCTATAATTGAGTTTACAGTTCCATATCCTTTCCTCTACAGCACATGAGGTGCGTGTTTTTAAGATCACAGCTTAACCAAGAGGTTGGCTGAACTTCATTTGAACTTTGCTTGCGTAAAAGCACACGGTTAGACAAGGTGCTATCACCTACTTTGCATGCATGCACACCGACCATAATTTGCATGGAGGAGGCATGTATTATGTACAAGCTCTGACCATCCACCTTGTGTCTACAAAAGAGTGTATGATCACAGTTTACAACTGAGAGCTCTCAGTGAAGCTTGTACTGTAGCACTGTAGGGAAAAAGGAGAGTTTGCATAGTAGTCTGAGGTTGGCAGCAGGTCTTGTACTGTAACAGGACAACTTACGGCATGGTTAAGCTTGGCAGGTAAATTGTGAGACTTCATTATGTATTTACTTCTTTGGGAAAGGGACATTGCAAAGTGTCCAATTACATGACAAGTTGTCAATATTATCTTGTTTTGATGTTTTTCTTTTCTTTTATTTATAATTGGATTGCAACATTTCCAATAAGTCTGGAAAGTTGTTTCAAAGTTTTAAAAAGACAAAATTCTTCATGACAGCTGCAATTTTGGAAATCTCCCTCTCACACACACACAGAGGAGATGGGATGAAAGAGAGGGAAGCAAGTTGGACGCCCTGTGGTGTCTTACACGGAGACAGCTGGACTCGGTGCCGAGTGTATTTGTGTGCACCTTTGTGTGTCTCTGTGCAGGCAGTTCATTCCGTTGTGTTGTGCACGTGGATGTGTGCATCCTGACCTCTGTGTGTGTGCCTTTTGCCTGTTTGTGTGTATGTACGTATATGTGTGTGTGTGTTCGCGCAAACGTCCTTAATTGGATCATGCTGTGGAACACTGGCTGTGTTGGTTTTAGAAAGAGCACAGCTTGCATCCTCCCGTCACAGGATATCAACATAATGATATCTGTTTAGCCAAGTAATATTTCCTGTGGCTGCAAATAACAAGAAGATCAAATCCAAAAAAAGGGTTGGTGGAGAAACATCTGCAAACTTTCTTTGTCCAAACACCACGTCAGTTCATTTAACTGGAGTTTTTTTTTTTTTATATATATATTAATTACATCAATTTACTTATTAAATTGCACATTGTTTGCTTTTATGTCACTGAATAATGGTGTTTGGACACAGCTTTAAATTTCTAAATAACTGCATATAAAAAGGGTGGGACTATTTTATTGGAGTATTAAATTTAATTACTGAATCAAAAAACTGTGTCATGTAATCAGAATTTTCTGATTAACGTCATACTGATTAAAAAATGATGTGAAATGGGTTTCCTGGCTAATAGGTTTTGACTCAAAGCCCCAAATTCCACAATGAATGCCATTGTTCATCTCTGCAATGCAAAAACGTAAAAGAAAGCATCCACTGGTCAAAGAATAAATATTAATATTGTTTTATTTATCCCAACTTGATTATTCAAAGTCATCAAATAACTACACACATTGCAAAAATAAATCATATATGACACATGACAGACAGAGTAATACACACAATATACTTACTTGCACAGTCAAACACCTTCAGTGATGCCAACCGAGCACCAACACCACTAATCAGGTTCACCAATAATGATTTTCCTCATCACCATGCACAGCTGATCCCGGCCTTCCATATACAAACACACACATTAAGTACATAAATACACCACCATGCTGTATGGTAACCGGCTCCATCTGTTGTAAACTGCATTTTTCCCTGAAGTCAAGACAATGTGTTCCTCTGCACCGTCGACATCAGATTCACCGTATCACAATCTCGTCTCGCTGCAAGACTTGATGTTAATAGTAGTAATAAAAGTGATAATATCTTATGGCTGTTACACATGAGCAGCGTTTGGATAAAATATAGGTGAGCAGCGTAATTTAAATCTCCCTCTTTCCATCTTTTACCTCTCCTCCTTACCTCTCTCTCTCTCTCTCTCCCTCCTCTCTTCTTCATTTACCTTCCTCCCCCTCCAACCCTCATATCATTCCTATTTCCTACATCATCATCTTTGTCCTCTCTCTCTCTCTCTCTCTCTCCGACCCCGATCTTTTCCTGGAGAGCACTGATGCATAGGAAAGCGAGGTTCCGCTCCATCACCCGTCCAATCGCCGTCAACCTCTCCCCCCGTACACCAGCCAATCGCTGGCTAGAGATGGCCAACGGGGGAGGGGCTAAGCTTGAAGGGAGGGGGGGCGTTGTGTGTGCGTGCTGGTCACTCCTTGACTCGAGGGATATAAAGGATGCTTTGCTGCTCTAGGGACAAGGGGAATATCACCATAACGATGGATGTATTCGCTGTTTTCAGATGGTTGTGCTGCTGCAGGAGCGATGCTAATTTATACTAAAGAAATGATACCAGAATGATTTCTATTAATTCATTCAAAAGATGAAATGGGGCATGATGTTGGATTGTGTGATAGGATTGTCACATCTGTGCAAATACAGTAAAGTGATTTGGATACATTTTCATGTTAAAATACTATAGATAAATGTTTGATCCAGAGCTGCAGTGTGGCAGTTTGACACTAGTTATCCATACACATGGAGTGGAACTAATACAGATTTTTTTTACTTGTATTAATCAACACCCTGTGTGTAACACGCAATGACGGTGTTTACTTGCAGTGTTGATGATGGAGAAGAACCCAGGGGGTAAAGGCTGTGATTCTTACAAGCATTTGGAAGCTTGTATGTGGATGGAAACGCTGCTGTGTTGTCATGTCGCTTAGCTTTAGTGGTCAGTTGGCTGTTTTTTTTAGTGCATAGGGAGCAGACACAGGCTGAAGACATGTCCATCCAGATCCTGTCTGCTGATCCTTGTAAGTATTATATGATTTACAAGGCAAATCTGAATTATTTAACATTAGAAAGTGGACAAAGTCACACAGCAACAGTGAGGCAACATTTTTTTTACTTTGAAATGTTGTATATGTTTCTGTGTGTGTGTGTGTGTGTGTGTGTCTGTGTGGTTTCACAAATGTGCATTTTAAATTGCAGTTAAACCTGCAGTAGGCAGAATGTTTTTGGTATCATTGGGCAAAAAAATCCATAATAACCTTTCAGCATATTGTAATTCAAGTGTTTTGAGAGATAACTAGACTTCTGCACCTCCTCATGGCTCTGTTTTCAGGTTTTATAAAATCTAGCTTGTGACGGGAGACTTTGGCCAATCACAGGTCGTTTCAGAGAGAGAGAGCGTTCCTATTGGTTGTTCATTCAACGGAGGCAGCTGTCAATCACTCACTAACTCCGATCAAACGGTCAAACTAGGCAGCTCTGATCATATGAATCAATATTCTGTTACTGTAATGCCTATTTCTCACCTCAGATGTTTTCAGAAACATCTTGTAGTGTACTGTTTAGCAAAATAAGAAAGTGTGCTCCGGCTGGTGGGCGGTGCTTGGTATTTCCTCAACTGATCTCAACATGGCTGGCGGGTCACAAACTTTCTCATTTTACAACTAAACAGTACACTACAAGATGTTTCTGAAAACATTTGAGGTGAAACATAGGCATTACAGTAACAGAATATTGATTCATATTTGATCAGCGCTGCCTAGTTTGACCGTTTGATCGGAGTTTGCGAGTGATTGACAGCTGCCCAGAGACGGAAGGCTCCAGCTCGGCTCTGATTGGTTGTTTTCCTCCAGCCCGTGAAATCTTGCAGATGCCATTAGGAGCACCGGAAGACACAGAGGAACATGATTTTTTTTTTTCAGATTACCTGTCTCATGCACGACTCTCAGGATATAGTGAGTTTTATGAAAAATAACTTTTTTTAATCCTATTTGCTCCATTTCTACCCACTGCAGCTTTAATGTGCATTTTAAAGTGCATTAATGTGTGTTGTATTACCCGCAACATGATAATGCATTCATCATATTGTTGGTGAAACTTGTATATAGTCCAATGACAGCGTTTGGCTCGCCGTAAACTCTCCTCTATACTTAGAGCTATTTCTCGACAGCATCACAACTCTCTATTTTTGGTCTGCAAGCTAACTAATGAATGCATGCAAGTCATGTGGTCTCACTTCTCCTCCTGCAAAGGTTTGTGCTTACATGGAGGGGGGTGTAACCACCAGAGGAGCTATCATTGGATTGGGTAGCATCACACTGCCAGTGGTTCTGCAGCATAAAAGACAAATACATATGTTGCTGTATTCTTGAAGTGAAAGACCTCCCAGAACCATAGATCACACAGCGAAGACATGGACCTTTGAAATCGACAACATTGTGCCTATGTAACTTTTGCTGAGCTGTGGCCGCTATGGCCATTAGTGACACTTATGGCCTTGGTGTCTTGAGGAGTTATAGCGTTTATTTACCGACAGCCTAAACTGTACACACACTGCACTGCTACACTCACAGCTAGTTACGGCTGACTTCATCTCACCGTCACTCCCTCATACACACACACACACACTCCCTCGCTCTCTCTGTCTGTCTCTCTTGACCGCAAACACCGACGCACTCGCTAAGTTAAGAACACAACCTACACATTTAGTTATTCCTTAAAGGAGTTTGCTACTTGTATAACACATTTTAGTTTAAAAACCATCTTAAAAATACATAATTCCCCGATGCTTTGGCCTAGCCGGGAGTCATCTCAGGCCTGGCGGAAACCCTCGTATCGGATCGGTGCATAGACTGGCGTACTCTTCGATACCCGATCCTGAATTTTGGGCAGTATCGGACACATTTCCGATATTGACTCATCGGCTTCCCCGCACTTTTTTGCTCATCTTTCTCTACTGTTATATATTTAATAAGGTTCAATGATTAAAGGACAACACCTTGTACCTGATTAACAAACAAGTAAACACGTCTGCGTTCAGTGTAGAACACACAGTTTCCCTTTATCTCTGAAATAGCTCCAGATTTTCTACTCGACACTACAGTTTGATGTCTTAAATTCTCTGGCTCTGCATCTTGGGAAATGGTGGTTCATTTTCACAAATCATGATGAACATGTTTTAAATCCAGTGTTATTGTTCTTCACGTAATACAATTCCAATGCACATTTAATCTGATCACACAGGGATTGAAGAATGAATTGAGTCTAAGGTTTCACCCATTCTCTCCCCTTATCCCTGATTATCTCAGATGACATGTGAAAAATTAGTCATTTTGGTGCGTTTTCTAATCAATGTTGATGTAATCTTGTGGCCGATATTGGCCATTGAATTGGTTAAAGTAATTTTATGAATCTTGCTTATAATTGAGAGATTAACAGACAGAAGTTGGAGAGTTTGGGATTATGAAGCAATGTGTGTTCGTTAGCTGACTGGAGAGAAAATTAATGAAAATAATTAACTGAAGCAGTTTGAAGTGACGCATTCGCTGTAAAGAATCATCACTTGTTCCAGAGCCTCTTTTCTCTAGCACTTCATAACCTTCACTTCATCCTGAGATTGAATGAGAAGTTGGCTTGTTGTCCTCGGTTGGTCAATTAGGTGTTAATTTGAGTGTTGGAGCTGACATGGCCTTACTCATAGCATGACGTTTGCTTTGGCCCGCTCTCCAGGTGTGTGACTTGTAAATTGTGGTCAAATTGGGCCTATTTAACCTCTTAAGCCCTAGGGGTGCTGGAAGGTGTGGTTCGCCTAGAAAGACATACCCAAAATAAATCAAGAATAGCTCCACAACTACCAGGTCTATATGCATGCTCTTGATCTCTATGGATAGGTAAGACCTCAGAGAATTTATCTCCAGTGAAAGTAACATTATGACTGTTTCTATAACTGAATGAATTGTGATGAACCAAAGGAAAAATTAACATTTTTATTCTCGCCTAAAATGTTTTCTAGATTAGACATTGGATAACACCATTATAGCAATGATGCCATGCACAGAGATGCCACTGAATTCATTCAGCAAATCCTTGACTACAACTGTGCCCAAAGCAGATATAAATAACACAAAGCACATAGATTCTGCAAAGGTTCTAGTAAGGATAGGACCAGGCGGACTCTCCATTTGGCCACTTGGATACCCAAAGTGTGCCAAATGGGTTTTTTACCTCTTGAAAGCGAAACTACTGATATCCACTACAGGAGGCTATGTGCACACAATGGAGCCTTTGGCCATGACATTTACCCTGTGCATCATCACATTCTACCATTGTGCACAGAATAAAATCAATAAAAAACAACTACATTTTATAATTTTGACTCCAAATGGAGTCATTTTATTATAATAATGAAAAATTATCAAGTAAAACTTAGATAATAACAAATAAGATCAATAACAATGTAACTTAGATAACAAAAAAGAATCCAAAGTCAAATATGTACATTCAATATAAAAACAATAAAAATATTATAAAGTAAAAATACAATTTCTCAAGCGTTGGTTTTGTAACTAAAATATTGAAATCATTGCCAAACAAACATCGTTTGGACAAAATACACTTGGAGTGTTGTTTTAGTAACGTTAATGCCTCGTCTTTTAGAAACAATTCGGAAAAAAGACCGCCGCAGCATTTTATTGAGTTTTTAAAGGCAGTGTTTTAACACACACCGGCACCAGGTTCGTCGGGTAAAAGACACTAAATCAGGGCAAAAGCTAAATACATAAAAATCTGTTTAAACTGTGTGCTTAAAACTGTAGTCAGCTGATCATTTTATAGAGAAGAAGATATGAAGGAAACAAAGAAAATATTGTGTCAGAGAGAGAATATTTGCTGCTATGGACTGTTATATCTGGCTGGCCCTGCGTCACCTTCTAGTGGAAACCATTGAATTCACTTGTTATTCTCTCAAGGCATGAGTAGCTTCATCCGTCAGGCTAAGCAGTTCATACTTTATGAGATTAGCAGCAGATGTCATGATCCCTAAATATCCCACATCACATCAAATGCCAGCACTGTTTTAAGCTATACATTGTACAAACTGTTTGTTAGTCTAGCACTCAAACACTAGAACTGCATCCTGAGGTGCATAAATGAGAAAATAATCCTTTTTCTCTCCTTCCCATTGACACCCTGAACCCTTCTCTACAGTGAGAGATGAGCTTCTTGGCCGTGAAAGCAATGTGTAGTGACCCATAAGCATTTAATATTTAAGTAGCCTGTCAATATGGATTCATCTGCAGCTGGATGATGTGGATATCAGGGGTCAGGAACGTTGGGAATGCTTCCTTCCTTTGGATTCTTATTGCTTGTCTCTTATTCTGCTATTTGGGATGAAGAGGTTTAAGATAATGTACAGATTCTCAAAGCAGATGCTCTATTAATAATGATCAGTCACATAATTAAATGATTTTTCCCTCTCAGGTGTTTGACATGGCTGTTGATGCCAGTAAGATGTGGCGGATTAATGAGCCGTCAGTGTTCCCAACCAGATAGGAAGTGCTGACAGGATTTAATTTATGAATGAATTATTTTGTGTGTCCATGAAACTGTTTTACTGATGAGAGTATTTAGTGACCCCTACTGTGTGAGACAAAGAGTGCAGGGAGTTAGTACCTAAACACAGTCCTCTCTCTATCCTCAGAGTAATGTTGCCACTCCGGTGCTGTTTGTGATTTATTGGCATTTTATTTACAGTGCATATAGCTATCACATTTATTCGTAATTCCCATAGAAAGATCATGCAGATAAAAACGGAAAGTAAAACATAACTATGTATGGTATCCTATCTATATGCAGTCGGGGTGGAGTCTGGATTCAGATGTGGTTCTTTGTTGTTTGCTCGGAGTTCAGGCCCCGAAGTCATAAAAAGACCTACAATTAAATGGCTTGAAGAGAGCATCCTAAATTGGGAGCAGACACAAACCAGTCTGAAGTATGTTTGCTCCTCTCTTTTTCTCCATTCCTGTCTTTACTTCTCATTTTCCTCACCTCTATGTGTATTCCCTGTCTCTCTCAGCCTCCCCTTTTCCTTTTGGAGGATGTTAAGAAAGTAAGACACTTGGGAGCCTCACCAAAATATGAAAGTAACTACGAGATTAGATTTGGAACTGCTCAGCAGTCTAAATTGGTGTAAAATATTTCCCTCTGTAAAAGCACTGTTGTAAATCAAATGGCAAGTTGCATGCAAACACACTCCCACGAGTAAGCACAGCTTATTTACTTCTTTATGTTGTTATTTTGGCACTGCAGCACATATTTTTGTGCACATGGAATTGAGTGTTTTACATTAGGCACAGTAGGGTTTCTGTGGCGTAATGATTGGAGCAGAGAGCAAACACGTAACCTGTTTTATCCCTTTAGTGACCGCTGGCCACTCTATCGGGGTGTTTGTGCACGCATGCATGTGTGTATCCATGCATGTAAGTCAGATGTTCCATCCGAGAGAGAGAGTCCCGTGGCTCGCTGTTTGCATAAGCCAGTTGTTTTCAGGTCCGTAATAACAATGGATAGCCATGGGATCCATTAGCCGCCTCCTGGCTGTGGAGCCACAGCCTGTAGTTCCCTGTCTGCTGTGGATGTACTCAACAGGACATTGTCTTTGTCGAGGTCAAGTCTAGTGAAAAATCTATTCACAGAGGAATGGAGTGACGGAGAGACAGTCAGAGGGGGGAGATGAGGAGAGGAAGGGTCGGGTTGGAAATGACTGGAGAAGCAGTCAAGTTGCACAGCAGTTCGTGAAATAGTCACAAAATGTAATGTATTGATTGGTGTGCATACAAAAGATACGCAGAGGAGGTCGGGGTGGATGGGTGGGTCAAAAAACACCAGACTTTTGACCAGGAGACCGGTGTTCGTGTCCCGTGTGAAACCACACGTTGAAGTTGATTTATTTGTCACGTAACTTCCGCACTTAAGTTATGGCAATTCCGGAAATATTTTGACCCAAACCACAATCTTATTCTTAAGCTAACTAAGTCGTTTTATTCACGTAACTTCCATACTTGAGTCGCGGCGCTCCCGGTGTTATTAAAACCCAAACCACAATATTTTCCTAAACCTTACTAAGTAGTATTGTTGCCTAAGCCTAACCAAGTCGATCTATTTCCTAAACCTAACTAAGTAGTTTTATTTTGAAAAGACTCGACCTGAAAGTGACACACGCGTCACGTGTTGCTGAAAGTCGTGCTGAGCGGCACGAAAAAAAAAGGAAGGGAAATTCGCGTCTATGTACACGAATCGAATAGATTCAATTTTGTGACTATTTCACAAACTGCCGCGAGACTGCGTTGGGTGTAGAGCATCGGAGAGGGCAAGAAGGCGTAAGAAACAAAGGAATAGAGCGGAAGGCACGGATGAGGAGAATGTGAGAAAGAGGGAGGGAGGATGATAACAGAGAATAGATGGAGAGGAGCAGAGGGTGACAGGAGAGGAGAAAGTGATGCATATGTACACCAGCAGCAACAATCCATCCACACAAACTCTCTCTGGACACATATATACACCCCCACACACACACAGACGTCATAAAACAGTAATGTCCAGTACTACCAAAGGACTGTGCATGTGTGTGTCTTTGTGTGTGTGTGTCTCCCTCTGGGAACTGGCTCTGACTGCTGAGCTTGTAAACAGGAACTCTCCTGCTTTTGGCAAAGCTGGAAGCCCTGCAGGTGCACACAAACGCACATGCACACTGTCACACTAAAGACAATTGGATTCAGTAAGTTATTCTAGTTTTGGTCTGTTCGTTGGATTTGTTGAGACTGTGAAAATCACAGAGTTTGATTCCCTGTTTATCATTCAACACTCTGATAGAGGCATTCATTACAGATACTGTTCAGACATTTGTTTTTACAGTTCTGAGTGAGTTTGTGCTCATGCACTTTGGTTTTGTTTGTCTTTCCTTTTTATTCCAACAGCAACTGACACAGAAAAGAACACGTCACTGCTGGATTATTTTTCTGTTGTTTACCATAGACAAGTTCTACTCCTCCTCCTGTTTGTACTCTCTCCACGAAGTCACACATTTCTGAAGTGCAGACTCCATCGTCATCACAACACTTGTGTTAATGACTGCTTTTGAAGTTAATCATGTGTTCATTTTAAGTATCTTCCCTGAGGGTTGTAGGAGTAAATAATCCTATTATCAGAGCTCAGCTGTTGCTGCTGTCAGCTGAGGTCATGGTTTGGCTGACCTGACAGTTATGCTGTGAAATGGGGTGATGGTCCTTTATGTTTTGTCCCACGCAGGAACACACTTTTTAGATACTGTTTGTATCATTTTCTCCTTTTGTGGTGTACGGTGTTTGGTAAAAAAAAGTTGGGTGCATTCGATTTCTCTCCAGCATTATCTGTTCATTTTTTATTGTGACCTATCCGTCTTTCTCTCTGGCATGGCCGTTTTCAAAGGGGTCCCTTGACCTCTGACCTCAAGATATGTGAATGAAAATGGGTTCTATGGGTACCCACGAGTCTCCCCTTTACAGACATGCCCACTTTATGATAATCAAATGCAGTTTGGGGCAAGTCATAGTCAAGTCAACACACTGACACACTGACAGCTGTTGTTGCCTGTTGAGTTTGCCATGTTATAATTTCAGCATATTTTGTATGTTAAATGCAGTACCTGTGAGGGTTTCTGGACAATATTTGTCATTGTTTTGTGTTGTTAACTGACTTCCAATAATAAATATATACATACTGTATGTTTTCATAAAGCAAGCATATTTGCCCACTCCCATGTTGATAGTGTTAAATATTTCACAAATCTCCCTTTAAAGTACATTTTGAACAGATAAAAAAACATGTTATCAATCGCGATTAACTATGGACAATCATGCGATTAATCGCAATGAAATATTTTAATGGATTGACAGCCCTAGAATCAGTGCATGTTCTCACCAACTATGTGAGAAAAAAAATAGTTGGTGTGATAAGATTACTTATTCAGTTGAGCTCCAGTAAGTCTTCAGTAACATCTTGGCATTTTGTTGCTGCTTTCCACATAAGATGACTTGTGGTTGCTTTGAATGAATGGTTGCTTCCGTCACACATGTATCCCGATAGAGAGGGCGGTGCCTCAACTCCTCGAAACCTCTGCTCTTCTTGTTCTTTGCTTTTTGGGGCTTTTCTGGTGGCACAGAGGCATGTGATGTTGAGGGGCAGCATGACATGAATGCTTCGTCTACCTTGTAAGCAGACTCTACAATGTCAACATGTACTTGAAAAATGTGTTTACTTCAATGCGACTTCTCTTTTGTTGATATGCCCACTTTTTTGAAGTGAAAAATTCGAAAATGAACACAGGAGGACGGAGACATATCTTCCCTCTCTTTCTCTCGTCATCTCTCTCCCACTCTCTGACATCATCAGTTCAAGTCCCATCTGCTTTGGGCCATAACTGTCTAAAATGAATGAAGGACAGCTGACATGGTTTTGTCTCAAGCACTTTCTCTTTCCTTCCTCTTTCCTTCTCTGCCCTCTTTTCTTCTGAGGCAGTCAGTAACACAGGCGGACCACAGAGGCACGCACTCTCCTTACTCTGCTCTCCCTTCTGCACCCTGCCTGTCAAGTGTAATTTGGTGCACTGTGGTTTATTGGCTTGGTTTTGTTGTGCAGCGGGACAATCGGAGCACGGTTTGGATGGAGGAAGCTGATGAATGGTGTTCCCTGAGCCGTACAAAGCGTCCTCCTCTCTACTTCATTGATGTGTTGATGCGACTCAGCTGGCTGCCCAGTGAGTTTGTACTGTATACTGTTGTGGGCTTACAAGCAGACAGATGCACATGGACGCTCAGCCCTGAAAAGGGCTTTTATGCTTTTTTATAGTGTCGATCCCTCTCACACTCACCACTTCTCTCAAGGTCTTTCTACTCTTTCTACTTTCTTCTATCTCTCTCTCTCTCTGCTACAGTAACTGGGCAACATGCAACAGTTAGACAGTGTGTGACAGGCTTCTCTGAAGGCCACTGTGTTTTAGTGAAAAGAATATTACAGTCATCTTGATGGATTCATATTCTATTAGAAGTTAATAAAAGATGACATAAAGCAAATAAAGGTTAACATGCCTGGTTAACAAGGTGATAAAGGGGTAATGAGAGAGGCTGAAGATTATAGACAGAAACACACTGTTTAAAGTTGACTCCAATGGAGACTTTGTGATAAGGTGAGGCTATTAGGCTTGCCGCGGTAGTAGGTGTTACCGGTGTTACACAACGTTCGGTCATACACCTATTACATTACTTGAGCACCGCGGCCACCGTTGTTTTGCTTTTTTTTATAGAAATAAAACCCATTTAGTTCATTTCCACGTATCAGCGCCGTGTTATCAATACATAGTCGGACAAGTGAAAGCGTCTGCTCCGTACGGACTCTTAGTACAGAGCAGCAGGAGTCAGATTTCACACACGGGATGAGAGAGAGTTGACAGACAAGGCGATGGCGGAGGATTTGGTGTGAAAGCGAAAAGCACCTATTTGGCAATACTTCGGATTCAAACCAAATGCTATAAGGAAAACCATAACGTTGATGAGGCAATCGCCGTGAGAAGGACGGAGCGTTCACAGCCGGTGTGCACAGCAAAAGCTGGACCGGAGAGGCCAGACACACAGCCACCCGACGTTTCAGACCATAGTAAGCGCTGTACAGATATTGAGCATCATCCTTTTCTTGTAAAATGTCCGGTGTAATCGGTAAAACACCTGTGTTGTCAGTGGGAAAATGTCCTCACCGTGACATCCCTAGAGGCTATATGTATAGAGGTTATTATAACACAGATGTTTCATGTTATGCCGTTGCAAAATAAACAAACAAGTCATCTCCAGCTGCAAAGACCTGACCTATACTGCACAGTCACTCATCTGTTTGCATACCCCTGTCACAGCTGATCCCTCCCACCCCAACCCATGCCTCTTTCTCAGAGGTGACAATCCCCCTTAGTTATTTATTCCAACAGGATCAGTCAGACATGTGACCCGGCCCGCTTGCATACACATACAGCAGGACAACTTTCAACTCACAGAAACGAGAGAGGGCTGTCAACTCTCACACACTGAGACAGGACATGAACTTGACGTAACGCAGTTAGCTTTCAGCTTCTTTGTGCTTGAATAATAACAATTTAATCCACTTTTTTTCAAAACCAGAGAACTTATTCGACACCTGGGGGATCTAGATTATTTACGAGTTGCAGTATATAACGCACAGGATCAGCGCTTTTGGAAGCAAGTCGGTCACGTCGGTGCCCTTTGGATTGTTATCTGTGACACAGAACATGGCTAGTCTGACCATGTTGTTCCGTTTCCACTACCTGGGCTTTCTCAGGGACAGGAAGGGTCGACTGACTATGGAACCATGTCAGACAGCTAACAAAGTTGGTAGGTGGTCCCAGAAAAGTGCTGTAGCGGGAATACTCTATAAAATGTGAATTCAAATATGCATCTTAATTGTTTTTTAGGCATTTTTTGATTGAGTGTTTGTGAAAAATGTCGGCACAATGTATTTCGGCCTTCCTATTATGTCAACACTTTTATATCAAGCTGCAGCTTGAGTGCTGATGCATGTTAATCAAGGGAGTTCTTAGTTGCTGGATCATGACTTTTTCTGCCCTTGCTTTTGAGCTCCGTGTCTCGTAAAGCCACTTTTAGAGCTTATCGGAGCTTTCCTCACAATTTGGAAAAAAAATAATGGTAATCCCCCTTGACTTTTCCTTTGAGAGACAACAAAGACGCTTAATTTCCCTCTAGGAGTAAACAGTGAATGAGCTCTTTTGTTTGGTTGCCTCAGTTCAAAAGATGTTGGCTCCCAGTCAAGCAACTGTTTTTATGAAAGTGGATATGCATGAGGATTTGAATCAAATTTAGCCATGCTCACAAAAGGGGGAAACACTACGATAATTTGGTCTCAATGGACTTACGCACGGATGAAGATGTTGTTTGAGTGTTTTTTTGGTTTTATTGACGTCAAGATGGCGAAAAGGTTCAAATATAAAAGCTTTACACATGATTATAAATGAATGAACTAATAGTCAGCTTCAATAAATGTATTCTTTTGCAGAGCAGAGACCACTTTTTCTTAGTTCTAAAAATACTGTCAGAAGACTTATAATCCAAGACTTGTTGCAATTCATGTAAAAACAAGCTTCTGTTACATATTTGAAGAAAACAAGATGAATTTATTTGAGAATTTATTTCAGTACATGTCTCCTAATGTAGGTGAATACTCGCTGTCCTCTTGATAGACACATGTGTAAAGATGATAAGGACATTATTTACATTAAGGGTCCCTAGGTGCCCCAGTGCAAAAGCTCACAGGGACCAACAGATTTTAAGTATTAGTCAGAGAGAAGATTACAACCAATCATTATTAAAGCCTATTTCAACCGCAAATCCACCAGCGACAACTGTTTGGCTGGCTTAACTTTTGTCCCTGTGAGTAGCTAGCCAGACACACAGGGGAGAAACTGTTTAATGCAAAGCAGCACTTGTTACTAAATCTTGTTTTGGGGAGGGGTTTGTGACATGGGGGGGACACAGCAAAGAAAAGCCGGTTGGTGAAGGCAAAAAGGAGCTGGCAGTGCCTTTGGCTTTCTGCAGCTCACTGGGTGGCAGGGCGTTGGCCAATATATGGCAAGTTCGGTTGCCTACTCACCATACAACAATGGTCCAGTTAGAAAGCTGGAACTTGTAGGGTGATAGCCGCTATAGAGCTGTATAGGGTGTAGTGTAGGTCTAGATTGTTAGGGATAGTTCGGTGCTGGTTTTGGTTTACAATGGCAGTGCTGGATAACCACAGCTGGCAGTTCGCCCAGGCTGGAAAAACCCTCATCAGACTCTCAGGTGGAGTATTCTCTATCATAAATATATTCTGTTGTTTTTATCAGAATCCTGTTTTGATTTCTAACAGTAGAAGTAATAAAACCGGGCGACCTAATGCATACAACTGAAATGTCTGCAGTCAAAAAACATGATCATGTTAACAACTTTAGAAGGATATTTAATATATGTGTTTTATTTACTGTAAACGTAATGCTGATATGATCAAGAACCTTATACCTCGTAATGTTTTGTTTGTGCTGATATTTTAGATATTTACGTGTTGCATTTTTTTTTTTTTTAAATCAACGTGAGCTCAGCACTCTTGACTAACAGGACCTTAAGTAATAATTGCAGATTTCATATGTTAAAATACAGTGGTATCTTCGTCAGCTTGTACTGTATTTTGTTTCAAATATGTGATAGTGATTAAAAACATTATGAGGCAAATTAGAAAAGTCTCCCCTTTATTTGCTGTAGAATTTAGGGAGAGGAGAGTCATCCCCCTATAATAAAACAGACTAAATCACAGCCTGCAGCTTTCTAAACTCACTGCACTATGACCTCCTGGTTCTTACTTATTTTGTTTTCACAAACTATCGTGGTCACAATATTGATACCGTTGAAATCAGTGGAAGATTTTGTATTTTTTCCATATTTAATATTCAATAACTGCCTTTATCACGTGTGTGCTAGGAAAAAAACTGTAGAACAGTCGAGATTAAAATTCACATTACCTCATTTTTGCGTTATAGTAAGTTATGACTGTAATTTGTTAAGCATTTGAACTTGTTTATGCATGTGTAGAAACCACAACTCAGTGATGGATTCTTGCTTATTTTAAGGGAAATTATACAACCTTTATTTTTAGTTTTTTTCATTTGTGATCTCTTTGGCTAGTTTATTAGTAATCCATGGGCCAACAAACCTAGCACTGAAGTTAATAATAGTATGTCCCTATAGTCTCCATCTGAGAAGACATAGGGGAGTGTATGATTTGATGACTGAATAACAGACTGCACCTACGCCTCTGCATGTGCTCATTTTGTGTCCTGGATACAAAATAGTATGGTTTAAAACATGCTGTTAGAAAAAGTCCTACTTTTAAAATGCCTGGTGCAATGCAGCAGCATTATAGCAATTCCCAAGGGGACAAAATAACAGGAACACCTCACAATATAGTGCAAACCATATGCATTGCAGCAAATAATACTGTTACTAAGCATATAATGTTCATTTTTCCTTGAGGCGGTGAGATTGTTGTTTTTATTTAAATTTGCAATTGGAGTTACACAAAATCCTGTAAAGTTGCTTTCAGTCAATATTGCCGAGGCTGAGCTGTGACTTCTGCTCTTCTGTGATAGTGAAGTTTGCCTGAATAATATTAGCCTGTTTTATGTATGTGAGTTATTTTATATTGGGTTTACTGTAAAATGCAAATCTCTATAAAAAGCTAAAAGCTGTATATTTGTGGTATGTTTGAGAGAATTTAGATGATGTTTCTAGGAAGTAACGGGGACACAGACTGCCACTATTATGCGTAACTGCCATAACTCATGCTTAGGGTGTCCTGTTTTCAGTTTATATGGGTCATTGTGCTCAAATTGTGCTGTACTGCGCAGACACAAAACTAATTTAGTTGCAATGGGATATAAATAGGAAAAAAGTTATTTGTGGGGCATACTGTACAGCTTATGTTTACTGAATGTCGTCTAGCTAAAAGCAAACAGTTTGTAAGCCTGCTAGCCTGGGATAGATAGGTAGATCTATGCCAGGTGGAGAAACAGGTCAACTAGGACAGCTGGAAACATCAGACCTGGCTTTTACTTCCCTAAATACTCTGATCAGGTAGCTAGAATATACTCCAGCCATCACTCTCAATAAAAATGGAAGTGCTCTTTTCCATCCTCTCTTCCTCAATCACCAAAGACTTGGTGCCTGCAGGGGTAATGAATGCAAATGTCTGAGGAGTAGCTCTGAGGCGATTACGAGAAATAGTGCTATTTATCATGGGGACAGCACTGCAGAATGAGATCACAACAAGGCAGAGCTGAGGGAGGATTTTTAAAGCCTCTGGCATGGTTTAATTTAGAATATGTATCACAAGACCTGGGACAAAACGTGAAGTCATGGGTCTTGCTTGTGATGATGACTGTGCAATTAAATTGATCAATCCTTTCACTTAGGATAAGTGAACATTTTGTCCATATACAAGACCCTTTTCATTTTTATAGTATGATCAATAGAGAAGTTGTTTGTCAGACCCTGTAGAAGCTTTATGCTTTCATATGGTGTCCCAGTAGTCACTGTTCAGGGAATGAAAATTTGCCATCCAGTAAATGTCCATCAAACTTTGTTGCGGACTTTTAAAACGACTCCATACACATGAAGACGGATGTAGTTGTCCGCTTTTTATGCACCCCAGGAGGAATTGTTCTGGCAGTCCCTCTGTTTAAATGCTGGATAGATACAGAATGGATTTGCAGCGAGTCAATAATGACAAGACAACTGCTTCCAATCAAAGAGTGGTTGCTTTAATCCTGTTTCTGACACCGCCAAAAAGGGCTTGTGCCTGTCAAAAGTGCTTACTGTTGGTGTAGCATTGACTCACATTTTCTTATTCTTTCGAATTTCACCTGATTCGACTGTTATCAGGTCATTAAATAGGCATTATCAGTCACTATAAGCACCATAGATATGGGTCGTTAGGGGCCTACTACGCCTACTATGTTGTAAAAATAAAAGTGAAACTTTAGAGTAACACATTCTAACAAGTAAAACTGAATGAAAAAATCACGTTTTGAACACAAACAAAAAGGCTTCTTTAGGTTTAGCCAACAAAACTACAACTTCTTTAGGTTTAGGCAACAAAAACAGTTATATTTGGACAACAAAACTACAACTTATTTAGGTTTAGGCAAAAAAACTACAAATTCTTTAGGTTTAGCCAACAAAACTACAACTTATTTAGGTTTATGCAACAAAAAAGTTAGATTTAGCCAACAAAACTAAAACTTCTTAAGGTTTAGGCAAAAAAAACTACAACTTCTTTAGGTTTAAGCAACAAAAACAGTTGGGTTTAGCCAACAAAACTACAACTTATTTAGGTTTAGGCAAAAAAAACTACAACTTAATTAGGTTTAGGTATTAAAACTTCAACTTCTTTAGGTTTAGGCACAAAAAAAACACTTGTTTAAGACAACTACACATTTGTTTGTTTCACATGCAAACTCCGGTCTCCTGGGTGAAAATCCTGTGTTTTGAGTCCCATCCATCTTCACCAACTTCCACCCCTTATGGAGTTTCATACTGTCTATACTACAGCGCCTGACTTCCGCTTCTGCTCCTGTCATAATTACTACGGTCGCTAGAGGTCGCTGTTGTTTTCTTTTATACCTTCTTTTGGTGATCTACCATGTAAAAAGATGATAAAACCTACTAGTGGGTAGTAGGCCCCTATTAACCCACATCTATGGGGCTTATAGCGACTGATAACGCCTATTTAATAGCCTGACAACGGTGTAATCGGCTGTGCGTGAACACCTCCATAAAAAAGACAGCATGAAGCACTGGCAAGTGACACAGAGGGTTGCCAATAGTGAGGCCTAGAGGGACACTAAGTATGTCAGAAGTCAATAGAGTCGACAGAGAGAGGGGAGAACACAGAGAGAGACAGACAGGGCGGTATGACGTCGCACGAGATGGGAAACAAAGGGAAAAAAAGAGAAAAGAGGAGATTTGTAAATTGTACACGGAGGTGAGGTTGTTATTCAGGCTCACTGAGGTGTGAAAGGAATAGAGAAACAGCTGTAGCACTATAATAAGAACACATACAATACTTATATTCTGTCAAGGTTTATTACAACCTTAAGCAGATTACAAATCAAACAACGGCACACACAGACAGTCGCACGCATTTTCTTGTTTGTACAGCATGCATTCATCCTTGGGCTGTCTCCAGGTAGTGTTTTTATGTGTGCATTCCATCTACTACAGTATATTATTGTTTCTGCTTTTACTGCACACGCATGTTGAAGCACTAAAAGTGTAATTTCAGAAATGTGTGTGGTGTGATGTGTAGCAGTGCAGTATTGTGAGAGCACAGATGTATGCAGAGGACAGTAGTCCAGTATACAGCATTGAAACTGCTTTGATTGTGTCCTTTACTGGTCTCACAAACAACATGCACACTCACTGGGCTTGCATGCTAGTGCTGTTTGTCTTGCGCCTTCGCTGCTCCCACACTGTACTAAATAAGAGTCATGTTTAGGGGGGGTTAGATTTGTTGCACTGAATGGTGTCGACATGATTTACAGAGCTTTCTGTTCTCTCTGCTCTCTGCATGATGAGTTGTTAATCTAAAATACATATTTAAGTGTCATCCCTGAGGTTTTGTTGTGTCATGCTCATTTATGACTTTATTTATACGCATCACATTGTGTTCAAGAGTTAAAATTGAGGTTTGAGAGTATGGAAATATTGGTAGTAATGTGCTGAAAGATTAAAAATAAAAGCACTCATTGTGCTTTAACAGTGAAAATATTCAATACATAATTCATTTCACAGTTACTTTGTAGTAGCACGGTGCTTGTCGAGCCGTCTCCAGTGCTCACATGTGTGTTTGAGCAGGAGAATTTTGTGTTTTAGAAGAAGGGATCATGGCTAGTGTTGAAATGATTAGTTGATTAACAAAATAGTCTATAAATATAAAATTAATCAACAATTTTGATTCGCAAATAATCATTTAAGTCAAGCAATAATACTAAACATTCTTTATATCTGGCTTTTCTCTGTTTTTATAGCTTTGTAAATTGTATGATTTGGAGTATGGGACTGTTGGTCGGACAAAACAAACTATTTGATGACATCAGCTAGTGCCTTGGGAACTTGTGATGGGCATTGTTCACTATTTTTGTACATTTTATTGACTAAATGAATGATTAATAAAGACAGATTAATGAAGTTATGAAAGTCATCATTTGCTGCAGACATTATCATGGCCTTAACTTATAAAGAAAGTAGCCTATTTGAAGCTGGTAAAGTGACTCCATAAATTGCTGCTTCGGTTAAACAAATTGCAGGAACATATAATAACAGTTCTTCAGAGGCGGGACGGCATTGTTTTGTCTGAAGGCGCCACACTGCACAGTGCACCATGAGATTAGTTTTTGTTTCCTACCCTTCCCATTTGTTATGACTTATTCATACCCTTTTTTTCGCTGTGCTTAGGGGTTATATCCAGGTCGAGGGGTTGCGGTAGGAGCAAAGTGTTATTTTTACTGTAAGCCACACTGTAACAACAATATGAGAAACCCGATGAAAGTTGAGCTCACCACAGTCCCCAGGCCCCCTGCCAGCTCCGGCTGAAGGTCACATAGCTGGAGTCGAGTAGAGACTGCTAGATGTGGCTTTATATCTGAGGGGAGGGATGAAACCACTGAGTGTTTGTATGTAAAAGATAGGGAAATAAATAAATGAAAGGGATATACAGTTGAAGAGAAAGAAAAATGGAGCGAGAGGCAGAACAAGAGAGAGAAGTGAGAGAGAGAGCTCTAAGTTGTTTATCTTATCGCCCTGTTGCACCGGGGCAACGTACGCTTGCTGTTATTCTAGTCGGGGTTGTCACACAGGGGATGTGACAAACAACCTGCTTGTAACAACAGCCCATCATATAGACTAGGCTAAACACTTGTATTGCCCACAACAATATGCAGGGCAATGACAGCCTGAGATGCCTTCACACTAGGGGGGTCACAACATGGCATCTTTGCATGGCAGATACATGATGAGAGTAGATAGTGTAAGCAGATAAAAAACAAACTATGGCTATAGAGCTAAAAGATGAATTGCTCATTTGAGTCTCTTGGGTGAAATAGCCAAATAATCCTAATTTTAGATTAACATTAAACTCTGAGTAGTTTAGTAAAGGTTGAGTGTTCTAGACCGCTCAGTATTTTATGTTTTGAGAGCTGCAATTTGAAACAAACTCCCAGGTGATTTGGATATTTGTGATTTTGTAAGAGTCTCAAACCCAAAAGACTGGGTGTGTCTTCTCTGTTAAACAAAGCTGGTTCAAGATCAAAACACAAACTTGTAACAACACCACAAAACAGAAGAGCCTGTTGGTATTACTGCAAACGTCCGGCTGTAGACCCCTAAAGCTTTGTTTATGCTATAGCACGAGACACCGTGGCATGGGCCTCCGTAGATGGAGCACGCGCTACGAGCATACACAGAGGTGTTTATGCACTGTCCGTTGCAATGTGCTCCAAAACACCAGGACGGCATACAAACAAAATATTGCGTGGATAAGCGAGAAGTCAACAAGTGATACTGGAAAGGAAAGTATAAGCTGCCTGGCAACAGTAGTAAACACTAAACGCTGATGTACGTACCGCCAAACATTGCATTTGTGTACTGAAATTATTACTGTTGTTTATCTCCAAGTCAAAATTATTTTCTGTCTCTCGGTGCTGTCCCTGTGGTCTCTCAATGAACAGTTGTCGAGATGTCTGTACAGGCCATTCTTCCCTTAAAGGCATCCAGTAATCCGGCACGTAGTTACAAAAATTCGGAGGTGCATGACCAAGCGCCGCGCACCACGCGAAATCCGCAATGACATTATGTTCTGACACGCACACCTCACGCCAGCTCCACTTCGCGAGCATAAACCAAGCTTAAGCCATTATTGGTAGACATTCAGGGCTAGAGGTTTTCCTGGAAGACACCGATGTTACTTTTCTCAGAGTGAGATATCGGTCCTGTGTTGTGCTGAAGTGAATCCACTAGAGGATCTGCAATAATCTGTGCCCTGCTTTCTGCCCGGGTTCTGTTAAGTTTCACCAAAAAGCTGATAAAGTGGCACATCCCTCTCTCCAAAGGGAGCACTATTCTTAGTGCCCTGCAAAGGGTGTCAGTCAGACTGATACACAGTGAAACACAGGTCAGAACACAGGCACACATCTAAATACACAAAGTTACAAATGTACGCCTGCATAGACTCCCACAGGGATACACACACACACACACACACACACGGCTAACACACACGCCCTCTAACTCGAGCACAGTGATGACTAAACCAATCCACGTTCACACTTCCTCTGTTTCTGCACTGTTCCCAAAAGCTCCCCGCATTCCAAGCCGGTCCAAGTCGGGCCAAACTGAGCCAAACCAGGCTGAGCAGTGTGACAAATGCCTCCCAGTTCTCTCTTTTCACTCAAACTCATAGTGAGGTTCACATACTGGGCTCTGACCCAGAACTGAAGTATTGAAAGAGCCATCTGAAAGCCATCACAGTCACATGCACTGTAAATCTCCGTCTATAGCGGACACTAAAATCTAAAAGGGCTTACATTTATACAGCTGTGATTACAAATATATAATAAGCATGCATTTGTTGCATCTGTATAATGAAAGATTGCTGAGTGCTGGGTGCATATCATTGCTATAAAATGCATTTCATAGTGCTCTGAATCTTTGGATCTTACAGTATCTTATCCTTGCTTGCTGCTGGAATGCATGTTATTAGGGTTCGTGCTGAGCCGGTCAGCACAACAGCCAGGGGAATTGTAGTATTTCTGCAGTATTTTGTAGCAGTCTTGCTCCGTTCTGCCATACAGCCTAGCTTGTAATTGCTCTGGGTTTGAGGTTACGAGGTTATGAGCCAGAGGATTGGCATCATGCGGCGTGCCAGGCTGTGCAGATGCACCATGTACAGTCTAGCCTGTGGTCTAAAGGATTGGAAGCAAAGGGATTGGCACAATGCACTGAGGCCGTCTGTTCAGTCGCGCCGCGGAGAGACGACACAAATATGCAGTTGTGTTCATTTTGGGGGTTATGAGTTGTAGGTGAAGAAGTTGGTTGTGTTTATCTTCGCACATGCTACAATTTTGGTCGGGGGTTTATGAACTTTTTCCATTCTGATCTAAACTTAGTGCTTTCATTCCCTCTTGCATCTCATTAAAGGCCTCTAGAAACAAGTCTGTAAACCAGTTTGGGTCCTAAAGGACGCCGGATGTTTTCAGTCTGTGGTGTGAAGAATTGGTACAAGGCACGAACACAATCTGTTCTGTATTCAGATCAGCATGTGAGTGTTTTCAGTCTGGAGTTAGGAGGGCAAAAGGAAATGGATTGGCACACTTTCTGTGTTTTGTCGTTTGGTGCTGCCTCTGTAACGTAGCGACGTGAATTTAAGGATTGAGGGCACAATTCTTTTGGGGAGTCCAGAAGAGGGGCCGAGTGAATCCGCCTCTTGCTCTCTGTCTGTTTTTGCTTTCCAAATTCACACAGAGCAACAGGAGTGAAAATGTACTCACTGCTCCAGCTGCATGTGGAATATTTCCACAATGACTTTGGACTCAAGCTTTGTAAAAACAGACTGAGAACTGATTTTAAAACAGAGCTTACAGCTGTTCAGTCCCACGTCATTTTGTGTCTTCAAGTTGAATCCAAGCTACAATTTTGTCTTCACCTCTGTATTCTGTGGTTGTGTGTTTTGACCAGAATATCACTGCTAAACCAAAAGAGTTAACTGATGTTTGAGCTGCATGAAAGCACACAATTGACCCTTCCTAAGTCCAGCCTCTTTTCGCTCTGTGCTCCAATAACAGTTGAGCAGGCTTGGAACCCGGCAGAACCTCGGTCAACTTTCCCCTTTCCTGTTGGGTTATACATGTACTTAGATGCTACGTCTGTTTAGAGGTAACATTACTATGTAAGTCACATTACATTGGTGTCATACAGATGTCAACAACATAAAGTAAATAGATTGTATTTAGGATCAAATATACCCTTGTCCAGTCTAGAAAACGATAGATATGTTCATTAGATTGTAAATTGTTGTGTATATATATACAGTGTATTTATATATATATACACTGTATATATATACACATACAACATATATTTATTTTTACAGGAGCTATAACCCCATAATTTATTATATCTTCAACTGTGCAATACTGACTTAACAGTGCAATAATTTAGTGCAATAATTCAGCTGTGCAATAATCTGGTTTACTCTAGCATTAACACTGCATTTATTTATACAGAACATTTGAACTATATTCTTAATTTTACACTATTCTTGATTTTTTATAAATGCATGCATTTATATTATTTGCTTAGATCGTATTTTTCAGCATTATTATTTGCACTGTTGTTACCTCCGCCAAGGCCGAAGGCCTAGGGAGGAGGTGATGTTTTCACCGGCGTTGCTTTGTTGGTTTGCTTGTTTGTTTGTCTGTGGCCAGGATTACTCCAAAAGTTTGCAATGGATTTTTATGAAATTTTTCTCGAGGGGTGGAGTGTGGCACAATGAACAATCCATCAGATTTTGGTGGCGATCTTGATCATGATCCAGACGCGTTGATGACGCGTGACCCCGCCCCCTTCCTTCTGAGAGCAGAGAGATACGTGTGTGGATGTGTGGCGAGACTCCGAGGTGCGGGAGCGGCTGGCCGTCCGCGGTGACAAAGAAAAAAGTGGTAGATGACGGGATGACAGACAACGTAGTGTAACGTTATACAGACATAACAAGGCTGCTGAATGAGAGAGGCATCCGCCGATACGTTACACGGAAACACACCGTGTTAATAATAAGCCGACCACCTCACGGTACTGTCAGCTGTGAGCTGTGATCCTTTTTTAAAGTCACGCACCTTGGCGGAGGTATGCGCTTTCCGAGTTCCATTCTAGTTATATATATTTCTTATTTATATTTTCTCATGATTTCTCTATTTTTATATATTTATATTTATATTCTAGAACAGGAGCAAAACGTAACTTCTAAAACGTAAATACGTAAATACGTAAATACGTAAATACGTAAATTCTGATATTTATTTCCTTGCCGGAGAGAGGAAAGTTCGTCCCGAAGTGGATGCTGTCTTTATACCCTCCACCTTAAAGAAGGGTGCTTCATTGAGCTGTGAGTGTGACTAGGGTGTAAGTGCCAGATTGGAATTGGGCCAGAGAGTATAAGTGCACATGTGAATGCCCAGGGTTGTTGTCATGAATGACAGACTGTCATCCGCCACTCCTGCATTGTTGCCTAAATGATCCACGACCTGTCATGTGTGCAGTTGATCTCCTCATCTCGCAGCCATCACCTTGTATTTCCTGTTACTATGTAGATATGCAAGGACAGATGTGTCACAGTGAGCACTGGAAATAAATGACTTTCTACTTTTCCTCTTCATGTCCCTGCTTTGAATTCTAGCTTTAAAAAAAAAATAATGATTACTCACCTTATTTCTTGGACGAACGCTATGCATTTCGTCTCATTTTACAGGGCACTGAGTGCAGGCTGCCAGTAAAATGGATTGCTCTCATTATGAATGTGTTATGAACAAGCAGTCTGTGATTGAAAAGCTTTATTTCATGCTCGGCAGACTTGTAAATGAGGGGTCGGGTGTAGTGAAGAGAGGAGATTGTCGTGTGTGCGCGTGTGTTCTGGTGTGTTGGTGTGTGTAGCGAGAGGCGATGATGGGATTTCATGAATCACAGTGTGTAGGGTGATACTTTATCTCTGTTGGATATTGTATACTTTATTGCTGCATATAAACATGACGAAAATTAGGAAAGGCTCCGTGGTTGTATGTGTACTTGCGGCATTGTGCTTTTTTTACTGTGTTGACCTCATAAGTAATGGGCCAAGCAACTTACTCTTCACCGACAGCTGTTTATATGCTGCTGCTTTTTTATGATCATACACTACAGCGCTGTATGTGGAATTCTCCAACCTGATCTTCAACATCCAGCTTTCCAGCATTAAGATGTGCAGCTTGTATGACAGATACATATGTTTCTAGCCTACTGCAGCCTTCCACATAAAACCCAAAGTACATGTATGGCCAGCCTTTCTGCCCGACTCTCTAATGTGGTACCGACTGCAGTTCTAGCAGGGCTGCAGCATTATAATAGAGGTCAGTGTTGGCTCTGTGCCAGTGCCAGTATCTTACGTAAACCACCACAGTGAGGAATGTGTCTGGGCACACTTCACAGGAAACACACGTGCTAACACACAAAGTGCAAAAGGAGTATTGTTTCTTGCTGCTCGGGGCGCTGTAGTGCTGATGTTCAATGCACACGGTGAAACACTCTTTGAAGTCTGCGGCTGCGGTTGAAAAGTAAAATACAATCACGTCCTAATGTCTTTTCTTAACCGCTTTTCCTTAACCTCGATGCAAAACGTCATGAGGTGAAGGAAAGATGTGAAGGAGAATTCAGAAGGACTTAGGAAAAGACGACCGCGGTGTTGAAAGAATCTGACTGCACTTACACTAGGATCCGTTATGATGATGCGATGGCGGCGGTGGTGTTATTGACGTGGTTCTGCCGTGGTGAAACTACAATGTTATGAAGATGGACTACAAAAGCCTCTACTTCCCCCTCCATGCATTTTTAAATAGCTCCTTCAGTGACAGGCTGCCTCACCCACAGTGTGTGAAAGAGAGATACCGCAGCTCCTTCCTACATCAACATATAATAAAGGATTATCTAACAACCGGTGAAAAATATAACTTCATTACCAAGGTTGGTATTGACATAAAAAAAGAATAACCTATAGGCTACCACAAAAGATTATATGATAAATATTGAGTTATTTTTTTGAGTTATGGTGAAGGAGTAGAACCATTAAACATATATTTCTTCCTACTCCTTATCTTGCGTAGCATTTATTTACGTTGATTATTTGCTTATTGACAGTTTGCTATATGTTCACTGTTCATTTTATTTCTTATTCTTTTCTTTTTTTTCTTTTTTTGGCATTTTTCAAGCCTTTATTTATAGGACAGAGGAAAGTCTAAAAATAGATGTCACTGTCCACTCATATTTATCTACATGAACCCCAATAATATGCAAGATGAGCATATCGTTTGTTTTCATGAACGGCAGAATGGTGCGTCGCTTTAAATGTTGCGGCCGCAATGAATTGTGGAGCAGCATTATCTCCTTTCCTTTCGTAAAGGATGGTCCAGTGTATCCTATGCTAAAGGAGATAGGAAAGGAAGCATTGAAGCACCTTTCCTTAGCATTTAGAGAATTCCAACAGCTCCTATCCGGGTCATTTCACTCAGTTAAGAACCTTCCTAAGCAAAAAAAGACTTTTCGACCACAGCCTATGTCTCTGTTTTCAACATCTTACCATCCTCAGTCCTCTTACCTTGCTGGATATGGAGGGATGAGAAACAGGTGCAGCAGGTTATAAAGAGACAGTCAGCAACAAGAGAGAGAGATCATATGAGTGTGGATTGCGAGGGACTCACTCAGCTGTTTAGTGTCTCTCTCTACCGTCGGATGAAACCATTATTGCTACCTCAGTGCCCTCTCGTCTCAGCAGGTTGCGACATTATCCGTGAGTCAGTTTGTGTTCAGTCCGGCCACTTCCCACAGTGAGCTAATGCGCTGTCATCCAGGCCTGACCGCTACTCCTAACTCCCTCAGACCGTGGATGAAATCGATATTACAGGAGCCATTAAAACCTGTAGGAGTTATTTAGCCGTCTCTCTCTCTGTCTTTCTGCAGTCTCCTCTGTCTTCTGTGTTATTATCTGCAGTTTTTATCTGTCCCCATATTCTTCCCTTCTTCGCTGTCTCGCTTGACTCATTATCAGCCCTTGCGTCTCTCTTCCTGTCGTTTCGTACCACACACTTTGTCTTTGTCCCTCTCCATTTCAGTCTGCCTTTCATCCATTCATCTTTTTTTATCTATCATCTCTCTGTCTTTACTTTGCATTCTGTCACATCTCGTTTTCTGCTCCTTCGTATCCTCAGGTTGTAACTCATTGGGGACCTGGAAGGAGCAGTCATAGGTTTAATGATGCTCATGTTGAAAAATGTCTTAATTTTACAGTTTTGCTCCGTGCTTGTATCAAGCTGTGAGCTGAAAAATATTCTAATTTTGAGAGCAAATACTCGACTTTGACAAATCACTGGCTCCTGCTGCAGATTACGGCTTTACTGTAGTTTAAAATGAATTTAGAATCATGAGTGACTTTTATTTGAGGGCATTGGGTTTGTGTATGTGTGTGTGTGTGTATGAGTGCATGATTAAGCACTCGGTCTAGCCACTATCTAATTAGCTCATTTCCATTCGTAGTCGGTGTGATTAAATGTTTATATTATAACTGTCAAAGCAGCACAGTGTTTATGTAAAGTTGTTGCTGTTTCCTCTACAGTATTTGTCTTTCTTTTTGAATCCTAAGCTGTGTTTACCAAAACAGAGCTTGAAAATATGTCTCATATTTTTATGTTTTTTTCCCCCGGACGGCATTCTTTATGATTATGGTTTCCTGTTCCTTAATGTTGCTCGTATGCTTATGTAAGGGAGTATATTTTGTGTGTGTGTGTGTGTAAATGTGAGAGATGACTCACAGCTAGAATGAACGATATCTGATGACATCACCAGCTAACTGCATCTGCAGAGGCACTGCCCCCCCACACACACACACCTCCTCACTCACATGCTCTCATATATTCAGTGGCCATAGCTGTCAGTATCATGGCTGGTGTGTACAGTATTTGTTACTAACTGCTGCAGCATTACAGCTTTCAGCTGAGAGATTATTGTGCTTTCCAGTGCTTTGGTTTCTTTCTGCATTTCCATTTTGCTGCGTTATTATAATGAAATTAATCCTGAATACTATTTTTATTTATTTTATTTGCCAATCATAAAGTTAGCTATTGTTGCATTGATAGAGATTTTGTAACGTTAACCTAATAAGAATACATTGTATTTGAATAAAAACCCTTTAACAGTCATTATCAGATATGTTATACTGTGGAAATCATGAAAATATGATATGATATTTGACTGTATCATACATCTCTACATTATGCTGTTCAGTGGACCATTTAAGTCAGTTGTCTTCATGACTGACTGCTCTCACACACCAATGAAATACAGTCAGTTGGTGTGTGTGTGTGTGTGTGTGTGTGTGTGTGTTAAATTGCTCCATCTTGCTTCCTGGTATTAACCAGTGTGCCATCTGTTGCGGTGGTGAGGCAAAAGAGTTGACATTTGAAGAACATACCATAACAGACCAGACAAGACCACGGTGGAAAATCTCAAGCATAGCAGGTTAGGCTTTAGGGCTGCAACAATAACGAATTATCGTGATCAAAAAGGATCAGTATGTCTACAGAATTTAAAAAAAACAATGCAAATTATGTCGCTTTTGTGAAGCTATAAAAAGACAGATAATTGAAACATACATTTTTACTTTAATGCGCAGACAGTCTAATTGCATATGAACTAATGACAATACCATTGCTAGACTTTCCATAATGTTTCAGTAGTAATCAGACACTTAAAGTCACTCATACATGTTCCTCATTTTGGTCCATTGATGCCCACACACTAATTGAATTTACTACATTATGTGTAAGTGCCATTTTTATGAAATGCAGCTGAACAGAATGGTATTGTCCAAGGTTAACGTCCATGCTGAGAGAGAGGCGAAATCTTTCCCCTTCTGGTGTCATTGGATCTCATTTTGGGGAAAATATGTACGGTAGTCAACAGAAGGAGACAAATTATTTTTTGATCCCGTTTGAATTGTGCCATGAATTACACATATGGTGTTTGTCAATTTAAAAGATAATTTTGCAAGTCAAGAAAGTCACAGTTTGTTGTAGTAACATTTAGTTTTGTATGGAACCGCTCTTCCACAATGAGGGAAAAAGTAATAAAAGAGGTGAAAATCACTACAGGCCATGTTGAGAGCTGGACCTATGCGAAAGGAGAGTCAGTTTTGTAAGAATTAGCATGCAGGACTGGCTCTTCAAGGTTTCATTGAGCGTTAAATGAGTGTAATGTCAGCTAGCTAATGTCAGTTTCATGACTTTTGGGTGTTTAGTCTTTCTAATTATGTATTTTCACAGCCTTGTATTTCAACAGTTTTAAGACAAACTGTGACTTTCTTGACTTGCAAAATTATGTTTTAAATTGACAAAAAATGTATGTGTAATTCATGGCACAATTCAAACGGGATCAAAAAATGATGTCTCTTGCCGTTGACTACCGTACCCTTTGTTCTGAAGTAAGGTCCCATGGTGGTCCACCAGAAGGGGAGAGACTTTGCCTCTATTATATAATGATGTTGTCTTTTATACAGTATTTCAAATAGCGTTGATTGCTTTGTTAAAGCTTTCTTTTCCCTCACTGGCTGCAGACAACGATATGTTTGCGAGACTTGATTGAGGTCATCTGGATTAAAACAGGCAGTTTGCCAGGTCAATGAAACTTGAAGCATTATCAGCAAACACTGACCAACTCAGCACCTACTATATATATCACATGCTGCTGGCCACATTGGTGTGAAAATGAAAACAAAGATTAAGATCGGTGTACCTGTTGTTACTCGTTGCGTTGCATTTGTCTTACTGTTTGGATTTTGGTAGCAATCCTCCTGCCTCGCTGACCTCTCTGTTTTTCTCTGTGTTTCAGGGTTTCATCGCAATGAGGATATGAAGGCCATCGATGTGCTTCCCATCCTCAAGGAGAAGGTCGCCTTTCTCTCAGGTCAGATATATACCATACTCATAAAACTGCCATTCATACTTTTTTTTAATGGAAGAAGAGCCATTGTAGCTATCGTATCCCTATATTGCTGTAGAGACCTTGCATGGTTGTTGTTGTGTTTGCACGCTGCTGCATATATGAATATATCAGAAGCGACAAATGCATCAAGTGAGGTGAAGTCATCAAGCTCATTTAGACGAAAACTGAGAATTCCATCTCATACAGTATGCTCAATTAAAGTCATACTCTACAAGACTTTGTGGCTCTGTGGCTTCAAAGACATGATAGTTTCAAATGGGAAGACATACTATACGTCCCTTAAATGTCACAGCACGGCAGCTTGGGTATGAAAATTCAAGCTTATCTTTCTATCATTTCTACTTGTTCGTTAATTAAGTGCACCCACTTATTTCTCTGAACTGCGTCTGACTTCTCATGGTGTTGACCTGACCTTTACCCCATTAGTGGTGACTGCATGGGTGACTGCCATGATTGTGAGTGAGACTGAGTGTTTTTCTCTGTTCATTTAGAGTCAGTGTTGTTTGTTTCTGCAGTCTGACTGAAAGGTTATTACTAGTCTTGTCATCATGAGACTCATTTGACCCCTGACTCTTCAATTTGACTCAGTACAGCCATGACTTATTCCCAGATGGTAGCTGCTGTCATCTCTGAGAACTACTGCACTCACTTTACAGCTTTTTTCTTTTTTCTTTTATATAGTCCTATGTGAACGTTGTATACTCAGATCACACTAAGCAGCAGAAGGTAAAACATATTAAATTAAATTAAATTAAATTAAATTAAATTAAATTAAATTAAATTAAATTAAATTAAATTAAATTAAATTAAGATATAATTTCAGTCTGTTAATTTATTCAGCTTAATATAATAGTTCAATGTTCTGTGTGGAGTCCTGACTTTATGTGTTTCCTGATGCTCGAGCCTATCACCTGATTGTGCAAAGCAGGAAAACACCCTGGACAAGTTGCTTGTCAATCACATTGGTGATACAGCAACAACGAATTTAACACCTGGAGAACTTTTTTTATTGACGCCACTCTTCTCTCACCTTTTGCGTTTTGAGTTAGCTCTGCTACAGCTGTGCTACAGTATATGAGCTTTATTTACATAGGAAGTAGCTGTTATTTAATGACTTTTCTTTTATCCAAAGGTGGCAGAGACAGACGCGGAGGTCCCGTTCTCACCTTCCCAGCACGGAGCAACCATGACAGAATACGACCCGAAGACCTGCGCAGGCTCATAGCTTACCTGGCTACTATTCCCAGGTAGGAAACATTTACTTACAAACACAAAAGATTTCAGTGGAGGATTCATGCTTCATGCACACACACACACACACTCTCATGCACATGCACTGACTTACAGACCCTATTCTCGATCCTGGGTTAATTTGAACCAGACTCGTCCTCTTGGCCTCTCATGCTGTCACACTCACACACATCTCATTGCTTTCTTTGTGGCAGACTTTCCCACCTTGCTTTGATTTAAAACGCTGAAGCATAACCTGAGGCTACAAAGAGCCGGGATGGTTTTATTTTGGATTCTCTGTGAAGATTCAACCCCCCCTCCCTTCCTCTTTTTCTGCCTCTCATTTCCTCCCAACTCTCTAGAAAAAGCTACTACTCCTTTTATGTAGGTTACCACTCGTTCCTTTTTAGTAGCTCTCCTCTCTCTCACTCTGCTATTGATGATGTCTACAGTAGTTAGAGTGTCAGATCCAATTAAACAATGTAGATTGCAGCTTCTTTCTTCCCTTTAAGTCTTAAAAATATGTTGGCTTTTCTTCCCTGTTTCCCTGTTTGCAGGAAGCATGCAGCCACAGGATGTTCTTGCAGGGTTGAACTGCATTGCGCTCTGTAGTTGTGTGCACGCTGACATTCAAGTCTAGAAGCACCTTTCCTTCACATTTAACTCTTAGCTCCAGGCTCTTCTCTTTGGAGTCAGTTGTGATTAGCTTGGAGGGAAAGCTTCACTCTTCTGTTCTCCTGCTTCTGATCCCTCCCTGCACTGCATACACTTTCTAGTGCTTTACAGGTTGAATGTTTTAAGTCTTTTTCACAGAAGAGTATGGAGATTTGTCTTGAGGCGAGAGGTGGTCCAGATTAGTTACTGCGAAAAATGGGTCCAGGTTTCTTCATGGCTTTCTGGGATGTGCGAGGCAAAGTTAAAAGTAGTCACGGTCTGCGTATATATTTCAGTCAGCAGTTGTCAGTGTGACGCAGATGTTCATGTAGTGTAGATAGTTTGCAATTCTGTATTGAAGCAGCAGTGGGTAGAAATGGAGAAAATATGATTAAAAAAAGTTATTTTTATAAAATGGTTACTGACTATATCCTGACAGTAGTGCATGAGACAGGTAATCTGAAAAAAAATCCTGTGCCTCTGTGTCCTCCAGTGCTTCTAATGGCATCTGCAAGATTTCACAGATCGGAGGAAAACAACCAATCAGAGCCGAGTTGGAGTCTGCCGTCTTTGAGCAGCTGTCAGTTACTCGCAAAATCAGACCAAATGGTCAAACTAGGCAGCGCTGATCAAATATGAATCAATATTCTGTTACTGTAATGCCTATTTCTCTCCTCAAATGTTTTCAAAGAAACATCTTGTAGTGTACCGTTTAGCTGTAAAATGACAAAGTTTGTGACCCGGCAGCCATGTTGAGATCTGTTGAAGAAATACCAAGCACCGCCCACCAGCCACAGCACAGCCAATAGGAACGCTCTCTCTTGAAATGACTTGTGATCGGCCAAAGTCTCCTGTCATGGGCTAGATTTTTTTTAAAGCCTGAAAACAGAGCCATGAGCAGGTGCAAAAGTCTACTTTTCTCTGAATTACAATATGCTGAAAGGTTATTATGGAATTTTTGCCCAGTGATGCTAAAAATGTTCTGCCTACTGAAGCTTTTACGTTCAAGAACAAGCTATTAATCAGGTACAAAATCTTTTCACATCTTTTCAAAGGTGCATAAAAACTCAAAAGATGGGTCGGATCAAGTCTAAATAATGTAAATGAAAGGTCACAAGTTAGTTGGTGTTCAGTTTGGAGTGCACACTAAGATGAATAAAACAATTCCATGTTAAAAATGTATTCTGTATGTCCCATACTAATAGAATGTATTAAAACCGTATTCAAAAGTTTTATTTTTAGTGCTTCTCTCTGAAAATATTTTGTGGCGTAGTAGCAGTAACTGACAAGTAGCTTGCTCTGAATCAGGGCATACTGGTTTCAGTTGTTGTATTTATACTCTCAGGCCTCCAAAAGGCTCAGCTCTTTAGGAACTGTGTTAAGAGGTGAGACTAGAGCGGAGAAAACATCTGCCTGTCTGCATCTGTCAGTTTGAGGCTCAGAAGGAACCAAGTGTCAGTAACTCAGAAGGAGGTCAGCTTGATTTCTCTTTCTCCTGTCTAAATATTTCTTCTGTCTTTCCCCTTTTTCTGTTACATCAGCTTCTCTCTCTCTCTCTCTCTCTCTCTCTCTCTCCTCTCCCTCCTCTACGCTCTGTTTTTCTCTACCCATTTGGCCGTCGATCTGTTTTCAGAGAGTGAGGTCAGAGTGAGTTAGAGCAGGAGGGCCTGCGTCTGTTTCTGTCTCCTAGCTAGACACATTCAGATTAAAGCCTTTAACACTGAGAAACAACCTTTTATGGACTTATACAGCAGCAAGACTCCTGGTAAGCAGCAGTGGAAATTTCAACGCTTGAATGTTTTAACTATTTTTTTCCCTCTCCAGATGCTCTGGAGAGTCGAATGGGATCTTTTGACTTTAAATCTTTTTTGGCAGTTCGATTTTTGTTGTGTGGCTTTATAGTGTTTCTATTTCTGTGACATGGGCAGTGACAATGGTGTGACTCAATAGGTTTGTTCAGTCTCAAATCGATCACATCTGATTGTCCTTTTGTTGTCACTTGTTGACACTCTCTCCTAAGCTGCCCTAATGGTTTCATGTCCGTGTAATAACATCAGTATATCTTCTCATGTGTTCATTTGCTAACCTCTTTATTTATGCTTTTTTTTGCAGTGAGGAGGTGGCCCGACATGGCTTCACAGTCATTGTGGACATGCGTGGTTCTAAGTGGGACAGCATCAAGCCTCTGCTGAAGATCCTCCAGGAGTCGTTCCCGTCTTGTATCCACGTCGCCCTCATCATCAAGCCAGATAACTTCTGGCAGAAGCAGAGAACCAACTTTGGCAGCTCCAAGTTTGAATTTGAGGTCAGTGACACTCTTTATCTACTTCTAATACAGAAAACAAATTATGTTAACATTTCTAGCCTGGTTTTATTGTTGTGGACGTTGTACATGAACCATTATATAGTCTCTTTTGAGCATACAGGTATATGATTGTTTATTGTTTTTTGTACAAGAGATGGAGATATTGGTAGTGCTCATTATATCAACATATTATTTTATTAAGATTAACAATGTAGGCTTTTAGAGTTAGTTCAGAATAGCCATCCGTCTTAATTTATCAGCTCTAATTGGACTGCTGCTCGGTGACAGTGGCACTGTTCTGTCCCGTGTGGGCATGTGGTGGTGGTATATTTAGTCCTGACCCAGTTACTATGGGAACAGGATATATAGGACATGGCCAAGCATTTCATCCCAACAGTAGTGAGTTGGGTTTGGACAAGCCACTAGTTGTTTTTTTAATGATGTCAAACTTGTATTGTCTTTGAGTAGGCACAATACTAACCAGTAGAACACTGGTTTTAGTCTCTGGCTGCAAAGTTCTAGATGAGGAAAGTGATCAAGATCTCCTCTTCCTCATCAAGTACTGTTGAGTTTTCACAACTGCTGCTCATTATCCAAAAGCACAAGAGGGTGTTTTTATTGCACAACTTCCTGCTGCTAACTTGTGTGCAGCTTCACCCCTCCAACTACAACTACTCTTAGTGTGTCTTAGTTTGCTTGCAGTTTAAAAGAAGCTAAAAATGCATTCAAGTTATTATAGCACGTATACCACAGACTCCAACCCCAAACCTGACCGTTTATTTTTCATCGTGTTTCCTTTGCTCTAGTGAAGCTCAGCAGAGTCTGTTTTTTTACTTCCTAAGAGTTTAGATCCGTGTATTTCCATCTTATTAACGATAACATGGAAGCTGCTTAAAATGTCTGGAATGTTGTTTTCTTTCCGTTCACCCCACCTATCTAAACAGTAGACATGTGGAGCCACTGACTCTGCACATTCCTGTCATTATCTAAGTTAACATTTGATTAGTTTGAAGTATTGAGATGATGATGATGACTGTGATGATGATTAAATTGTGGTGGTCTTTCCCTCTCTTTGCCTGCATTCACCCCTCTTTCACTTCTTCTGTCTCTTTTTTGTCATTTCCGACTTCTTTTGTCCCGTCCCCCAGACGGTGATGGTCTCCTTAGATGGTTTATCCAAGATTGTGGACTCATCGCAGCTGACAGCTGACTTTGAGGGCAGCTTAGAGTACAACCATGATGACTGGATTGAGGTTTGGATACTTTCTCTTATTGTTCTAGTCATCTGTGCTTTAAAAGTCACACAGAAAGACACCGGCCTTTGACTTACGACTTTTTGTGTTGAATTAACCCTCTGAGACGATCCCAACCGACTTTACTGTCTTTCAGAGGTTGTAACTGGTTCAGTTTTGGAGCTAGAGTGAAGGTACTGATATCAAATAAAACTAGAAAACCTACAGGAATCCATCGGTACCAATCATGTCATACTAGCTTGTCGGGAAGGAGGCTAAATAACGCTCCAAATTTGAGATAAACTGGCATGGCCATTTTCAAAGGGGTCACTTGACCTCTGACCTCAAGGTATGTGAATGAAAATGGGTTCTATGGTTACCCACAAGTCTCCCCTTTACAGACATCCCCACTTTATGATAATCACATGCAGTTTTGTTAGTCCCCACAGTAGCTATTTCATTGTAGTGAAACCATTATTTGAAATTTGACCTCACTGTATAAAATGACCTGTGGTGACCTCTAGGATAATCACAGCCTCATGAAACTTTACAAACACAAACTAGAGACCTAGAGCATTCAGCGGATGGATGGCTTTCCTAGGTAGATTGACAATAAGGGGGTTTCTGAGCAGTTTACACAACAGAAGTGTTCTGCATCTAATCACCGAAAAATGCAATTCTTGCAGAAATCTCCAAATGTCAAAAGTTTTTAATGCCAAATTATTCTATGGTGATCCTCAAGGTCTTGGTGTCTTAATGTGGTATTTTGGAGGCATTATTTATCATTTTTAGCAATTTTGATTGGTAAAGCGTGGTTAAATTTAGCACCAAATCTGTGTAACAAATGGTGTCAACCCAAATATTGCTGCTACAACTTATGAGACATAGCAGAGCATGGGGATGGCCATCATATACTCCCATCATAATGTTCTAAGCCTTGATACACTTTTACAATTTATTTTATATAATGAATTAATTCATGTTTATTTCAGATTTATGACTTGAACATCTCAAATTAATCTTCAGGTTCCCAGCTTTCAAATGATGTTCATCAATTATATGTGCCATATAATGCAGACCTGCTATCTCCCCCCAAAGACCCCCTGTACCCCCCTAAAAAAAGACAAAAATGTGGGTCTCAGAGGGTTAAGAAAACAGCGCTGCTCTTCTCAGCAGGACTTTTTAACCAGGTCTTGTCTTTTACCAAGACTTTATTAGTTGAAATTCAGTAATATTTGCATTTTGGGAAATGCAGGTGACATTTACCTTTCATTCCAGGTGCGGCTGTCGTTCGAGACCTTCGCCAGCGATGCAGCGCGTGCACTGGCACGCCTCGAGGAGCTCCAGGAAACCTTGTCCCTGCGTGATCTCCCGCGGGACCTGGAGGGGGCTCGGCGGCTCATGGAAGAACATGCGGGGCTGAAGAAAAGGGCCACCAAGGCGTCGGTGGAGGAGCTGGATGCGCAGGGACGGAGGCTACTACAAAGGCTACAGTTACAAAATACAGGAGGTGGAAGTAGCAGTGAGAGCGGGTACGGTAACCGCAGTGGCGGAGCTAGTGGGGATTCCAACGACCATCATCACGGCTTCCACGTGCATGCAGACGCACACAACCTAGTGGCTAAAGTGACGGGTACGTTGGATAAGCTGCATGGGACGCGCCAGAATCTGCAGCAGCTGTGGCACATGAGGAAACTGAAGCTGGACCAGTGTTTCCAGTTGCGTCTTTTCGAACAGGACGCAGAGAAGGTCAGTGAACTATTCTATTCTCCTTGCTATTTACATGATGGTTGAAATATGAAGATTTGAATTGGTTCCTCACTGCCTCCTCATATCTTGCTCTTTGGTGCTTCTATGTTAATATGTGCCAATTTATTTCTTGATTACATACAAGTATTTCAGGACGCACAGGAGCTAATCTGATGCGTGAGCATGCATGCATGTCAGTCTTAGCCAGGTATTTAAAAACATCCAATCCAGACATTTAAGTCCTCAGATCAACATTCATCCTCATGTATCCCAGATTAGCGATGCTGTGAATGTATATGGTATCGGTGGACTGAATCTACTGGCCAGTGTGATATACAATATCTTAATAATATAAATTCTCATGATTTGAACCTGTGGATTTAGTATTTAAAAAGCTTTTTGGTAATATAAGATTGAGATCTGTGTGTTTTTTTTTTGTGTATTCAAGCCCTATTTTATTTCCTGGTCAAATATTATCTGAGCTGTGTGTTTATGTGCATGGAAACAGAGAGGGAATGAGTGTGTGCCTGCATGTAGTCAGTGTTTTGGAGAGTGTAAAGTTGGGCTGAGTAATGTAACAATATGAATCTGTGCAGAGCTAGAGGCAAATGCAGAGGTCTGCTATGGAAAGTGTCAGAACTGTAATTAAACACACCTTTTCCATACACCAAACACGTAGCGAGAGAGACATAGAAAGAACACACATAAATGAAGGGTAAAGCACGGTTGACACTACACTTACACACACACACACACACACACACACAGAACTTGTTCTTTTGTTCTTACTTATTACAGAGGAGCTTTGAGATGACTTCCCTGTAGAAGTCAGTGCAGTGATGAAAGGTTTTGGTTAATTACAAACACCAAACAACAGGCCCTCTCTTATTCTCACTGCTGTTGCTGTGAGTCAACACGAGACGGAAAGACCCTTTTCATCCGTAGTGCATTCTGTTAGACTAACTGCAACATTCTCCCCCTCTTCATTGTGTAGATGTTCGACTGGATCATGCACAACAAGGGGCTTTTTCTCACCAGTTACACGGAGATCGGGGGGAACCACCAGCATGCCGTGGAGCTGCAGACCCAGCACAACCACTTTGCCATGAACTGCATGGTAAGACGTTGTCTTTGTCTCTGTCGCACACGTGCACACAAACACACTGAGACACAAGCGATGCAGTCACAAACTATCATCATTACTGTCATTCACAGTAACAAGCTAAGGCCTCCCACCACTGTATGACCACCACACACACACAAACCTGCACCTCTTCTTTTATCCCAAACCATCCTCTCCCTTGGGCTGTGACTCGCCGTAGACTGATTCTTTCTGTCCTGCCACTGTGTCCCTCATATTATTCAGCTGTTTTCCACTCCGCCTCAACTCTGCCCCCTCTGTCATGTCTTGTCACAGTGCTGTTCCCATAATTGACCCATATTACCTCCCTGCCCCTCCCATAGCTGTGTGCTGCCCTCTGCTGCTCTGCTTCACAAGCCTCCCTGCCCTCCCGTACTGTACTGTAGTCTGTGGAGCTCTGCTGCGGACTAATGTCGCTGAGGACATTAGATTGTATCGACTCTGCAGTCTTACAGTGCTCTGCACTGCTAGTTCTAATCAAACCCCTTGTGGTTTTGCTCACTAAAAAAATACATCATCAATAACTGACCCTTCATATTTGTGTTTGTCTACCCACAAACCATGCACTGCCCTAATTCCCTGATAGTGTCACATTTTATGTTCTTTATCACAATTCATCAGTGACAGTCCCATTGCGTCATAATGCTGTACAGTGTGATCCCTGACTGGCAGATATAACTAAACCAAGCTTGAACCAGTTGATGTCTATACGGATGTACAGGATGGACTGGAATCAGCTTCCAATCTATCTAAACTAAAACTTAAAAATTAAAAAAAGTTATTTTTATAAAACGGTCACAATATCCTGACAGTAGTGCATGAGACAGGTAATCTGAAAACAATCATGTGCCTCTGTGTCCTCCGGTGCTCCTAATGGCATCTGCAAGATTTCACAGACCGGACGAAAACAACCAATCAGAGCCGATCAGGAGCCTGCCATCTCTGAGCAGCTGTCAATCACTCGCGAACTCCGGTCAAACGGTCAAACTAGGCAGCGCTGATCATATATGAATCAATATTCTGTTACTCTAATGCCTATTTCTCGCCTCAAATGTTTTCAGAAACATCTTGTAGTTTACTGTTTAGCTGTAAAATGAGAAGGTTTGTGACCCGGCAGCCATGTTGAGATCAGTTGAGGAAATGCCAAGCCAATAGGAATGCTCAATAGGAACGCTCTCTCTCTGAAATGACCTGTGATTGGCCAAAGTCTCCCTATACGGGCTAGATTTTTTAAAGCCTGAAAACAGAGCCATGAGGAGGTGCAGAAGTCTAGTTATCTCTCAGAACACTTGAATTATAATATGCTGAAAGGTTATTATGGAATTTCTGCCCAATGATGCCAAAAACATTCTGCCTACTGCAGGTTTAAATCACAGAAATTTCACTTTGTTGGTGTGACAAAAGTGTAGCCAAGAGGAAAGGGCCCCATGGCCTAAATCCTCCCACTCCCAGTGTCACTGGTGTTAGGAACCGTGCACAACAAGTGGTGTGAACATCAGGTCCCAGAGGCAGCTTTAGTGACCACCCAAAGCCAGTTGTGTCAACACTATGGGTAGAGATGAACCAATAACCCCTAAGACAACAGTAGTAGAAAAGACAGATGGAACTGCAGTATGAACACACACATATTCACAATACACTGGAAACACACACACACACACACAGTCGGGTACACACAGTGACCACCGCCCCCTCCACCCATTCTTCCACAGGAAGCAGCGTTTCCTCTTCCTGTTGCCTGCATGGCTGAATGGAAATACATAGTGTCGGTGCGTGTGTGTGTTCGTGTAGAGATACTGCCTGTGTCCTCTTGTTTTTGTGTGTGTTTTCAGTATATGTGAAAATGGGAGAAAAAAACAAGATGAAACAACACAATTACCTGCACTCATGTGGGCCAGTTTCCACTGATGTCTAAACATCGGCGTTACTGGTTTTAAAAGACGTGTTGCAACATCAACATTGCTTTCACGATACTGTATTAGTGATCATTGCTTTCAGCATGGAAATTCATGTTAAACCAAAATGCTTACGATGAATGCAAGCGGTAATGTGTCATGCACAATACAATAGATGGAGTTATGTTACTGTTATGCCCCCTATGGGAAGCACTTTACTAATGCAGTTTGGGAATGAAGGATTTTCTCAACCCTGTTAAAGATGAGTTAAAGATCTGTAAGTTTATACCACTACCATTTTACACTTTGTGGGGGGGCTTCTGTGTCACAACTGTGCCAGTGAACCGGTAGAATAGAGAGAAAAATTCAAAAGTAGATTTTCTTGGCTTTGCAAAAACAGGAAACATTCTTTGACACTTTTGTTTTTTTGAAATAGAGTTTATTTCTGAATTTTGTTAATACAACTCTGACAATCAACTGCACAAATATGTTTGGACTGATAGATTAAAAGAAAAACTGGCATGGCCATTTTCAAAGGGGTCCCTTGACCTCTGACCTCCAGATATGTGAATGAAAATGGGTTCTAAAGGTACCCACGAGTCTCCCCTTTACAGACATGCCCACTTTATGATAATCACATGCAGTTTTTTGCATCCAGTATTAATGTGTTATTTCTGCCGATTCTTTATACGAGTACGGTTTCCTAAAATTTAATTTAAAAATCGCATTATATCATCTAACTTACATATCTTATTGCCATTTTCGTACCAATACACAGCCCTAATGTCAATACATTGATTAGAATTAGTCAAATACAACAAATACATATTAACAATACAATACAAATACACATTAGCATTGATATATAAAAAATAGCAAGATAAATAAAACCTCAGCATAAACACTACTTACTAAAATACATACAGAGTGAATACAAGTTTTCCTGAAGAAAGGGGGGACAGAAAATGCTTTGGCTGGTTGAGCGGGGTCTCTGATAATTTTCATTTTTCAGTCATAAATAGATTTATAAACAAATGCTTGCCATATCTTGACCATTGATTTTTACCTTATTAAGCTCCTTCCTGTCATTGACTGAGGCTGAACAGTTTCTATACCACACCGTGATGTGCTCTGTAAAAATCACACATCCTTACCTTAAACTTCTGAGTTGTTGCAGAAGTAACAATCATTGGTGGGCTTTCTGCAAAACATGGCTAACATTGACATTGCATTTAAGAGAAGAAGAAATGGTGGTCTACAATCTCAACATTGATCATTGATTACTAACGGCTGAAGCTCATCTGTGTTTTTGGGGAAGTCCACAACCATCTCTTTGGTTTGGGAGATGTTTAATTGAGGTTAAGTTGTTATGAGCACACCACTCAACTAGTGAGGAGACTTCTGCTCTGTAAGCTGTTTCATCATTACAAGAGATCAGACCTGTCACAGTGTGTCATCCACTAACTTGTAGATTTTTACTAAGTCAGAGTGAGAAATACAATCGTTAGTATACAATGAATATATATATATTATTAAAGGGAGAACTAAAATCAATAAACAGGAGCCATGCGTCGGTAGCATTGGCCTCTGGTGCTGTAGGATGGAGTGATTACAAAGGGACACAGTGTTCTCTACAGACCTATTTTCCCTGTAGGCAAATTGAAACGGGTCAAGCATCACACAGATAGATAGTTGGTTACTAATTTCTCAAAACACCTTCATAATAACAGCAGTCAGACAGCTGACATTTGTCTTTTTAGGTACTGAAACAATTATAGCAGATTTAAAGCAAGCCGGTACTTTACATAGGTTGAGAGACCAGTTAACGTAAATTTGTTTTAACCCCACTAATTTTCTTTAACGCGTTAACGCAATCAATATTTTGAAGTTTGTCGCGGGCTCAGTTTTACAGCTAGAGTGAAGATCCTGGCATCGTATGAAACTACAAAACCTAAAGAATCCATCAGTACCAACCATGTCATATTAGCTTGTCGGGAAGGAGGCTCCAAGCTTACGCTAAATTTTGGAGAGGAAAAACTGTCATGGCCATTTTCAAAGGGGTCCCTTGACCTCTGACCTCAAGATATGTGGATGAAAATAAATGCAGTTTTGGGCCAAGTCATAGTCAAGTCAGCACAAGACAGCTGACCCATAAAATGTACTCTAAGACATAATAAACAAATTATAACATGGTTATAGATACTATCTGATCTGAACAAGTGGTTGTCCCTTTACATTGTAGATGTTATCCCAACTTGGCTGTTTCATCCCCGGTCATTTCTGCCCCCACTGAGAGTAATTACTTGTGCTATTCCAGGAGATCGGGATGCTCTTGGCTCCCAGATGGTGTGATTCCTCTTCCGTCAGCTGCTGTGAAGGCAAATAAAGTTGTTAATTAAGATTATGTTATACCCTCAACTTTTTCATACTGTATTTATATGTGTTCACACATGCACACACACATACAGACACACAAATCCGAATCCGAAAATCTATTTCTCACCTCGTTTGACTATTTAGTGTAACAATTAGGGACATTTACGGTCGTCCTGCTCGACGCATTCTGTAGAGATGAACAACAGTTTAGTTCAACAAAACTTTTTGCCTTTGTTGGGAATGGTATTTATAATATTATATATATATATATATATACATATATATATATATATATTTGTTTTTTTTAATTTTATTATCATTTTATTTTTATTTTTGCACACTTTGTTAAAGAGCAATCATTATGAATTTCTAGCTGTTAACATGAATCATATATTCAATGACAACTCACTCATTTTATTTTTCAAGCACTGGATTTCCTTAATTACGCTTTGTATCTGGAACTCATCTGAACGGAAATCTGTTATGAAAGAAGTGTAAATGTTTCTCCCTTCGGTCTCTGACAGAGGCCAATTCACATTCACAATTCATGCACATACATTATTTAACCTTTTATCACCCATTGTTCAGCCCGCTGGACATTAGCATTAAGCAGTGCTTCCACAGACCGCTACTGAAGTACTATGAGAAGTTACAGGAACATGAGCAAGTAATACATGTATGTAAGACTCATGGTCAAAGGTTTGGTCACCGTGGTCATTTTTAAAAAAGAATTGGAATACAACTGAAATTTTAAGAATCTCCCTTTTTCTAAAGCAGTCCGGCATTCCTACAATATACGTAATAAATCCTTGAAAAGTTTACGTCCAAATTTAAAAAGAGTCTATCGAATAAAAATGATCCATTTGTCATAAATTAGGTGAATCTACCCCGAAAGGTGGCTGGGTGTTAAAGGGTTTTTATTTCAATAGACATTACAAGATTACCAGTGCTATACATTAATACAGTGTAAAATGCATGCAGTACAGTACTTCTTTTTTACTTCTGGGGAAACATATGCTGCATCTTAAAGGTTGTGATTTCATAAAAGAAAGTTCAGACTCACGCCAGATGGTCAGAAGGAGCAGCCCTCCGAGGAGCAGAAAACACAGCAATACCAGATACACTGTAACACGCCTGAGGAAAACTAATCAGAAGATAATATAACGTTATTGTTATATTCTAGTATGAAATGCTTGTGTTTTGTATGTCTGCAATTTTTGTATTTATATTATTTGGATTTGAGTATGTAACTTACCTAATTGGGGTGTTTCTTTTACTCTGTTTGAGTTCATTGGAAGACGTTGGATAGTGATGTATCTGTTGGGTAGAAGGGTGGGAGGCTGTGCGGTGGTTGGGTTTTGGGTGTTTACCAGTGGTCTGTCAGCTGCAACACTCTCTATTTTCAACTCTTCTTTCTTCTGTCCACTTGAATCGGGGCCTGATTCGCGCTCGCTTGAATCCGCTTCTCCTCTTGAACTAAGACCAGGGGTATCTCCGTTTTCATAAGTGTCGTCATGTTCCGACCAATTTTCGGCATCCATTGTCATGTATTCATGATCATCACCGTCTGCTGCTACAGGCCCCTCCATTGTTGGATTGTGTCTCTATCCGTTTGTGGCTGTGTGTTATGTATGCATGGTATTCCATGCTGTTGATGCCAATGATATTTTTCGTGGGAGGGACTTCGTGATACCAATCTTAAATTTGGTTCATTGGAAGTATCGGACAGAATAAATAATGTAATAATGTAAATAGAAGGCTTCATTATGATCTGTAAAGGCTGAAGTCCCTGGCAGGTGTTGTTATAATGACTTATAGAACTATTATATAAAACCTACAAAAGAAATCATGAAACTTAAATGATCGTTGTGGGGGAACTGGGCAATTTCAGTAGCAAATTGTAATAGATCACGAAAACAAAAATACTACATTTGTGCACATACAGGTTATTCAAGCGAAACAAATGATAATTTTGGCACGCCAACATGTTAAGTAGAAAGAAAGGGAAAAACACTGGAAAATTCCAGAGGGCATGGAGATAATTTGCCTTTAATTTGTATAGTATTAGTGTATTAGAACTAGATGTTCTGAGATATGAATGCTACCAGTGAGCAGTGGCATTTATTCAAAGCTGTGGTTTACATTGTTTGGGTGGCTTGTCCTTGTTAAGCAAGAGAATTGGACTTTTTGGACTTTACAAATAGACTGATCTGGCAAAAGCCTAGTGTCAAACTTAAGTTCAAAACCTTGTGGCAGCCCGGTATCTCACAAGGTAGTGCAGGCGTCCCGTGTACCAAGGCGGATGCTGCGTTCACGACAAAAAAAACCGACCTCCTACTAGAAAAAGTTCAATGGAACGCCACTAAAAGTGAGAGTTCCTACTTGTGAATCATCTACCCCGACTTCATAAAGAAGCAGTTGTCTGACGTCACACATCAATGGAAGCACACATTGTAAATGGTAAACAATGAACTAAAAGGCAACGTTAAGTATATTTGCCTGTATTTAATTAAAATAATACCTACTATCATATAGTAGAACCTGTTCTGCATATAAATTGATTCAAAATATGTCGCCAATGTTATATGGTAGCTGGCAACGGTAAACAATCTGAACAACACCTCTGAATGTTATCTTCTCTGCACAAAAGTTACAGAATGCACAGAATAATGTGGAAGCTGCACTGCTGAGAATTGTGTGTACACTTGCCAAAGAGGGTGACCAGGTGTCCCACGTTACGAGGGACTGCATGGCATTTTTATCCCGTTTCCCTCGTTGCACATATTGAGACGATGTCCCACATTTTCATTGACTCTAGTTTTCAAAAGTCAAACCAATGCAGGACAGACGCTTTTTTAAAATCTCGCTTTTATCCAGTGGCTGGGAAGAAAGCAGGGAAGGCTGTCATCACAGCGCTCCTCCTGTGTTTGCGGTCAAACTGCGCACACGTGGGTCAAGTGCAGGTTAACATTTCACCGTCTTTGCTACTCTATGCCCAACGGAGAAAATTGCAGGTCTCCGCAAAGTCACAAGTTATGCAGGTTTAGGCGGAATGTGATGGGAAGTACCACAAAGAAAAGGAAGAGCAGCCACAACGAAGACTGTGAAAAATGGTATTTGGGACAGATCTAGAATTTAGGCACTCATGTCTTGAAGTAAATACAGAGCACTAGGTAACAAATACAGAGTGATTTGGGACCAGCCTGGGTCTTTCCATCGCCATCCATATGCAAAACAGGTTGTATGTTCTGCTTTTGTGGACAGTTGTTCATCTTGTTCATCTTGTTCTGTAGTTCATTCACAAAGCAAATTCTGTGGCCTTATTTGTTTTCCTACTCTGTGGACGAATTAATCTCTGGGTAAAAAGTGTTGTTCTCCTTTCCTCCCATCTCCTTCCCCCTCTCTCTCTCTCTCTCTCTCTCTCTCTCTCTCTCACTTTCACTTGCCCCATACCCTCATCAGGTTTGAGTTAGGAATACCTTCCCCCTATCTCTGCCCTCCCCCCATCCTTCCATCAGTTTGGCATTAAGGCTTTACCACCCAGTGTGTTCGAGTAGTCCAGCCAGCCTCTGTTATTTAATCTAATTCATAATGTCCTACAGATGGCTCAAAGGCCTTCAGGCTTTATTGGTTGTGACTCTGGAACTCTGTTCTCCCTTTCTACCCCAATCCCCTCGTCCTCTGTATGTGTGTATGTACGTGCATGTGTGCTTATGGCTGGAAGTGAGCTCTCCTTGAGGTCTGTTTCGGCATGTGTCCTTTCCAAAGATCACTATAGTTCCTTAATACCCGCATAAGATCTATATTAGCTTAGAGATCATTTTCCTGTTATATTTGTGTCTTTGTAAAATGTATAGTAGGATTACAGTAGTTCTACTGTGCACCACTGTTCTTTTGTGTATTAACAACTTACCTACTGCTTTGTACTCAAGAGCAGTTGGACTCCCTTTATTTCTCATGTGAGCCATGCTTAGCACACCACTGTCTCTATTATCCTCGAGCCAACATCACACTTAATCTAATGCTTTTATGTCCCAGTGCCAAGATTTTCCTGGATTTTGGATAGTGGGGAATGGCTTTACTAGGTTTGCATGCAAAAACTCCTACAAGTAAAATGAAAGCTTTTCAAAACCATTTATAAACCCTAATTTCAGGGGGGAAAAAAAGAGATCATCAGAAATCATCTCAAAGCCTTATTGGTTAAACAAAACACCAATATGGTGTCTGCAACTTTGATGAAAACTCATAATTTGTCTCTGTCTGAGGGCTGTAGCTGGTGTTTGGTTCATCTGTCCTCCCCGTTGTGATTGAAACAAACAAACTAAGAGCCATAATAGGCTCCAGGAGCAGTAATTGAATAGAATAATAACAGGCTGTTAACACAGTTGTTAATTAGCGTTTGCTGATCCGTGCCTATCTACACAAAACAGCTTGGAGCCCATATATTAAAAAAAGACTGAAAGATAAGAGGCAAATGAGTTTCTTTTCATTATTCACATGGGGTATGGCTCCCAAGTGAATGATGTTTTAATGTCCACATGGGTGTGTATGGGTGTGTGTGTGTGGGTGGGGGTGGGTAGGGGAGGGGGTAGTTTATGACGAGGGTGCATGTATTGACTTCTATTCTCTCTGATATGACTCACTGTGTATGTTAATGTGATTGTGGCTACTATATTTCACAAACACACTTTGATTGCTTTGCAGAAATACTGCCAATCTAGCTAGTTTCAGCTTCATACACCATGGCACCGGGGCACCCAAAATGAAAAACGCAACAATACTTTAACTGTCAGCCTGTTCATTTACCTGGGCAGAATGCCCAAATATTAACATTACACAGAAAAACATTGTTTATATGAGTCAGCAGTGCCTCAGGTCAGATGTCTTTAGACGTAAACCACTGCAGATTGTTTGTAACAACTTTTTTTTTTTAGCACACATTAATCTGTCTGCCCGTCTAATTAAATAACAAATTATATCCAGTATTTTATTGAATTAAAACTAATTGATTTTGTATTTTAATCTGCGCCTTCTTGCTTCTCTACCTCTCTGCTTTGAACGCAGAATGTGTACGTTAACATCAATCGGATCATGTCAGTCGGGAACCGGCTCCTGGAGTCAGGCCACTACGCCTCCCAGCAGATCCAGCAGATCTCAGGACAGCTGGAGCAGGAGTGGAAGGCCTTCGCCGCAGCACTGGACGAACGCAGCACCCTGCTGGAGATGTCTGCCAGCTTCCACCAGAAAGCAGACCAGGTACGGACACGCAACACTGAAAGACACTGAAAATCAAGTACAGGCACACAAATCACTTACATGCACACACATGCACTACGTGTTACAGCAACTGTGTATTCTTTGTTTAACAATATGCACAGAAACACATCTGCATATCCACATATAATCATCTTGCACACATGCAAACACTTTTGGCTGAACGCATTTTTTTTAGTGTTAACATGCATACAGCACATAAATAAGAGGTGGACTGGATCATATTAGATTTATTACAGAATGTTAGAGGCCTTTGTGCTTTACTGAATAGTTTAGTATCCATGCTAGTTCTATATACTTTTGAAGAAAAGTATATTTAAAGAGAAACAGAAGTAGGAAAAGAAATATTTGGCTCCACTACAATTTACAAGCACTATGGTTGCTTTATCTCTAATAGACCTAAAGGACCATTTAAATGATCAATACCGCTTTCCATTGTTTTGCTTACGGTTGCAGTAACAATGCATTAGTTAGTTGTTGACACCTATTGTTTGCTGAGTGGCCTCTTTTCTGTACAGTCTTTAATGCTCAAGACTTCCTTGTAGACTATTGATATTTTGATGTCGATATTAATGGACAGAGCAGCGTTACAGACATGATGCTGTTTGGTTTCATGACCATCATTCGTAATCATTTTATCCAGCGGTTAATTATTTAAACCGTCTGCCTCGCAGTCTGCCATCGGACAGTCTGATAGTATGTTAGTATGCATTTTCAAACAGACCCATACACTTTTTCATTCTCCCCTTCCTACAACAGAATAATAACGCTTTAATCATTATTTTATCAAAGCTTTCTACAGCGCTCTCTGCTCTGCTGTTGCTTTTTTCTTCGTCGGACTTTCCCTCTCTCCTACTTCAATCTCTCTCATTCTCTATCCTTGTCAGCCTTCCTGTTTCCAACCATAACAGTTGGGATGCCAAACCTTTATGTAGAGCTGGTTTAGCTGACGGCCGATCAAATGGCTATCCTGATGCGGAGTCTTTGTTTTTATTGGCTTATGGTGTTCAATGGGGAGTAAAACTGTGTCTGAACTCTGCATACAGTACATACTAATAGCATGAACTGCGTTAGTAATGGGCATTGTTGGTATGTGGAAAACTACAAGCATACATACTACTTGAATGGAGATATTAAATATGGAGTCAGTTGTCAACACAATATCAAAACTGTTTCATACTTATTTTCATTATCTTAGTTTCATAGAACAATGGACACATCAGAAGGGAAAATAGAGGCTTGATAAGAATTTCAAATTCCGACCTGTAAATTCAATAATGTCATTATAATGTCAATTTTATAATGTCAACTAAATGACAAAGTTGCTGTGGTTTTGTTGAGGGTCACTACTGCTTGGATATAAAAGCCCCATCATTGTATACACAGTTGATACTGTATTTTACATACCCAATAGTGTGTAGTAGTGTGTAATGTCGTATGTTGTACAATAACAGAGATAGGTTAAGTTTGAGAACAGGTAAATCAAACACTTATAATATGTCAAATCATTTAAAACTTGAACTGGCTTGTGGTTTGAGATAATAACATACATGATAGAATGCGTAAGTCTTTATATTACTTTATGCCTATATATACAGTATATGTATGTAGGTGTGTGTTATACAATGTTTATATGGTGTGTTTACTCCCCAGTACATGAGTAAAGTGGAGCCCTGGTGTAAGGCATGTGGTGAAGGAGAGCTGCCCTCTGAACTCCAGGATCTGGAAGACACAATCCACCATCACCAGGGACTATATGAGCACATCACAACCGCATACTCTGAAGTCAGTATCACACACCCACCCACACAAAACACAAACGTACATGCAAATATATATTTTGTAGTTCCGCAGAACAGGACCGATAATTATCCAAATCATGTATTCAAAATATACTCACCCGCCTTTGTTACAATACAGTACAAACTCCAGAATAACTCTCTCACTGATCCATCCGTTTGTGTTTCAGTTTTATTTATTTACACAATTTAAAATCTAAAAAAACATATAAAACTAACATTGGAAATTGATGTATAGGGAAAGGGAAAACAATCCCAAAGGGGCCGATTCATTGTTTCTAGGTAAATAATATAAAACAACACTACATACAATACAAAGATATACATGGCGTTAAAATATATATAAAAACAGAGGTTATAGCCCTTTTTAAGAGATGTTTGGGAAAATAAAGATTAGATGACTGATGAATCTGTTTACCAAATGTGTTTTTCTGAAAGTTTACTCAAGCTGAGAGTAATTAAAATCATGCTTGAGGATTTTTTTTTGTATTATGTGAAAATACACGTCACCTTTTACAGGTGAGCCAGGATGGGAAGTCTCTTTTGGACAAACTACAGCGACCTTTGACCCCAGGAAGTGCTGATTCATTGATGGCATCGGCTAACTACTCCAAGGCCGTGCACCACGTCCTAGACATCATCCACGAGGTGCTGCATCACCAGAGGCAGCTGGAAAACATCTGGCAGCATCGCAAAGTCCGCCTGCACCAACGGCTGCAGCTGTGCGTCTTTCAGCAGGATGTACAGCAAGTAAGAGACGCATATCGACATGCGGAGACGACTACGAGACCTGCAGCTCTCTGGGCTTCAGCGGGTTTCGTTGTGCACACATGGGCAGACATGCACACACACACATGCTTGTACAGAGGCTACAGTAAAGAGACTGGAGAAAGTGCTGTCTCATCTTGTCCCTCTGTTTCGATTAACTACCCTGCCCATTAAAGCTGTCCATAGCTAGTCCGTTAAGTAATGTAAAGCACTATCAATGTACACACCTATCCTTCCAAACATGTTTACTGATTGAGTTTGTCACAAGGCTTGTCATGACGTGGCAGTTTTACTAAACTCATTTTGATGCTATTGAACCTGTAAAACCTTTGTGGTTTTCAGTAGTTGAGTACAGCTGGTATTGCTGTAACAAGACATTTTTACTAGCAACAGTACACATGTATACTGTATCAATAGTGAATAAATAAAGAATAAGAAACTGTTCAAACATTAGGCTAATTGAATAGCGACACATACGTTAAGTGTCGCTGTCTTACTGTTTTTGAATGGTTATAAAGGTCCAAGAAATGTTTGTTGACTGTGTGATAATAAGATATATAGGCCAATATAATCAGCTCCGGCTTCTTCAAAGCCTTTTTTCTCACTTCCTCCTGGGTTTTCAGAGGGAGATTTTCTATCTCTCTGTGTGACTAAATGGATGGCAGAGCTCTTAGATCAAAACTCCTGAGTTGGTGTATAGTGTCATCTCTGTATTTCTACCCTTTGGGCATGAACTCCTCTCTGCCTCTCTGCCCCCTTCTCTCGCTTTCTCTCTCTCTCTCTCTCTCTCTCTCTCTCTCTCTCTCCATCTTGCTGTATCTCTGCGCTTCTGTCTTTCCCCTCTTCCATCCACTCTTTCGTCACCCTTTTCTCTTGGTAGTGGTTTCCATGGTGATGCAATTTACTGTCACATAAAGTGTCGAGGGCATTGCGCACGTGCTCAAATGCGTTTGTCCCGTCAAAAATATTCTCACAGAGACCTTGAACGCGTCATGAAAAAAATCCCTTTCATTACCCCACATAGAAAGAGATGAAGTATAGCCATCTGTTTAATAGATAATAAGGTAATTATGTACAAAGATTTATAGCTAATCTCATCCACAGTGGAAATGTTGACACTTTGCACTGCTCTGGATTTCCTATTAGGCAAAACCTAATGTCCACACTTGTGTAATTTAAACATGACAGACTGCATATGGGGTAGAAAGAGTAAAGAAAGGAGGATGAGGGGCGAGGGAGAGAGAGATGACATCTATAGACTACACTAAAGTTAATGTGATGTGAATACAGTCACGCCAGTCAATTGCACCCCCTACTGCTCGGAAAAGTATACCGCACCCTCAGTATACTGTAGTTGTGCATATTTAAACTGCGTGCATGTTCTGTATGTGTGTGTGTGTGTGTTTCAAGGTTCTGGACTGGATAGAAAACCATGGCGAGGCCTTCCTCAGCAAACACACTGGTGTTGGGAAGTCTTTACACAGAGCCAGGGCTCTGCAGAAGAGACATGAAGACTTTGAAGAGGTTGCACAGGTGAGTTTTTAGTCCAAAGAAAAAGCAAATCTTCATCTTGTGACATACTTTTTCCTCAAGGCATCAAATGCAGATTTTTGTGAAAAAGCCTGCAAATCTGAAAGTTGCATTCCATTGTGTAAACTTAAAAAATGTCAAGTAACATCATATTTCAGAGGAAAGAGATGCTTAATAAAATGATCTAGATTTGACGTTGCTGTATTTTCATAGATTAAAAATAACAAAATTACAGCACAGCTCTTAGAGACTAAAGAGCAGTTCGCCGTAACAGTCAAGTGTTTGAGATACTGTACTCTCATTTTAAATATACTGAATGTTAATGTTTCAGAACACCTACACAAATGCTGACAAGCTGCTAGAGGCAGCAGAGCAGCTGGCCCAGACCGGAGAATGTGACCCAGAGGAAATCTACCAGGCTGCCCACCAGCTAGAGGATCGCATCCAGGACTTTGTGCGACGCGTCGAGCAGCGTAAAGTCCTGCTGGATATGTCTGTTGCCTTCCACACGCACGTCAAAGAGGTGTGTATTTTCTCTCCTCTCCTCAACCCTAATGAGCCCTATTTACCTCGTCGATTTGACTCCTCTGTTTTGCCCAAAGCTAAAGCTTATGCTACTAATACTTTACGAGGACAGGAGCAGAGAAGGTAGAGGCTTATCCATTTATTGATCACATTCCAGCTTTGTATCGTCTGCAGGAATGACAGTAAAAAAATCTTTGTCCGACATATACAACTGACTCATGTAGTCATTTTGTGCTGTTGCCTCTCACACTCCATGGTAATATGGCAAAAGGATGGGAAACTCCTCTATAATGGTCGACATTTTATATCAGGTTTAACAATGGCAATGTACTGTAAGGGTCATTTTTTCTTTGTACATCTGAACACAAGTGACTTGTACAATCAGAGTTGCAGTTGCAGGCAGCTATCACTGTGAAATAAAGGATGATTAACTAAAACGCCCCCAGAGAGCGCATACCTTCACCAGGGCTGCACAACCCTTTAAATTTGTTATTTTGATAATAAAAGATACTTATAAATGTTTAATCTGCATCAAGATCCGTGTCAAAATCATCACATTGGGATATTAATTCTAGCAATTAGCCACTACCATCTATGTTAGGACTTTAACACAGAAAGTCACGTCCACAATTAATTCATCGTATTCCTGTAGCTATAGCTGAAATGCCATCAAATTTGCAGTATTGATCACAATTTATTTTTGCATTTGTCATTATAATTTTGCCACAATTGCAGTTTATGTCAACACACACAAATAGTGCTGCTTATATATCACACATTTTAAGACTTATGACCAAAAGTATGTTTATACATCTGCACTAAAAATGACCTAGAATTTACTTTTTAAGTTATTGCCTTCATAGTGAGAATGAAATGTATGTTTGTGTGTGTGTTCCTGAAAGTCATTATGTTCTCCCTGTGCAACATCTGTGCTTTTCCTTCCTTCTGAAGTGCACTAGTGTTTACACAAATTAAAGGCAATCTGCCTCAATCTGCCTTCTCCTTCACTGTGATGATGACAATCGTGCCTCTAATTTCCCTTATTATTATTTACCTTATTTCTTAAAAAAACGAAATAAATGAAGAACACACGAGCCCCACATGACAGGGCAGTAATCTGTACATGCTGTGTAGCTGCGGTGCTAATCACTGCACCACTCCGTTAATTCCTCTCACAGTGTTGAAAGTCACACACTGCACATCTTTGACTGTCAAAATTAACCTCTCCACGCTGTCATAGCACTGTGCTCTGCATTTGTTAACACTACATCCTGTTTACACAGACTCATAGAGACAGTCAGAGCCGTGGTGTTATTAATGAAGCTAGTCTTTAATGTCCATATGGACTAATCTCCTTCCTCCCATCTGTCAGCTCACACTAGTGCAGGTTACTGTGTGTGTGTGTATGTGTGAGCCTTCGGGTGTGTGTGTGTGTGTTTCTGTACGTGCATGTCCTCCGGTGTTTGTGCGTGTGCCTGCGTGAATGTTTCCAACTCTCCTGCCCATCACCTCTTCTAGTTCTGTAGAAGCCTTTGGATGCAGTCCAGCATGTTGAAAGGCAACAAACAGTGACTGTGGAGATGGAGCATGAACTACATTGCAAGAGAGGGGATTCATCTGCACTGATATTCATGAAGTACATAGAGGAAGTCACTCCAAAAGACATTATCTTGTAGTCAATTTCTAATATTGATGATAAATCTACATTAGTGACAAAAAAGGACTACTGGGATGCCTATTGGTAAACGGTTTCTATGCCTCACTATTAGAAAAATAGTCCCTAATATTTTGTATGGAGTGTATACTTCCACCAAACACTGACAATGCTAGTCTAGTCTAGCCTGATCTAAAATAAACCGCCACTAAGCTTTAACACTAGGGATGCACCGATACCGGATTGGATATTGAGCCGATACTGACTCAAATAGCTGGATTGGATATCGGTGACAATGGGGCCGATCTATTAAATTCAATTCTATGTTTATATACTATATACATTATATACTGGATTTTTAATCCCTGCTTAAGTTTTGACCAATTTGTTCCTGCATTAAAAAAGTTTACACCTGAATTTTGAAGATTTTTTATGCCAAATTGTACAATTTATTATTCTAATAATAAATAACAATTCACTAAATTTGTATATATTTGTTGCCTTACACATAAAGGAATAATCCCAGTCACTTCCACACAGTGAGGCATACAGTTTATTAATTAAACACTGGTATCGGCCGATACCCAAAGCCCAGGTATCGGTAGCGGTACTGGGACTGAAGAAGTTGGATTGGTGTATTCCTATTTAATACCAAAAACATTTTGTGTTTGTACCACTCAGTCAGCCCACTCAGTTATTTGTGTATTTGGTTGCCAAACAACAGTGTCTATGTCTATATAGATGTCAGGTATAATGTGACATAATGTATGTTACTGAGTGGATGATGGTAACAAAACCAAAAGATGTTTTTGAGTAGGCAGTGTGGGTGTTAGACAAACCGTGGGTGCCAGGGTCTCTCTCCTGCAGCCTGGGTGGTGTGCCAGGGCTTTAGTACACTGAGCCAATTCACCCAGATGGCTAATCTGTTACAAAGATGACCATTCACAAAACACCAGCTTTGAGCAGAACTGCTCGGGTTTAATTTTCTCTCTCCCATCTTCTGTGTGTCTGTTTGGTAGCTCGTCTATTGATTCCTGCATCTGTGGTAAACTCACAGCGCTCTGTGTATCTGCCCCACACCCCCTTCAGCATGTGTTCTCCGTTCACAACAGGACTGCTCAGTTCGCTTCCTGTTTTTTTTTTCTCTTTCCCTGGAGGTGTACGCTACATGATGCTGTATTTTAACTGGCTTGCCTTTCCTGTCAATCACTGTTAGCTGTGGACTTGGTTGGAGGAGCTTCAGAAGGAGCTGCTGGATGATGTTTATGCGGAGTCGGTGGAAGCGGTGCAGGACCTGATCAAGCGTTTCGGCCAGCAGCAGCAGACCACCCTGCAGGCTACTGTCAATGTCATCAAGGAGGGAGAGGACCTCATTCAACAGCTCAGGTGACAACATGCTACACTAATGTCTGCATGTGGTGACATGTAAGCCACACTCATGCGCGTGCAAACACACTCTCTTAACACAAGTTTAATCCAGAATAGTTTAGGGGGAACATTACAACAACATTCCTGCATCACTGAAAATAACAACTTAGTGAATACCAAAACTAAGAAATGCAAAGCCCAAGGCCTGATTTGACATTTTGTGTGTGATCATTAGACAATCATGTGGTAGTGAAGGGAAAGGAAAATAAATACCAAAGCTAAGAAGAAATCAAGAAGAGATTTCCTTTAACAGACTAAGTAAACTGAGCAAAGGAGAGGAGAAATGATATAAAAAAATAGGGATGCCTCCACAGAAACAAAAGCACTGTATCTCTAAATTCTAAATCTGACCTCTCTCCACAGAGACTCGGCCATCTCGAGCAACAAGACCCCCCACAACAGCTCCATGGCCCACATCGAGAGCGTGCTGCAGCAGCTGGACGAGGCCCAGGGCCAGATGGAGGAGCTGTTCCAAGAAAGGAAGATCAAACTGGAGCTCTTCCTCCAGCTCCGCATCTTTGAGAGGGACGCCATTGACGTGAGTAGGCGGGAGATGGAGGCTTGGTGCATGATGCATATTTATTTTTGCTTTATTCTGCAATGTTCAGGCAAAAGTGAGAGTGAGCAGATGGAGAAGAGGAGTAGGAGATGGGGTTTGAGGGTTGCAGAGGGATAGTGGATGAAGCGTATGGACTTGCATGTATAATATTTATATAATAGGGGGAAATTATTGTGTAAAGCAATATAAAAAATCAAGACAAAGAGTGGAAGTGAAATGAAAATTGAAGAGAATTTGAAGTTGAGAAAAAGGGAATGAATATTACACCATTTGTTTTTTTGTCTTATTGGCTTAGTTTTTTTTTTCTTAAAGGGACTGTATGTAAAAATCAGAAATTTCTTGTTAACAGTGACACCTGTGGCCGTTAAGTCAACGACACTCAGCGTCCTGTTCTGCACGCTTATGCTCGTAAACGAAGGTCCCACCATGAATTGAAGGCCCGGCCAATGTTGATCCTAGTTTTCTCCCGACGTCGGTCACATTCCTGTTTTGCAAGACGGGCTTCACCAGATATAACCTTGTTGTTTTTGTGCTTCCGTGGAGTTTGTGTTGGAGTCTGAGTTGTAGTAGGAGCTGGTCGTTTGTTGGCGTTAATGGACTCCATTTCTAACAAAACGTTAACTATGGTTGCACACTGTTAGCCCTGTAAGCGGAGCTGAAAATAAAGGCACTTGCGAGCGTGCATGACGTCACATCCGTTGTATTTTCCCAGTATAAACGGCCTGGGTTCTTCACATTAAAAGCAGTCCACAGACTGATAGAGGAAACCCAGAAAGTTGCGGAAGGTCTCATTTTTTAAGGTTAGGTTACAACCTGTTCACACACTGGCAATAAAAAAATATTTATGTGTGTAAAAAGTTAAATACAGTTCCTTTTAAATGCAAAAAGATCAGTTACATGTAGCATGGGACACACTGGAAACCCCAAATGACTGTGACTCTGAGCTGATGGACCGTTACACAGTGAAAGGGAGGTTCAGTCCCGTAGTGAGGATTCCTGCTGCTTCAAAGCTCGGTTGAATTCACAGCGATACTCTCACATGTGCTGCATTAAAAAAAGTATTTAGTTCCACTTGACGCATCTCATCCACTGACTCATTCTAATTTCGTTTCCCCCTCCCCAACCAGCAATCGACTGCATTGTATCCGCTAATTCCTTAACGTCCCACTGAGAGAGTGAATGCTTTTCTCAGCTGGTGCTCAGATATGATAACTGCTCTTTTAGAATATATTTTTTTTTATGTTACTCGTGATGTTTGGCATGGCTGTCATATCAGATTTGTTATGTTGACAGATGAATTACACTCAGTCACTCTGGGAGAAAAGGCTTATAGCAGAAATACAGTTTTTTTTTTTTTATTCATGAGGATAGTGTCAGTAAAAAGAAGCTTTGTGGAAAGTAAGTGTCTGTGTATAAAATTGGTTTTCAATAATAATCACATCACCAGTTTGATGTAAAAACTGCATTATTAGCCACACTAGTGGCATGGCTGTTGGGAGGGCAGTGTCGGTGTGTCAGCATATCTTGTCCAAATTCTCAATATGCTGGAGGGCTGCACGATTTTGAGAAAAATATCGAATTGCTATTATCCATCCATCCATCCATCTGCAACCGCTTATCCCGTTAGGGGTCGCGGGGGGGCTGGAGCCGATATCGGGCGAAGGCGGGGTACACCCTGGACAGGTCGCCAGTCCATCACAGGGCTGACACATAGAGACAGACAACCATTCACACTGACATTCACACCTACGGGCAATTTAGAGTCAACAATTAACCTAACCTGCATGTCTTTGGACTGTGGGAGGAAACCGGAGTACCCGCAAACAACATGCAAACTCCACACAGAAGGGCCCCAAGCCAGATTTGAACCTGCAACCCTCTAGCTGTGAGGCGCCAGTGCTAACCACTGCACCACCGTGCAGCCCCGAATTGCTATTATTTTGACTGATATTGCAATAACAATATGATGTGCGATATTAGAGGGTATGATCATTTTTACATCATTATTCTCATTGTCATTGAAAAACATATTAAAATGATTATGGTGTGATTTTTGCAGTACCAGATCTGTACCAAGCAAAGATGTTTTCTTAAGCCTGTATGATGTGTAGGCTGAGACACCTCTGCAGCACAACAATATTTCATTTAAAATCGTATTTTGAAATACATTTCACCTTTAATAAATGTTGAGATTTCCTCTTCATGCTGCAACTTGAAAAATTGCAATAGGTCATTTTGCAATTTTGATAAAATTTGGATTAATTGTGCAGCCCTATGCTGGACGGCACATCATTTTATAAGATTTTTGGTTACCAGAGGACTAATTCTAATGAGTAAGTGATTCCCTAACGCCACCATGACGTTCATATCTGTGGTTTTGAGGGAAATGTCTCAACAACTATTGGATGGATGACCTTGAAAGTTGTTACAGACATTCAGGTCTCCCTCAGGATGAATTGTATTCACTTTGATGATCCCCTAACTTTCCCTTTAGCGCCATTATCAGGTAAAAAAAATTGATTTGTCCAATACTTTGGTTTATACCTGCAAAACTAATGACACTCCCATCAGGCTCAGCTGTAGTTTGTGTTTAGTGCTGATCAGCAAACGTTAGCATGTTAACATGCTAAATTAAAATATGTAAGCATTTAGCAAAAAGCACTACTGAGGTTTTACAGCCTGTGTTTGCATGGCTTTAGACTCACGATATGAAGTTAAATGCACAAAATCCATGTCACAATTTTCAGTTAAATGTTGTGTAATACCTGCCAAACCTGATTTTACAGACGCAATTTTAGGCGAAGCACCTTTTGTTTGAGATGATTATGTAATACTAATAATTACTGTGGGTTTTTTTTAATACCCAGAAGAACATTTGCTTCTCCTTTCCTGCTATTGTCAGCAGAACTTTACAGACATAAAAAAATACATCATCTGCACAAAATTGTGCATGGTGTAGAAGTATATGTTTTATTACATGTCTGCTCATATATTAATTCCCCTCCACAGTGTGCTGATAGAAGTTCTGTGGTTGGTTTCAAGTTTTTTTGCGTCTGCATTTTAAAGCCCAAAAGAACAGACGAGTCTCACATTAGCTCTGCGTGTCGAGTCAGGGAATGGTGGTGAATCTGCTAATCTCTCATGTTGAACACTGAAGAACGCCCACTCGTAGACAAAGGATTAATATGACACAGTGCTCGAGCATGAAGACGGGTGGAGGAGGCATTTGTCTCCCTCCACTCCCTGCCCACACACACACACCACCACACACACATGCACTGTGACACTCCCTCCTGTCTTGAATGGGGGTGTGTGTTTGAGGTGAGGGCACGGGTTGAGGTGAGACGTACACTTGTCTCACGGTTCTTTCTTCTCTGATGATAAGCTCTGTATCAGTGCACACCACAGAGGGAAAAAAATATCTGTGGTCAAAGAGGAGACTTATCTCCTCTGTTAGTTAGTTAGTTTCCACAGCGTTGGTAGCTGAGGGAGATGGTCTTTTTGCACACAGAGGGCATTTTACTCAACTGTAAGAGGAGAGGAGAGCAGAGTGCAAATGAGTACTTGGTAAGTTTCTACTTTGTTGCCAGATTTTTTAAATTTCAATAGCGGGTAGAGAGGGTATTATATTATTCTGCTGTAGAAATACTTGATAAGATTACTCTGTGTTTTAGACAAGAAAGGCTTGTTTCTATTCAGAAGAGACTTTATAGCAGGGGAATTTGTGTGAATCCCAATTCCTGGAGTATCTTGTCATAAAGTATAGCACGTTTTTTCTGCGTGATCAGAGAATAGTGCTCTTTATTGCAAAAGAGGTTTACCTTCCTTTTTGTATAAACATTAAATTATAGAAAACCAAATAACATCAATGACGTCTTGTTCCTTTTGACATTTGTGTTTTAATTGAATTTGTCTTTGAAGAAAGTTTTAAGCCCACTGGTGTCGCGCGCACACTGGGACTTTCTCTGCGTTAGCAGCACCAACGACAGGATCCAAAATAATAATTGCTCTTAGTGACTGCTGGTGTTTTTGAAAGGTAAACTTGGGAATAATTGCTGATAGCTCCTTGGTTCCCTGGGACTCAGACTTCATCGTGCGTATCATTAGAATTAGAGAAACGCACAGTACTCAAAAAAAACAAGTGGACGAGCGAAATTATAGACAGCAAAGAGAAGATTTTGTTTTGTTTGGATCAATGTATAGCATTTACTGTTCCGACAGTAATTGTAGAAATGTATTTACTGAGTACAGTTTTCACTTTACACTTAAAACTGTTTGCATTTAATTTGTCGTATGTCTGTTAAGAGCAGCTACTCCATGGTTTTCCCTAAATGTTGCTTATGACAAATAGCATAACCATACACTCAGCCTGCTGTAAATAGTTATTGCTAAACTGCAGCACCATTCTTGGCCAAGTTTTACATTGTATATACTTTTGCTGCACTATGTATCAAACCTCTATCTGTAGCACTCGTGTTGTTCTAACATGCGTCAGCAGGATTGTGTTAGTTTTAAGATAGAGGAAATTAAAAATAGCATGGCCAGAGAGGATCATGTTCTCATACAGATATTCTGTTTCATGTTAGGAATTTCTTACTTCTAAATAACCTTTTTCTATCTGATCTTAGTTACGATTACAGACATGCAAACACTGATGCTCCTCTGTCCCTCTTCACATCACTGTTTCCCCTTCTTCCTTTTCTAAGTCCATGCACTCCTCATTGTTGGGAGATCTTTTAAGCCACAAAGATAGCACTGTCTGAATTGAAGAGGACAGCTGCCAAAGCATCTCATTTTCATTTATGCATACAGATCAAATTTTACCACTGTCATGAGCTGCTGCGTGACATATTCCCATTACCTACATCCAACGTCCAGTTGTCAGGGCACGGTAACTCCACACGTTTCAAATTGACACATTTTTCACATTCGTTTATAAAGTTACAGAACAGCTGAATGTAGGACGGACACTTGATTCAAACTGTTCAAAAACACGTTACTAAAGAAGCTGAGAGCATGTTTGTTGAAATTTGACCAGTTTTGTCTTTTGCGAATCATGTTATGGCCAATGTATACTGTAAATGTCAATCTCAAGAAAAAGCCAACGGTTTAGTCTATTTGAACACAAAGAGTCCAGTCCTAAATAAAGCCTCGGAAAAAAGGGGAAATAATTAAATTACCAGTACCTGTACAATAGGCTCACATAATATAGTCACGCCATACAATTTTCTACTCTTGACTGTCTCACTTTTTACCAGAAATAATGCTCTCACTCCCAAATGAACACTGATTGAATTAATGTTACTTCTTCTTCATTCTCGATGGTGCTTTTGATAACACTTCCTGCAGATGTTACACAGTAAATGCTTTCCAGGAAAGGGAGTTCTACGTCAATCAGCAAATCAGGGAAACGGGGATTATTCAATTTACAGGAAGACTATAATAAAACATACTTACACAAAAGTGGAAATAGCAATCAAAACATGTTTCTACTAATAGTCTTGTCTTACATAAAGACCTCATTCTCTCTTCCTGTACAGTAAATAAAGCCTCTGCCACTATTTGACAATTTATGGTAGCTCCATATGCCCCAGAGCAAGAGGTGGGTAGATTCTGAAATTAAGTGTAGATGAGACCTCCTGAGTTAGTTTTAAAAAAAGAAAAAGAAAAACATTGACAGACAGATCTGGATGGTGCCAGGATCAAGGTGCCCCTGGTATCATGATTCAGCTTGCGTGGGCAGTCAGAGACAAGCACTGACATCTCTGTACATCTGCTTTACCAGCCATGCATCACCAGTGTAATATGTTATCCCTTATTGCGGCAGTAAGCTTAATGTGTGTAATGTGGGTTACAGTGATTAAACCGTCTGACTTGGTATTCAAAAGTTATCTTAATCATATAATTAGTGGGATAATTAAATGAAATGTCTGTGCTGGTGAGTTTATAATGAGTCGAAGTGTCTCAGCAGCGTAGTATTTGCACCGTGAAATCTTCTCCTGGGTTTGAAATCAGACAGGGACCTTTGTCACACATTATTTTATGCAATTTTTCTCTCACTTCATTTTACACTTTGACTGTCAAATGAAGTCAAAAATGCAAGCAAAATAATTTGTCACTAGAATTTTTTTTTTTTTAAAGGGACTGTTTGTAACTTTTTAAGCATGTGGCCGGAGTCACTGCTCCGCTGCCTGCTTGCCTTCACTCACACAGCGTGCGCGTTCTCGCTGTCTCGCTCCACCCCTAGACGTGAACGCGCGCTCACTCCACACTGCAGAAGAGTTAGTTTAGCTCTGAGAATATCTAGTGAATGTACAGTGGACGTTTGTGCAGAAATACTGTAACTGCTGCAGCTCCTCCAGACCAAAAGAGGTTTTTCCGTGTCTTGTGAAGTGACGGGGCTCCACAGCGAGAAATGTTATCGTCTCTGACCGGGTGCCGGTGTCTCACTGCGGGCACAGTTGGGCGGCGATAACGTTTCTTTTCCTGCTCCAGCCCCGGCACCAAAAGCCAACACTAGGATCAGCATTGATTCATGGAGAGACCTTCGTCTGGTCAGCTAACATTACTGCCAAGCAGGTGAAATATAGAGTGATATTGTGGTTTTAGCTGACGTGTGTTGCCTCACTGTTTTGAGCGATGCTCGTTCATGTCTGTTTAGAGCGAGCAAGCGCGAGCCCGACGCTGACTTTCGTTGACTTAACGGCCACAGGTGTCGCTGTTAACAAGCGATTCTGAAAGTTACAAATAGTCCCTTTAATTGTGTTCATCGCCTCTCAGTCATTTTGGTGAGTGAGTAAAAAGTCATTTTTTTCTCCTATTATATCTGAGTGATAGTCTGTATCTCGCCTTCGCCTTCGATCCCCCCGCAACCCTGAATAGGATAAACGGTTACAGAAAATGTATTGATGGATATCTGAGTTAACCCTTCTTCCTATCTCACTCTCTCTGCCCCCCCGTCCCCCGTCCCCTTTCCCCCTCTCAGATCATCTCAGACCTGGAGTCATGGAACGAGGAACTGTCCCAGCAGATGAGTGAATTCGACACAGAGGACCTGACGCTGGCTGAGCAGAGGCTGCAGCATCATGCCGACAAGGCGCTCACTATGAACAACCTCACCTTTGACGTCATCCACCAGGGACAAGAGCTGCTGCAGTATGTCACAGAGGTCCAGGCGTCTGGTGAGTGAGGGAACGGAAACACAGATGCACAGATGGCCAAATGGTCTATGTGAGAAAGAGTAGAAATCTAGCTGACGTTATGCGAAAATCTGGCTCAGTAGTCAGCCAGCTACACTGCTACTGCTAGAGACATGGCTGCCTTAAGACTAGACTTTAGACTTTATTGTATATATAACAGCTCAATAGTACCAGTATACAACAACAGACAACAGTTGTTTAGGGCAGCTATTGCTGCAGGGATCTGGCCTTTCCCAAAGCGAGCCCTTCTGCACCTCAGTGCTCTGTAGAGTACGTGCACCCAGAATGCAGTAGGGTGAGGTGGTGGTTGAGTGGGTGCGTGATGTCCTGTTCTATTGAGGTTTCAATGCGTGCAATGGCCTCATTGTTTAGCTCTGCAAGGTTGGGTGTTGGGAGACCAATTATCCTGGCAGCTGTGTTGGTTATGCGTGCAAGTTTGGCCTGATTAGTAAAGGCATTTTAAAGAAGCAGGTGGAACAGTACAGTAGGACGGGCTGAATAATGCTCTGATACAACAACAGAAGGAGATGGGGGGACAACATTGAGTCCTTTAAGCTTACAGATGACTGATTGACTGAGTCTTTGGTGGCTAGAGCTTCCTCTGTAGCTTGCCTCGGGACAATGATTATTTACCAGCCCCAGCCTCGCAGCTAGCATCACGACTGGCACACAATGCAGGACTAAAATGTGAGTACAGATTATGCCGATGCTAAATTTGTCATAAAAGATCTGCGCTGAAATGGCGTTGTTTATTCAGCTTTCACAAGATCAGCATTTCACAGTCTGCATGGCTTTATGTTCTTAAAAAATGTCTAAGCTGTCTATGCCATCTATGAATACTTTTTGAAATGTCAAATCTGTAGCTGTTGCTATTCTACAGATGCAGGTAACACAGAGTACATTAATGAAATACATATTTTAGACCACTCCTTGTAATTCAGCACATGGCAGAGATGTGTGCAAAACTGCTAAATACCTCTTTAATCAATACACATTTACCCTCGTCATTAACAGCAAGAGATTATCGAGTGAAAGAAAAAAAAGGGCATAAACCGACATTATAAAAAAATTGATTGTCATCGGTAACATAATAAAATGTCTGTCGTCTGTGCAGGTGTGGAGCTGCTATGCGACAGAGACGTGGACATGGCCACACGGGTCCAGGACCTGCTGGAGTTTCTCCACGAGAAGCAGCAGGAGTTGGACCTGGCAGCAGAGCAGCACAGGAGACATCTGGAGCAGTGTGTCCAATTAAGGCATCTGCAGGCTGAAGTCAAACAGGTACGTACTTGAAGACGAAAAAGGACAAGCGAGTTTAACAAGGACAGACAATGACACAGCCTAGGTAGGTAGGTTGGAGTTTGAGAGCACGCTGAAAGCTCAAGCTATAAAAGAGCTAGGCTTTTTACTAATGAAAGAATAATCCCTGTATTAGAGTCTGGTTTTTAAACCTCTAAATCGTGCTTACGGAATATTTTATTCATGATAAAAAAATGTTGTGTTAAGATATTGGAAGTGGAAATAGAGCTTATACATGTCCTCAGATTGCTCACACGTGCTGTATTTCAGAAATAAACACACCTATTACATATCTGTAATGCTGAGGTCAAACTAACATGTGGAAAGCCAGTCTGACGATGTATTGCCACAGCGTACCATGATGTTACAGCAGAGCGTGTTGAAGTGCTAAAAGGCTACAGTATGTTCTGTCTGTACATGACCGCGGGTAGATGAGTCATCCTGTGTCAACAATCTCCCCCCCTCCTCTCTCTCTCTCTCTCTCTCTCTCTCTGTATTTCTATCTGTCTGTATATCTCTCTGACTTTGGGGAATAGTCTGAGCGATACAGTTTGGTTGGATGCTCAGCCAAGGTTTAAAGAGAGACGGAGATGAATGGAAATTCACGGGGAAAGAAGACAAATGAGCCAGAGAGAATCTGAAATGAATGAGGGGAAAGAGATGGTTTAGCGTTAGTGTCAGTGAAGAGCACGTTGGCTGGTGATTCTTTCCCCATATTCATTCAGCAGCTGAATACAATCACAGCAAGAAAAAACTGTGAGTTTGCAATGTAGCCCACTGATGTTTCAAAACAAAACAAACACAGAGCCAATTTTCACAACTGCGCCTGTTATCATAGCAGTGCAGCCGAATAACAAACGGCTTTATGTTTCAGCTCGCACTAGAATTAATGAACAATTGAACAAAAGTGGTGGCAGATAGGACATTGAGACTAAAATAACCAAAATGACACCCAGAGAGAGCGAAACATTTCAGAAGATGCGCTGCCGTCGCATTGTATGAACAGATCTGACAGTAAGATGATGCCAGTAGGATGCTGGTGTTATTTTTACTCATCTACCCACAGAGAGGGGGTGCTATATATGCAGCTATGGACTGTTACACACACCTATGCATGTATGTGCAGCTAATAGGGATTTATAATCAGAATTGGCTTTTAGTTTTTTAAGTTGTTAAATACTAGGGCTGTCGAAGTTAATGTGATAATAACGCGTAAACGCAAATTCCTTTTAACGCCACTAATTTCTTTAACACAACAACGCAATTTGTGATTTTTAGATTGTAGCGGACTCAGTTTTAAAACTCTTTAAAGAGTGAAGATACTGGCATCATATGAAACTAGAAAAACGGAAGGAATCCATTGGTACTAACCATGTCATATAAGCTTGTTGCGTAGGAGGCTAAATAGCGCCCTAAACTTACGCTACATTTTGGAGAGGAAAAACTGGCATGGCCATTTTCAAAGGGGTCCCTTGACCTCTGACCTCCAGATATGTGAATGAAAATGGGTTCTATGCGTACCCACGAGTCTCCCCTTTACAGACATGCCCACTTTATGATAATCACATGCTTTGTTTTGGGCAAGTCATAGTCAAGTCAGCACACTGACACACTGACAGCTGTTGTTGCCTGTTGGGCTGCAGTTTGCCATGTTATGATTCGAGCATATTTTTTATGGTTTTTAAGGTTTCTGGACAATATTTGTCATTGTTTTGTGTTGTTAATTGATTTCCAATAATAAATTTATACATAAATTTGCATAAAGCAGCATATTTGCCCACTCCCATGTTCGATAAGAGTATTAAATACTTGACAAATCTCCCTTTAAGTTACATTTTGAACTGATAAAAAATGTGCGATGGATGATCATGCAATTAATCACGATTAAATATTTGAATCGATTGACGGCCTAGTAAATACGTTTAAGCCAGTTTTATGTGGATTTCTCAGATTAAAGTGTAAAATACAGCTCAACTGCCTCTGCCTTACTTTCCCTTACAAAGCCTGACTATTATAACCCTTGCACTACATCCTGGGAAATTACTGCAGCCCTGTTAGACTAAAGTCAGACACAACCATAATAATAAATAATTGTAGCTTATATCTTTCTGCTGCTGATTTATGTATATATGACTACTGCACTACAGTTGCTACAGTAGAGTGTGTTTTATTTTATTTTTTGCCTTTAAATATCCCAAACTGAGAGGTTGTTACTTGTTAGAACCGCTTTCTGTATGCCATTATGAAATGGCACAGTTTAAGCACAGGGATTATGGATAGAGCAAAGATAAAGCACTTTAAGTAGAGTGGTGTCAGTGATGACATATTGGAATATATTATGTAAATCCAATGGTATGCCATACCATACTAATGAATCACATATGTACTCATTATGTCTGATGCTGCAGCTGTTTTTTTCATGCGTCATGTAATGTGTACATACCACTCCTCTGATATTCAGCAGCTAACACTCATACCTGTCCTGCCTCGGGACATCGCCAGTGCAATGGAAACACAGGCTCTGTAGGAAACAGGAGTCAGAGTTGTGTTGCATCATCACTTTTATAGCCAAGCTTGAGTCGCAGTTCTGCCCATCACCCACACAGCAGGTGTGCTTGCTGAGTCAGAGGGAGAGAGAGAGAAAGGTGTCTTTGACAGACTGTGTTTAACATGCCCTTTGGCTAGAACTAGCCCAGCAAAACTATGAGCAAATGGGATTTTGTGTGCATCTAGGAGTGTGTGTGTGAGGCAGGGTGTGTGTTAGCTGAAGAGATCATGTACAAAGGGGAGAAAGGATAAAGTAAGATGTAATATGTAGTAGGGGTGTAAGAAAATATCGAAAATATCAAGTATGGGGATGTTCCATTTTGTGATACTGTATTGATTCTCAGTAACACTGTATGCAAAGATTAACTCAGTCAATACTTTATGTGTATGTGTATGTGCCATCTCAGTGTATGTGCCCTCTCAAAGTAGTGCCATGATGCTGGATGTTACAGGGACTGTGATAAATGCAAATGCAGATCCCACTGTTCTGATTGCATAAAAAAGTACACTTATTTACTCAGATTTTATGCATAAGGTGGTTTGTTCTTTGTACTACGGTTTTCTTTAAATTAAAAAAATTGCAATATATTGCCTTGCTTACAGTATCGCAATAAATTGCGATATATTGAATCGTAGTCCCTCTGTCATGATACGTAGGGGAGGTAGGGGAAATGTGTGAAAGGTGAAGCGAGTCAACAGAGCGAGGATGCAAGGAAATATATATGAGAAGTGACAGATGAAAGTCGGCACACATGGAGAGTTGTAGAGCTGATGGGATGGAGAGAAGGAAAAAAAAAAAAAAAAACAGGACAGAGAAGATTGAGGAATTTGGGGAAAAGCTTACACCTTTCTGAAGTGATTGGTCCATTTTTCAAGATGTTTTCATAGCATAAGTTGTATAACTAATTCTAGCCTGTTAAAAAATAAAGTATAAATAATAAAACTCTGTGTATCTGTGTATGTTTTAGGTGCTCGGTTGGATCCGTAATGGTGAGTCCATGCTGAACGCTGGTCTGATCACAGCCAGTTCGTTACAGGAAGCCGAACAACTGCAGAAGGAACATGAACAATTCCAACATGCAATAGAGGTAAAGTAAATAAAAAGTATATGTATAATGTTCCTCTTCTTGCTCTATTGATGGAGAATTTAGAAGCAAAGTGTGTCCATGTGCTTTATACTTTCAGTTGCATCTTTCTTTTTACTCCCCTTTTTTCCCTCTTCTTCCCTTTCATCATGTTTGTCTTGATTCATATCCACATGCTCCATTTTTCATCTCCCTTTTCCCCTCATCTTTTACCATTTCTGCACCTCCTCTGCTCCGTCGCCCTTCATCCTTCAACCTTTTGCCTTTCTAAAACTCATCACAGTGTCGTTTGTGTCTCCACTGCCTCCCCTTCTCATCACAAGTCGCACATGAAATGGAATTATAAATAACGAATATATCTCTACCTCTCTCTTTCTTCTCTCTCCGCTTACCTTTCTTTCCTTACTACTGATTATGCCGGGTGTCTTTCCTTTGAACTCTGTGTCGAGCCTGGCTCATTTTAATGCGGGCCTGAACCTGACCTACTTCTGCAGAACTCACACACACAAAGATGCACACTCAGAAGAAAGCTGTGTTTATGATTATTGCTTATATGAGACTTGAAATTTGAACACGCATGCCATAACTGTAGACACAATCGTTCCTGCGTGGTGAGAAAAGAGCAAATGATGTCTGAATGTCCTCCTTGACAGTACCCAGCAGGTGCTGCAGACATTATTCTTCCTTTATCTCCTTCTGTTTCGCTCTTCAGCTCTTCCCTCTAGTGTTCTGAGTCCAGCAAGGAGAAAACGCCTTATTCTCAGGCTAACCGCTATGACACAAACATCACCAGATACTGTCCTTTAATACCTCCCTATCTCATTTCCTCTCCAGAACGCTCGCTCCAGGACAATCTTTATGACACAGCGATAATCAGACGCTACTTTTATTTATTTAGCCTTTCTTCTGCTGCTCCCCAGTCCTCCACCAAACTGCCCTGCAGGGTCCAACAGGGAGCTGGGACTTTATTTTCCTAGCAATCATTGTGATATAGAGATTCATATAACTCTTGAATTTCATTATTTTTCTATCTCGCCCTTATCCCCCATGCAGAAAACCCATCAGAGTGCGCTGCAGGTACAGCAGAAGGCCGAGGCCTTACTCCAGGCAAACCACTACGACATGGATATGATAAGAGACTGTGCAGAAAAGGTATTGCTCTCTTACAATTTTTCTCGAAAAGAAAACATGAGCAATAATGTAGGTAACGTGGTTGCTATTTTAAAGCTGCAAAAGGATAAACTGAGTTGTTTTCTTTGACTTGAAGGTGGCAGACCACTGGCAGCAGCTGATGCTGAAGATGGAGGATCGACTGAAGCTGGTTAATGCTTCTGTGGCCTTCTACAAGACCTCTGAACAGGTACTTAAAAATTGCTCCCCAAAGATGTGCAGTTTCACGGGTTGCATGTACGTCTGGAGCAGGAGAAGGTCAGTGTTGCATTTCACAGTGGTTTTATGTGCTGCCTCATCTATGTTTCAGGTGTGCAGTGTGTTAGAAAGCCTGGAGCAGGAGTATAAGAGAGAGGAAGACTGGTGTGGCGGTGCTGATAAACTGGGTCCGAACAGTGAGTCGGACCACGTCACCCCCATGATCAGCAAACATCTGGAGCAGAAAGAGGCCTTCCTCAAGGTGAGAAAGAAGATGTTATTGCAATTTATATTTTGAAATGACACGTATGATCACTAGGGCTGTCAAAGTTAGCGCGATAATAACGTGTCAACGCAAATTTGTTTTAACGCCACTAATTTCTTTAACGCATTAACGCAACTTGTGATTCTTAGGTTGTGGCGGACTCAAGCTAGATGAAGATACTGGTATCATATGAAACTAGAAAACCTAAGGAATCCATTGGTACCAATCATGTCATACTGGCTTGTTGCGAAGGAGGCTAAATAATGCTCTAATCTTACACTAAATTTTGGCAAGGAAAAACTGGCATGGTTATTTTCAAAGGGATCCCTTGACCTCTGACCTCAAGATATGTGAATGGAAATGGGTTCTATGGGTATCCTCTCCTTTACTGACATGCCCACTTTATGATAATCACATGCAGTTTGGGGCAAGTCATAGTCAAGTCAGCACACTGACACACTGACAGCTGTTGTTGCCTGTTGGGCTGCAGTTTGCCATGTAATGATTTGAGTATATTTTTTATGCTAAACGCAGTACCTGTGAGGGTTTCTGGACAATATCTGTCATTGTTTTGTGTTGTTAATTGATTTCCAGTAATAAATAAATGCAAACATTTGCATAAAGCAAGCATATTTGCCCACTCCCATGTTGATAAGAGTATTAAATACCTGACAAATCTCCCTTTAAGGTACATTGTGAACAGATAAAAAATGTGTGATTAATTTGAGATTAATCGCAATTAATCAATCGTTTGACAGCCCTAATAATCACTTGTTAATTGTGTGATTCTAAGCTATTTTATTAGTCAGAAGGATATTATCATTGACCCTGTAAGTGACATCTGCTCTCCTTGTGCACACTTACAGGCCTGCACGTTAGCCAGGCGTAACGCCGATGTCTTCTTGAAGTACCTGCACAGGAACAGTGTCAACATGCCCGGCATGTTGTCCCACGTCAAAGCTCCGGAGACTCAGGTTAAGAGTAAGTAGACGGGTCATTAATCACCTTTATCTTTTCTGCATCTAATCTTTACAAAGATGTTAAGTTGTTATTATCTTATTGAACTTTTTCTCTCCACAGTTTCTTAATTTATTCACAGGATTATAACTTCAGGTGTTTTTTTTTCTTCCTGTATAATGCTGATGTACAGTGATAAACATCTTGACTAATGTATTTTTTTGTGCTTGTGTTGTATCATCAGATATCTTGAATGAGTTGCTGCAGAGAGAGAACAGAGTGCTCCACTTCTGGACTATGAGGAAGCGGCGGTTGGACCAGTGTCAGCAATACGTAGTGTTTGAACGCAGCGCCAAACAGGTGTGTCCTTATGATTGCATGTGTACTGTACGTTTATGTGTGCACTTGCAAAAAGCACAATTTGGAGATAAAGCTGAGCATGCCGGTGCATCGTGTCATTCGATTCACTACAGACAGAGTGAGTAGAAATATGCCTCCTCCCTGTTAGATGACTGGCTGATTGTATTGGAACTAAATCAGCAAGTTGACTTGTCTCAGTTAGCATACAGCTGCAACTCCCATCTTGATTCGTCCCTCTTTTTAAATCAAGAGGTCTGTTTTTCTTAGTAATGATACATTGCAAATATACTGGAAGTGATGTAAGCTGGCCAACATTTGCAACAATGACAGACTTATAGACGGCTATCATTATGTGGCCCAGTATATTTAAACACTACGTTTATTACAGAGTATTGCCAAACATAAGTCTACAACTGCTCATTTTGACCCCTCAGGCAGCACTGAACATTTCAACCACTGGTATTTGTATTGTAAAGTTTTTCTGTGTTTTGGAAGAATAAGAGAACTGAGCTAGGATGATGGGTCAAGGTCAATTTTTCTCAGTCCGACAAGTCTCCGATCAGCCATTGTTCAAAGATACAAGAACCTATGAGATGGACAGTTAGGATATTACTATTTTCAGCAGCAGCCAACATCTCTTCTTATCTTATCTTCCTCTTATTTAAACATGACTTTGACTGCTGGAAACTACAATTTCAAGAAGCTGAACCAAGTTTGAATCTGTGGCTCTTAACTCCGTCCTTGTTTACCAGGTCTAAGATTGTTTAAATACAGACACTTTGCTCCCTCTTGTGGTGTTTGGTTAGCACAGCACAAGCACACAACAATTCCCCTTAGCCAATAAAAATCTGATGACATCATAGATGTTTCTAGGACATGGCTATTCTAGGGCGATCCAGATTTTATCCCCAGGGCCCAAATGCTTTCTGGTCTCACAGTTTGACTGGACCAGTTCTGCTACTGCTGGTCAGGGCCTGAAGGCCCAGTTTATAAAGTACACAGACGTGGAAAAAGGAATAGAAGCTAAGTAGGACCTTTGGAAACTGAATGCTAGAAATGTAAGTTTAAGCTACACTTTTAATAGGTGGCAACAGATTGTTAAATATCTAATTCCTCAGTTCATATTTAAACACATGTCCCACTAGATAGGAGAGGATGAAGGGGACGATGGGGAGTTTAACAAACTGCCCATTGGCTTTAATTTTATTGTAGTAATAAGAGTTTCAAGTGTACCAACTCGTACCGGCTCTTCAGATTTGGATAGTTAATAGAGACTGTGTTAAATTGTGCAACTAAATTCCCTGCATTGTAAAATGTGCTCACTTGTGATTGGTTGTTTCCTCAGGCCTTGGAGTGGATCCATGACACTGGGGAGTTTTACCTGTCCACACACACATCCACCGGCTCCAGCATTCACCACACACAGGAGCTGCTAAAAGAGCACGAAGACTTCCAGATCACAGCAAAGGTATGTGTTATGTGTTTATGTTTGTTTGTATCAGATCTATTACTGTGTAAAAGAAGGTGGGAAGGATAGAGACTGTATTTGTGTATCTGTGTGCCTGTAGCTCTGCTGGTTGTGTTGTGTCGTGTGTACGTTTGCACAGTCCTGCTCTCCTCTGTGAGGCCCATTCCCAGGGCAGTGTATTGTCCCAGTTCCTCATTACTGTGTCACTGTTATTGTGTTAGAGAACAAGCTATTGTGTCCATTAAGCAGCACACTGATTCCTAACTCTCTACCTCTACCTTTCCTCCACCGGCACTGGCTCTCTGCGGGCCACCTCTCTTTTCTCTCTCTATCCCCCCCCTCAATGTCCCTCTATTGACAGCAAACCAAAGAGCGGGTAAAGCTGTTGATCCAGCTGGCGGATGGGTTTTGTGACAAGGGACACGCCCATGCCCTGGAGATAAAGAAATGGGTGTCCTCAGTGGACAAGCGTTACAGGGACTTCTCTCTCCGCATGGACAAATACCGAACCTGCCTGGAAACAGCGCTTGGCATTTCTTCCGACTCCAACAAGGCCGTGAGTGCACACCATTGATAAAAATCAAAGAAGAACACATATATAATTTCTATTCTTATTAATGTGTTTTGACAAACTCTACTGCTTTATCCTAAAACCTTGAGTTGACGCTCTATAATGAAAGACCATAGAGCGATACAGCCGTTGATGCAGTCCATGTCTGGCACAAGTTATACTGCAACCTTGGCCTCTAGCCTTTCTAAGATGAGATTAAAAGAAAATCATGTTTTATGTGATGAATATAATCATACAAACTACTCCTGGCTTTAATGTTATTGCAGTTTCAAGAGTAGGAGCTTGCACCAGGTGGTCAGATGTAGATAGATATTGGAGACTGACACCGTCTGTCACTCGTGTTTAAACTCCATTTCCCACCAGTTCATTTTAATGAAGTGGTGCTAAGAGAAAGCAAATGCGTCACACACTGGTGTGTTGACTAGTGAATGACCTCCGTGCCTGTTGTGCGCAACATAAAAGCCGCTGTCTCCTTTTCAGAGTAAAGAGCTGCAACTGGACATCATCCCAGCCAGTGCCCCGGGGTCAGAGGTCAAGTTGAGGGATGCTGCCCATGAACTCAACGAGGAGAAGAGGAAGTCAGCGCGAAGGAAAGAGTGAGTGCAAGATATTTCCCTGGCACGCTGTCTCCTGATCGCCACCTGATGTTCAGCATCACAGGTTTCCTACACAGGCCTGGAAACATGGCTGCATGAATAATTCAGTGTTTTCCCGCAAACATATGTAGGCATATTATTTTTCAGTCCGATTAACATTTTATAGCTGCAGTCAGGCTTACATTTTCAAATTGTTTGGGTAAATGATAATGTGCAGTTTAATGTCAAATTACCCAGAGAACGTGAGCACATCATAGCGACATCTTCACATCCGATCAAGTGTGACAACAAAAGGAGATGAGATTTATGGAGCATGTGAGAGGAGGCAGAGCAGTAATGTGTCTTATGAGCATTTATCACAAAATGTTTCAGCGTTCCTGATGCTGTATATAATATCTTTGGTTTTAAATGTTTTATGGGGAAATTCATACAAAAAGGAAGCGCATGAACAGCCTGTAAATTACAGTACAAATATGTTCACAAGCTATACGTGAGCCATAAGGGAGATATAATGAGTCCACATATAGCAACAGTGCTACCAAAGCACATACAGAGAATGTAGAAACAGAAAGGAGAGTGAAACTCTTTATCTTTTAAATGCTTTGTTTTATTTTGTATATACCAGTCTTCACCACAGGTTGTTTCGTTTATATTTGGTCAACTAAAGTACAGCACCTGACCATGTTCATCAGTGTCTCATCTCCCAATGTGCATGTCCTTTCAGATTTATAATGGCTGAGCTGATTCAAACAGAGAAAACCTACGTCAGAGACCTACGGGAGTGTATGGATGTAAGTATTATAGGAAAACACACACACACACACAAACAGACATCAGCATTTACCTTGAAAAAATGTTAAATATTTGTTACAATTAGGTGACTTTTCTGAATTTAGTCATCTTAAATTGATCTTATCATGTTAGTTTTTAGCTTTCATGCTCATATTGCATGAGCATTTTCCTTTAAAACACAATTAATTGAAATATGTAATGTGACGATCAGATGCCGTCATCAGATGACTTGGTACAGAGGTATTTAATGAATTATTCTCTGGTGTGTGTTTGTGCAGACGTACCTGTGGGAGATGACCAGCGGTGTGGAGGAGATTCCTCCCGGTATTGTCAACAAGGAGCACATCATCTTTGGGAACATGCAGGACCTCTATGAGTTTCATCACAAGTCAGTAGAGCAGTGATCTACGACATTTTGTATTCTTGACCTCATCAACGTCTGCTAATTTGGTTTAAGATTATGCATTTCATGTGGAACTCTTTTTTTTTCAGCAGTAGTGAATATACAGCTTCTGATTGTTCCTCCTTTAAATCTTTCTGTGTGTACAGTATCTTCCTGAAGGAGTTGGAGAAGTATGAGCAGCTTCCGGAGGATGTCGGACATTGTTTTGTGACTTGGGTAAGAGATCTACAAGTTGTGACTTTTATATTTCAGTTTGTATTTGTGTTCCTCACCTGTTATCATACATTTACCCCTCAACAATTCTAAAATTGAACCAGCATTGTTTTCATTTGTTCTGTTTTCATCAGCATTTGTTTCCTATATGATTAGTTTAAATAACAAAACATATACAGTACACTAGACATATAGAGCATTTTTTTTCTAAAGTTGTTGTTTTCCATCCCAAATCATAACTAGTGAGTAACGTACTGGTGTTATTTCTCCTGTTCAGGCTGATAAGTTCCAGATGTATGTGAACTACTGTAAGAATAAGCCCGACTCCACTCAGCTCATCCTGGAACACGCTGGACCATACTTTGATGTAAGTAACTACCGATGCTGCTCGTGTATGTATAATAAAGTTGTGATATTAGAGTTAGGATGAGTGATTTTTCTTTCAGAATAATGTAAGACGTGTGTCTTTTTCACCTTTTTGATTTGCAGGAAATCCAGCAAAGACATCGCCTGGCCAACTCCATCTCCTCGTACCTGATCAAACCAGTCCAGAGAATCACTAAATACCAGCTCCTTCTCAAGGTGCAGCATGCCTTCAAATAAATGAAAAAAGAAGGATAGTAACATTTTCTATGATGCCCATGTATATAATACAATATAAGCATACTTATAACGCGTTGTAATCTGCTTACAGCACTGTATAATTATAGTAATCATAACATGCTATAAAGCATTCTATAATGACTTATAAGGTCACGTATAATATTTCATAATTGCTGGTCACTCACTGACATTTTCTTTCTGCAAGAATCACAGTGTATTATAATTTCCAATATTGATTATAATTTTTTTATGATGCATTACAATCACTGTTATAATGCGTTATAGTGTGATCACAAGTGGTCGTTGTTGGCTTGAAGTAAAGCGAAAAAAATCATTAAAGCTATGCAAGAATAACACACAAAATGTTGTAAAATGTGTTTTTTTACTTTACTTAAAGCAAGCAATGAATAACTTATCACATTATAATGCATTATAACAGTGATTATAATGCATTATAAGCAGACTATAATGTATTACAACTATTGAAATTATAATAAACTATGATCCTTGCAAAAAAATGTCAGTGAGCGACCAGCAATTATGAAGTATGAAGATACTTGACCTTACAAGTCTATATAAAATGCTGTGTATAAAATGTTATGATTATTGGTATAAAGCATTCTGAACATTTATGAGTGCTTATAACTACAATTATGCAGAGCTATAAGCAGATTATAATGCATTATAAGTAAGTTTATAATGTATTTTAGACATGGGTGTCATAGATAGTTACCGGAAGGATATCTGGCCAAGCATTACTCACTTTTTGCAGGCAAAAACATTCATACAGGATGAACGAAATAATGACTTTGTTCTTTACTTCCTGATTTAAATGTCACTGTGTGTATGTCTCTGTTTCTCGTGTTGTAGGAGTTGTTGACGTGCTGTGAGGAGGGTAAAGGTGAGATAAAGGATGGTCTTGAAGTCATGCTCAGTGTCCCCAAGAGAGCCAATGATGCCATGCACCTCTCAATGCTGGATGGTGGGTATACACACACACACACACATCTTCACACACCTTCAAACACACGCCTCTGCCATTCATGGAACACTTGTGTTTTTTTGATAGTCACCTGTACAACTGTTAACTGAGTCTGAGGGTCTAGTGTTTCCTACTTTGCTTTTGTGAATGTAATCATGTCGCATTCAGCACAAATTACTCAGCTATGAGTCAGCCGAACTTCATTCAACTTCCCTCCATTTGCCACCCACGAACATGTTTGTGCATATTGTACACGCATGCAAACACCCCTAAATGTCTCATTTCCTCCTCTCCCTTCACGACCTCAGGGTTTGATGGGAACATCGACTCCCAGGGAGAGTTGATACTTCAGGAGTCCTTCCAGGTTTGGGATCCCAAGACTCTGATCCGGAAGGGTCGCGACCGACACCTCTTCCTCTTCGAGATGTCGCTGGTCTTCAGCAAAGAAGTCAAAGACTCCAACGGGCGCAGCAAATACCTGTTCAAGAGCAAGCTCTTTGTAAGTAATATACCGTTTGATCCAAGTATATTGTTTCTGTTTTTTCCTACCAATTATGACAGCAGAGAAATCGATAAGATGTACTGTGAAACTTATCTATGGACGATGCTAGGAAGCTATGAATGCATCACTCACAATGTTAAAAACTACAAACTATCACATGATGATATACCAGTCATTGTAGTTGTACATTTGAGCTGTAGGACCTCTATGACACATATTGTTTTTATTTTGGTTGCAAATTGTTATCACATCATATTTTTTGTTTGTGAAGATGTGATACTGGTATCACATGAAACTAGAAAAACCTAAGGAACCCATTGGTACCAACCATGTCCTACTAGCGTGTCTCAAAGGAGGTTAAATAACGCTCCAAACTTATGCTAAATGTTGTCGAGGAAAAACTGTCATGGCCATTTTTAAAGGGGTCCCTTGACCTCTGACCTCCAGATATGTGAATGAAAATGGGTTCTATGGGTACCCACGAGTCTCCCCTTTACAGACATGCCCACTTTATGATAATCACATGCAGTTTGGGGCAAGTCATAGTCAAGTCAGCACACTGATCATTACTATTTATTATTATCATTGTGATTTGCATTTTATTATTCATTTTTAATAATGTCTCTTTATCATTACTGTGCCACTGTAAAGCACTGTGTTTGACTACAGTTGTTTTTAAACGTGCTATATCAATAAAATTGTATTTTATGTATTTATCATCATGTAAATTTGTTGATATCTTATTCACCCCCTCAGACATCCGAGCTTGGAGTGACAGAACATGTGGAGGGAGATCCTTGTAAGTTTGCCCTGTGGGTGGGCAGAACCCCGACTTCAGACAACAAGATCGTCCTCAAGGTATCAAAATGTCTTTTAATGGTGAAGATAAAGGTTCCATGTTTGGTCACTGTATTTATATGTACATTTAAATTAAAAGCTTTTTCTTCTTTAAAAATATTTTACAACAGTATCTTTAGTTCCACCTCCGTCTCTGTAGTGTAAAATATGATTTATGTGGTTCCCCTTCTGCAGGAGCGGTCGAGTTGTTCATACAAACGGAAGACACTCCATGTCTATAGTCCACCCCCACTAAATCCTACATAGTGCCCTCTGTTCAGCCAAGAAAGTTCACTCCCTGTAGGGGGGTGGAAGTGTTACTTTCTGCTACTTATTCACTCATCACACAGAAACATTAGCATAGCAGTTGATGGGTCATAATCCAAACTCACAAGCAACTTGGTAGTTCTCACGCAGTGAGTCAGAAGCAATGTTTTATGCAGGGTAGATGTAGATGTGTTTGTTTTCGAGACTGACCCGAGACAAAGACAAAAAAGGTGTGGATCCCCGTGTACTGTATGTGTTACGATGTGTGAATATGTGCTGCACAGTTATCTCCCTTATTGCATAACTTCTGATGACCATTTTAATCTGTGTCTTATGTAACACGGTGCCACTGCAGCCTTGGTGCTGCCGGTTGCTAAGTGAAGGAGGAAGAGAAGACACAGACGAGAATAGTCACATGCTAAATACAGTGTTGAAATGGCTCGGTGACGTAAATAAACACGAGGCTCATAATAAGCTCTGTGGAGCCCTAAGTGAAGTATAGGAGACGCAGGTGTCGTCATTTCACATGGGACGTGTGACTCAAGTGCAAGACTGCAGGGATCAAGGCACTCATGTGAGAGATCAGACACAGCTATGTAATTGCTAAATTAAACCTGATAGCGTGTTATGGGTCAACACTTAATTCATTCAGGCTAAGTGAGCAACAGCTTGTATTTTGCTCTGCTGTTCACATCTCTTGTTGTTGATATAATGTTCTGTCTGTGTCTGTATATGAAAAATCAGGAAGAAAAAGACCTGGTTAAACTGACATAACACCTGTACATACAGTATAAGAAGTGGATGTAGTCACCATGATGTCACCCATTAGTTTGTGGACTGCCGTTTTGAAGCCTTAAGTTTTCGTTTACAATATGAACATCATGCTGTATTGAAGAAGACTTCAAGCGACTGAGACCATAAACTCGTGTTTACAATGTTTACTGAGGTAATAAATCAAGTGAGAATTAGGCTCATTTTCTCATAGACTTCTATGGGACTTCTTTTTGCAACCGGAGGAGTCGCCCCCTGCTGGCTATTAGAAAGAATGCAAGTTTAATGGCACTTCCGCATTGGCCTCACTTTTCAGACCCGGAGGTTATCCACTGACTAGAACCAGTAAATCTAATCGTTGTCTGACCCAGTCATGTGTTGTGTCCCAGGCTTCAAGTATTGAGAACAAGCAGGACTGGATCAAACACATCCGGGAGGTCATCCAGGAGCGAACTGTCCACCTGCGTGGAGCTCTGAAGGAGCCCATCCACATCCCTAAAGCCACCACAGCTAAACATAAAGGCAGACGGTAAGCTAACAGTGCATTACTCTGAAGTTAAAATGTGAGTTTATATTATAATTATGTTAACATCATAAAATGTTAATACAGTAAAGATTTTTTTGTATATGCAACAAGTATTTGAGGAGTAAATGTAAAAACTATTTAAAACAATTTTCCAATAATGACAAATAAAACACTGCAGCTGGGCGCAGCTTGAATCAACAATTGTAACCATACTGGAGAAAAACAAAAGTGACACTACAGGCTGTTGCAGAATATCAACTCTATAAACAATACTCCCAGTAATAGATTTATAAAAATGTAATGATCAGTAATATTAGTGATAATGAAAGTAATGATGATGTCTGCCTGCAGGGATGGAGAGGAACTGGACAGCCAGGGAGACGCCAGCAGCCAACCGGACACCATCTCCATCGCCTCACGTACATCCCAGAACACACTGGACAGTGATAAGGTAGGACCACACACACACACACACACACACACACACACTATACTTGCCAACCCTCCCTCTCTTTCTGGGAGACTCCCGCTTTTCATTGTTTTTCCTCCCGTGGTCATAATTCTCCCATATTTCTCCCGATTTATGGGAAATTTTCTACCCAACTTTGGGTGCCGCACATCACAGCGTGCAGCACCCAAAGTTGGGCTTTGCTCGACGCAGCGAAAAGCCATTGGAAATAATGCATTTCAGAGCACAGTTGTGCCGTTGTCAAGTTGCGTCTGAAAGGGCCTTCAGTGAGTGAGAGATGGAGAGAGAAATGGAGAGTACTAAGAGAAAGAAATACTGAAGCAGGGGTAAAATAATTAATGTATCAATACAAAATTATGAATATTAGTTTATGCCAGAGATGCACACAAGTTCACGCCAGAGGGGCAGAATAATCAGCTTTCCTGAGAATTAAAAGTAAAATTAAAAGTAGTCCTACTTTACTTAAAATGCTGTTGCAGTGTACTTATTATTTTTGCTATTTTCATTCTTTAAAAACCATCAGAATGCAGGAAACAAAGTCAAAGGAAAAACTCAAATTTCCCACACCCGATGCTTTGGTTTTGAAATCCTCCCTATTTATCAGGTCTCAAGGTTGGCGAGTATGACGCACACACAATCTCCAGGCATTCTTCATCCCCAAAATATATTAGGCAGCACTTTAGTGATACGCCAAATAGACATTTTTTCAGTTTTGTTTTATTTTTTCCATTCACATGCCACACTTTTCAGTTCATTCATTCTAGCTAATCACTGGCCCGTATCATGCCATCACACATCAGAAGCTGCAGCCTGGTTAGATGCAGGCAACTCTGCTCTAGTTGCTTCCTGTGAAAGTGTTTGATTGTGTTAGGATGAAGAAACAGTCCATCTGACAGAGCTTTATAGCAGCGTGTGTGTGTGTGTGTGTGTGTGTGTGTGTGTGTGTGTGTGTGTGTGTGTGTGTGAGAGAGAGAGTCTTCACTCACTGTGAACAGAGACAGTCGGCCGTGGTTATATCTGGTAATAGCACCACAGAAGGCCTGTCCTCCTACGCTCAGTATGAGCAACTGTAAAACTAACACACACAGACACACACCAGCACACAGATAACAAATATATCCATACTTTTATATCGCACTAATTATAAACTGTAGCGGTGTTCTCTTACATGAGGTCATTATTTTCACACTTGAATTGGACTTTCCCCAGCTCGGCCTCTTCAGGAAAAATAAGAAAATTTGCTTAGCGTGTTCACCGTCACTGTTTAATTAACTGTTAGTGCAAAGCTCAGCTCTATGGTTGATTCATGTAGCCTAAAACCAAATTGTAAAGGCAAGGATGAGCACTGTGTGTGTTTATCCACTTGTCAAAACTGATTAATTAGTCATTGTTCCCTCAGTTAAGGACACGCTCACAAGCATAAACATTCAAAGCACACAGTAACACGTGCAGATTAAAATTTTGCATCTCAATCTCGCTTTTTGAATGCTTCTCTCTGTCTCTCTCTCTGTGAGGACTCTCTGTGAGACCTCCCATTCAAGAGGCTGTGACAGTGGTGTGTTTGTGTTTGTGTTAGTGTCAGTGTGTGTGTGTGTCCGTGTTCCTGTGTGTGTCTCTGCTTTAGTGACTGACTTGTGTGTCAGCAGCTTCAGCCTCCCACGCTCCCTTCACAGAGGATGCTCGTCTGTATGCCAGACAGGAGAGCACAGCTTCAAGTCCTCGCAGCTATCGATCTCGCACTTTTTCTTCAAACGTAGAAATATTTGGGCAATATTTTTGTGTTTTCTCTTCTAATTTTCTGGATTGTTTTTTTGTTTATCAGTGGACATTAGTGAGCTAAATTGTGGCAACACTTGTTTAAAGACAAGGATGGATTAACCGCTCCGCTCCGGGGAAGAGACAACACAACAGGGAATCATTTAAGCTTCAATAGTCTGATTGTGAGAACCCACAGAGGAGCGCTGTCGACCGTTACAGGGGACGGCTGCAACTTTTCTTCTGGCCGTGGGATGTTATAATGGATCAGGATTGTAATTATCTAGTGCTGTTTTCCCAGGATAAATATTCCATAAAAAGTTAAATCAGTTGTACTATTTTCCAGATAGCTTATCCTTACCTAGTGAGCAACTTCTCATTGTGATTTAGGAGATTTTCAGTGGATTGCTGTAGAAATCAGACGTCTGTAGAGTTGTTGTTGTTGTTGTTATTTAGCTCTTTGAGACTTCTCTCGTAATGAGGGAGTGGAAAGCAATGGAGAGGCTGGAGGACAGGATCTCACATCCCGTTTCTCAACTCCTCAGCTCTTTGGCTTTACCGCACTACCAAAGGGTATGTTGAAAATAATGTGCTTTGCAGTATTTGAAAAAAAGAAAAAAACATTACTTTGACATTTACACAGTGAACATTTTTGAAATGCAACCTATTTCAGTTATAAAGGACATAACGGACTTGTTGCAATATTCAACACTAGAAATAAGGAACACAGTAAACCTTTGAAAGAATGCAATGTGTGAATGATTTTTCAGTACAGTATGTGGCTATTATTAACTGTATAACTAATAGTATAACTTATGTATAAGACTTTTCTCATCTGCCATTAAGTCATATTTGATATAAATGCTCACAAGATGACTAGAATTGTTTATGGTTTTATTGCTCAAAATTCTTTGATATAAACATGTTTGTTTTTTTTCTTGGAAGATTTACCATGAAATACATGGAAATGCTTAGTGAAGAGTTAAGAACTTGAAAACATGAAATTGATTTATTGCTATGTACAGCAGAGAGGAAAAGCTACACATGATGGGACATTTGTGGTATTCATTTGCATTTATTGGGTTCAATAAAGCCAATTCATTTTAACCCAGACAATCAGAAATTGTATATGCTTTTGTATTTCATATTTGTAGAATAACAAAATTTGTGCACCCTCAGTGGTGTACCGTTACTGTCTATCTTTCACCTGTGAGCAGCCCAGAAATTGCAGCCTTAATAGCTGCAAGCAGCTGCGTTTTCAGTCCCGTGTTGAACAGAAGTACCTTTGAGAGCAACTAGTGAGAAAAGTGACTAATCCCACCGTGTTCCACCTCTATCTCATATTGCCTTTCTCTTCATAGACACTTAGATGATCGGATGATTGGAGTCAGATCGTCAGAGTGACGTTTTGTTCAGTTGTGCTAGAATGAGTCACCAATCATCGGTGCATGTACACTTCCACTTTACGTTGCTGATGGAGTACCAGTACTGTTTTTCAAAGTGTGTGGGAATGTTTGCTTTTTGTTCTGAGAGCCCATTCACTCAATTTAGTGATGTCAGAAGTAATTTCACTGAATGACAATGCTGGAGGAGGCACTCAGACCCTTTATTTAAGTAAAAGTACTAAAAGAAGAAGTATAAAGTGGCATGAGACGTAAAGTACACGTACCTCAGATTTGTACTTAAGTGCAGTACTTGAGTAACAGTACTTAGTTGCATTCCACCACTGCTGAATGGCCATGCTTGTTGGCATCAGCTTATGCAGTATTACCAGGTAGCATCTTGACTATTTAAAATATTTGTGCCAAGATTATTAAAATGCAGGTGAAATGATGACAATTTTAATTTATGTTAATCTTTTAAATTTACAATCTATATTGGAGCTCAGAGAGATACAACACTGGGTTGTCCTGTGTGCTGGTAATCAGTTCTGACTGGATGAGATACGTATGAACAGTAGCTTTGAACATTTTCCAAGAGGATTGTCATTCCTCCTTCGTCAATTTAGCAACAATCAAATCACAGTTTATCACTACACACATGCTTAGTGTATTTAGTTTCACACTATTTTGTTTTATGACTTGTTAGATATAATTAATCCTCATAGATAGTCATGTGGGAACTGCATTCATGCTTTGTACTTTCTCTCTTCCATTTCAGCTGTCCGGTGGCTGTGAGTTGACAGTGGTGATCCATGACTTTATGGCCAGTAATGGTGGCAGCAGTGGGGAGCTGACGGTGAGGCGAGGCCAGACTGTGGAGGTTCTGGAGCGACTCCACGACAAGCCGGACTGGTGCCTGGTGAGGACCACGGACCGCTCTCCAGCCCAGGAGGGCATCGTACCCTGCTCCATGCTCTGTATCGCTCACTCCAGGTCCTCCATGGAGATGGAGGGGCTCTTCAACCACAAAGGTAGGATGAGAATGTTTTCATATTTTGTCATATTGAGGAACATCTCAACACATCAGAACATTAGGAAAATCTAATTGGATGTATTTCAGGTTTCAGTGAAGGTGGTCTGCAGTATCTTCTTATCTCATTCAACAGCTGCTTGTCACATCCATGCACATATGGACACTTGAAATATTAGAGAGAGCTAATAGGATGCATTTCTTGTTTGCAAACGCATCACTGGTGACCTGCAGATTCTTCACTTCTCACCAAACAGCTGCTTGGGGAAGCACGTACGTGTATTTCTAGGTGTTGCTATGCAACTCTGGAAAGCCCGCTTGACGCACAGCTCTCTTTTAATTATCTTAAAATAATTTCAACCTTTGAATTTCCGGTACCGTTAACATCCACAGATCTTATTCTTGTCAGTATCTCTTATATTGTCTTAAACACGCAGCAGCATGCCCCCTCCTTTGTAACAAACATGAAATATTAAACAGCCTTGTGGGGGTGCAGAATATGCATCTGTTGTCATGCCCAAAGGGTTTTATTAAGACGAGTCAATAACGGGGTCCCCAAGGTGTTTTTTCAGATCGTGTGTGTGTGTCTGTGTGTTTGTGTTAACATCACACCAGCTCTGGTTACAATAACAGAATTATTGTTGAGTCACATCCTGCAATAGAGTTAACTTGATCATGATTACCAACACAACAAATTGTTGTTAGAAATGTGGGAGTTTTTCCACGTACGTACACACACACAGTCAGTCTGATGTTTATATTTGGATATATCAGACTAATGAATACAGTAGGATACAATTTGGAGCATAATATGAATTACCAGACACACCAAGCTGACATCAAAGAACTAGAGGCGATGAAGGCCGAGTGTTGCGTCTCCTCACGTCGCCTTTGTATAGGCATTTGAACATACTGCAAAGACTACAGTCGACGGTCAGTTAGCACGTATGTTCTGCGCCTGCGTGAGAGGAAATAACTCTCCACACCAGCAGGCGTCGGTAGTCTGTATTCTGCATTCAAAAAGGGAAACCGGAAGACTGAGGACGGCGGATATGCAAGCTGATTTTATGATACATGAAATAAAGCGGTGTTTACCGACCATTTTCACACCACTCTCACTCACCACTTAGCTTCATTCCAGATGATCATGTCGCTGTGAAAATATCCGTGACTTGCAATGATCAGAGGAGATGAGGATGAAAAATGAGAAGAGCCGTCTGTGTGCAAGTTTGGTTCAAGTTCAAAAGGCCCAGCAGCTGGCTCAGGTGGCTGCTAGGTATTGTTGTAGTGGTGATGGTTGCTTTATCCAGTAGCTGTGGATCATGTCAGACCTTGGTGCTATCCAGTTCCACATTCTTGTGCACTGGTGTTGGATCTGCCTCTGTGATGGTGACTGGTTCCTTCATTGGGTGAACTGGTCTGTTTTCTGCTCTGGTATGATACAATGACATCTGCTGTCTGTACTGTTTCTCACTGAGCCGAGGCAGTCGGGGCTGATTGCAAACTTTTCATGCTATTTTATCTCATGTCTGCACCTGGACCATGTAAGGCATTGGTGTAGATAGATAAATACATACTATGTATACTATATTTGTCTATACATACATACTGTATATTTATATCTTTTTCTTGTGACTAAAAAATACTTGGAAATCATAATGTGACCAGTGCTAAACAAAGAATAAATATAGCTAAGGGAAGGAAGTGAGAGGAAAGGAGTCTATACACAGACCTGACCCTCATTTGACACTTGGTTTGTTGGCGTTATGAGCTGCTGTCATCATGTCTTGACAGAAGTTTCTGCTCGTCTCTCCCTCTTTAATCTGGAAGAGTGGGTGAGAGCTGCACTGCTTGTTTCTATGGTAATATACCATACAAATATTTCCCTGGCAGCCTCTTTGTAGTTGGTATGAGAAAGATTTGTATTTAAAATTATAGGATGCTTGGATTGTACATACAGGAACTTTGGAATTAGCTGAATGATTTACTAGTACAGAACAGGAAGACGGGTAGAATTGAACTAGTTATTTTATACTTTCAACTGCAGCTTCACTGTTTCTCATCTCGTCTGCTCTGCTGACAGAGGCTTTGTGTTTTCATCTGGCTTTCCTTGGTCCCTTGGTTGCGCCTAACCAGCCCTCACTGTTTGTATCCGTGTGTTTGTGTGGTCAGTAGAAGTGATGAAAAGGAGCTTCTCACTGCAGGGGCGGCTGTGGTTTAAAAAAGGCTGTTACTGAAGACGAGGATGACAAAAAAAACGTCTTTGCTACTTTGTCAGCCTTTTGTGTTTACTGACCGACCATGTGGGCCACTTTGTCCAGAGTTGTGGAAGGGTGACGGTTTACGGGATTAGTGTTCTCCGGGAAATCTCCCCTTTCCCTGCTGTGTCTCACAAGCAGGGATAATTGACTGTTGGGGGTGGGCAATGTGTCTGGAATAACAGAAGAGAGTAGAATCGAATGGTTCGCATACAGTCGGATTAGCCTGCAGAATGTATAGCTGGCAGCTGGTTGTCTGCTCATCTATAGTTTGTGTTTTCAGCTTGTGTGTTGAATCAAGTCCCGTGTTGTTCAGCTGGCTGCTGAAACCTGCGCAAACCTACACATTCCTGTTAAATCAGGTTTAGAGCACTTTCATTTACGCACTAATCACATTTTCAGTTTGAATACTGGAATTCCCCCTTTTATACCAAAGCATGCAGGTCGACTCTGGAATAAATACAAAAGTACAAACTTAATGACAGTGGTATTGATAAAACGGACTCTGTGAGGAGCAAGTGAAGCCAGGCCAGTGTATGAACAAGTGTGTGCGTGTTCTTACAGGATAGAGTGTGTTTAGAGCCCACTGAGACACACACACACACTCACAGTGAAACAGGGAGGTCTTTGTGCATCTAGCCTGCAGAGCTACTCTGGACTGCAGAGTGTGTCAGATAAAGTGAAGATGTAGGAAAACAGATTAAAGTGTTGAATATATATAGCAGTGGTTAAAATAACCCTGAACCCCCCCCCCCCCCCCCCCCCCCAATGGAGAGATTTTTGGAATTCCAGAAAAACTGAACTGAATATGAAACACTGAACATTTTGCAGTTCACGTCTCTTGGATTTCATAACCAAGTCTATATTCGTTCCAAGCATACTGCACAACTTGTATGCATCCTAATGCCTGTAAAATATGCAGCCGCCCACACAAACTGAGTGGGTGCTTCTACAAAGGGTAATACGGTAGATGTGCTACATGTTTACAGACATCCCCATTGGAACAGAGAGGCACAGTGGAGGCTTGCCCAATATCCTCACAGCAGCCCACTCAGGAGAGAGGGAGGGAAGGAGATACAAAGAGAGAGAGAGAGAGAGAGAGAGAAACCATCCTACTCTCTAATGCTGCATTTGACTTTTTCTTTTTCCTCACACTGGACTTCACACTTTCTCTCTCTGGAATTTCAGCAACGCAGTTGCTTCAGAATTATTTTTGCTTTTAACTAAAAGTCACAAACAATGTTAGGCTTTAGATAGGAATTGAAAGTCAGTAGTCGTATCTGTGGAGATGTTTTGAGGGAATATGTCAAGTCAGAAATCCGGAGGCTTGATATTTGATTGACATGGCTCGTGGAATTGAGTCCCTAGTGTCTCTAAACCCATTTTGCTCCATGGATTCAGGACAGGGAGGACCCTCTGACAACTGCAAGTTCTGGCTGTTGGACCTGGGTAGGTGCCTTGATCATGTGTAACACATGAGGAATGGCAAAATGTGTAGAACGCAAGTCATTTTATCAGGGTAGGTTTTGTTTGATGAAACGTGCAATGCTGTATTTGCATGTTATGTGAGGATAACATTGCAACATTTTTAGTACTATACGATGGAAAAACACTGAAAATTGAAACAGAAAAATGGCAGAAGTGATAAGTTGCTCCAGTTTTGGTATTATTGTGAGTTCATCTTATCATGTTCAATGTGTGACACTTTTTTTTATTGGCAGTTTGGGCTTGTTTTGTTGTTGATTCTACGTAAGCTATTTTCAAATGGGGCTTAATGCAGAGGGCATTCACTCATCAAGTGTGGATTATGTTGTGGCATTATGGCAGTGAAAGTAATTTGGCGAATGCACCGTTATGTGATGGGATATTAAATGGATTGAAATAGCATCGACAAGATTATATCTTTGTGCCTATGTGTATGTCAGGTCAGGCGGGTGCTGCACAGATGGGCAGAGCGTGTTATTGTAGAGCCCAGGGACAAAAGACAATAACGAGGTCAAATAGTAGAGAATAGAATAGAATAGAATTCACAATCCTTCTTCTGTTGAATGTTTTCACAGTCGTCCGTCATATACAGTATGATAATACATTAAAAGAAATATTTATATATATATCAGACTAATTTTGCCAGAATATGTAGCGGGTGGTCTCTAAACTCTCCCACATCTCCCATCCCAACTCCACGCCCTCCTGTACTACGGCTGTTGGTGGCAAGCCCTCTCCAGCATTGTCTACATTTTTCCAGAACAGCTAGCCAAACCCCCCCCCCCCGGAGATTTCTCACACGCTGCACCTCCACCCCTTAAAGAAATCATCCAACCACACTGACCGATGTTTGTGTGTGTTTGTATCACTTCACTCCTGGGGAAGATAAGACCACACGAAAGATGCTCCCCTGGTGACACCTCTGGAATCCCAGGCATGCTTCTGTGGAGCAGCGCAGACTTTTGGGATCGCTCCATTTGTTCAACGGCCCCCTCCCTTCACTCCTATTCTTAGAGACACTCACACAAAGTTGTAAATCTAGCACGTCCTTTGCAGTAGCGTGAACGAGCGGTGACTGAATTATGATAGCGTGTGTCGGTAGATAAATTAGCAAACATCTGAAGATGCAGTGGGGAGCATCTGGTGGACTCTTGGTGGGTCTCTTGGGTTCAACTGAGAGGATGCTATTAAAGTATATGTTGCATGTATGTACATGCATGCATATGCACATATAGTTTGTGTACCCTGTGCCAAACTCTAATGATACAAGTGTATGACTCCAATGATCATCACAGTCGTCTCAGCAGTGTGATGCTCTAATGATTCCACTGATGAATTAACCAGGAAGTAAACTAGATGCCTCCAATCTAAGATTGCTCCAGAGACAGAGACACCAGTTTACTGATTGAGTCAGTTTAATTATTTTAGCAAAGATTAACAAACATGTTACTACATGTTTTAAAGCCTCTTGAAGGCAAATTACAGATTATTGTCTGAAAATGATTTTGACTATATGATAAAGATAAGAGATTTATCGCCACGGTAGATGTTTACAGAAGATGCTGACATAAATGATCATAATAGGGTTTAGTTTCATTAAGTTTAGTCTCTTGCAACTTTTGGAAAATGACCGTGCATTTATTGTTTTTACATTTGGGAATTCTGCATTCGTAATTACCAGATGGGAGTGATGAGAACAGATGCAATTTCCGTGTTTTTATGACATACTTTTTGTAGCAGCAAGATTGAAGAGTCTTTAAGAATCAGGTTTTAATAAATGCAGTTTTACTTCAGTTAAATGGTCCAAAAGCACGGATTATGTTCCATGAATGTAACTCTTTATATAAAAACAAATGAGGAGGACTCTTAGCTAGAGTCACCCCTGCAAAAAAACAGTGTCCCCAATTTTTTGTTTCCCATGAGCACGAGCCTGACCAGCTGTTCTTGAGGTGACACGCTGCAGGGCGAAGGTCAAAGGTCATGCCCTCTGTGTGTGTGTATGTGTGTCGTTAGGGTTATTTTCTACTGAGGAGGAATGTGTCAATGTCGCTGACCCCATGTTTCATCTATTTACACCCCTGTTAGCACGACCTCTTCAGTCTAATCAGAGCACATAGATAGCACCAGATGCTTAGCTAACTGTCAAAATATGAACATTTTATGACACGTGAAGGACAAGAGGTGGAATTATTTGCTTTTTCAATGTTTTTTAGCCAAAAGTACCACATTAGCCATCATGGTTCAATTCAATGCCCATTTTTTCACATTGCAGAATAGAGAAGTGAGAATTTATGTAGTTCTAATTTTAATATTGGCAACTTATTGATGCGTTATCCTCTTACAACTGGAAAGACATTGATCTCAGTTTTGCATTTTGTATTTGAGTATTTGAAAGACATTCAAAGAAATAAAAGTAATTTCTTTCTCCCCAGAAACCCATTTGGTGTGAGTTGACAGTGTAAAATATTTGTCTGCTTAACTTGCCCCGCAGCTTTTGATGTAATAGCTAAGATGTACTTGCTAACAGCATGGTTATATGTTAGGTTACGACCTCAGTGTGTCTCCAGGAAACACGGTCTGTTTGCTCTACATGAGAAGTCCTGACTCCGTGTCTGGCTCCCTGGTTCATTCCCTTTAAAAGCACAAGTTTCCACCTTGGTGTTAAGTAATGAATTATGTACGCAAGTATGTGTGTGCAGTGGCTCGTCAGTGTTGTCTGCCCGTTAAAATACAAATAGCAGCAGCAGGGCGCCTGGCTAGCTCAGTCGGTAGAGCGGGCGCCCATGTGTGGCCAAGGCTCAGTCCTGGCAGCGGTGGACCCGGGTTCGAATCCGGCCTGTGGACCTTTCCGCATGTCATCTTTCTCTCTCCCCCTTTCCAAGACTCTATCCACTGTCCTATCAATAAACGCTTAAAAAATGCCCCCAAAATAATAATTTAAAAAAAAAAAAAAAAAAAAAAAAATACAAATAGCAGAAAGGGGCCTTGTTTACATTACAAAATAACAGTTGTGTGATGCTTAAGTGTCCACTTACAGTTATTTACCAAAAGTATTCAGGACTTTAAAAACCCTAATAATTCAAAGGCCTCGTCAGCACCTGTACTTTTTGCTCTTAGTACTTGTATGCATAATGGATGAAATCTAGGGCTGTCAATCGATTCAAATATTTAATCACAATTACTTGCATGATTGTCCATTGTTAATCAGGATTAATCGCAAAATAATCGCACACTTTTTATCTGATCAAAATGTACCTTAAAGGGAGATTTGTTAAGTATTTAATACTCTTATCAACATGGGAGTGGGCAAATATGCTGCTTTATGCGAATGTATGTGTACATTTATAATTGAAAATCAATTAACAACACAAAACAGAACACAGAAACCCTCACAGGTACTGCATTTAGCATAGAAAATGTGCAAAGTGGGCATGTCCCTTCATGCGTTAAGGAAATTAGTGGCGTTAAAACAAATTTGTGTTGACGCGTTATTATCGCGTTAACTTTGACAGCCCTAATAAAAATGTGCTTGTGTTATCTACTGAAGTAACAATATGCAGAACTCACTCATAAAGGAAGGTTTTAATAGTCCTCGGAGACCAGCAATAGCTAATGTTAAGGCATTTTGCATCATCAGAATTCCAGCCTGAAGTAGGCTCCATGATTGTACCCATGACTAAAACATTCCAGGGTAGTATCGTCACCAACAGTTGTCTGGTTTTCATTTGGTACTGCAGGGGATATGGTGGAGGCAGGTTAAGCACACAGCTTTCCTAAATTCTATACAAAACAATGAGGTTGCATGTAAAGATTTGTGACAACAAAAGGGATTATCTTCCATTAAATTGTTCCCCCTAGCAAGACGGACAAGCCCTGCACACCTCCTATCATCTTTTTACAGTATCCATCTGACTTTCTGTCTGGTAAAAAAATAAATTGCAGTATAAAAAGATGTGTTCTCACCTGCTCTGCCTTGACTTATTCACGTTATCGTTCGCCTGACTCATGGCTAAGAAAATCTTGCACGTGGCAACTCAAGTATTGCAGAATCAGTGAAAGATTGTGACTATTATTGCTCAGGTTATCCTGTAGATATCTCCAAATGACCCGGGCTTTGTCAGAGTGAGATGGTGAGAGAGGAGTCTCGGATAAGATGGCTTGAGAGTCTTAATAGTGCGAGAGATGCTTGTTATTCTGGGAACCATGTTTTCTTCTTCTTCTTCTTCTTCCCTTGCATGCGATGTGAGAACACATGCTTCGTATCAGCCGAGCGCAGTAAAAAATAAGTCTCCCAGAGGCTGAATGACTGACACGCACGTTCACATGCAGATGCGTTCATTCAGGCTGTGTGAAATTGTCCAATGAGGGAAGGCCGAATTTCCACACCTGCCATTCATGAGAGCCTTTCAGCTCGGTCACGTGGTTTAATCTTTAGCAGCTGCATGTTTTTAACCACTTTAATGGCTTAATTATGGAGAGGCTGAAGCCTGAATCTCTCGAACCTTTTACTCTTTAGTCAAGCTGCTGCATAGTATCCTAAAATATACATCATTTAGTTCATATATTTCACAAAAACATTAAAAAATCGCATTGTATTATTTTCTACATGCTTTGAAGCTCAACAAATCACACTGTGGTGTGATGCAATAGGAGGAGAGTATCGTCCTTGACTCAACTCCAGTCCCCATAGAAATGGACTTGTTTTTGCAGTCATGTGCTAATCTGCACAATGAGAACATCATCTCCTGAGATCTTCCTGCACCAAGAAATCATTTTATGATTTAGTTTAGCTCTGATCAGCTTTGCATTTAAAGTGATAGAAAACATGAGTTTAGGAGGGTATTCAGAGGCTTTTAATGATGTGTCCCAGTCCCAGCTTTTGATCGATATTAAGAGGTACTCTCCTCATCCTTGGGTGAAGTTCTTTGTCATATCTAGGTGGTTATTTTTCTTTACTCTCTTGTATTGACAGCGGAGTAAGGAATACTCTTAAATCATGCCTTTTGTTGAACTGCGAGGTTTTACAGGAGGTCTTGTCCAGGGAATTCTGTGTGTGATGTCAGAGTTGGGGTCATGTTGCACAGTGTGACAACACACAAGACTCCTTGTACAGATAGCTTGTTAAGCCAGTCATGAGGGTTCATTTGCAGCATTTTTGATGATGGTGAAGAAAACTAATGAGCGGATGTCGGGGTAATTGAGGAGAAAAGGGGGTTACAGGTTAAAGATTGGAAGGAGAACCGGAGTGAATGAGCAGACAGGTGGATATCTTTGAAGTAGTCAGACAAAGCCTCTAGCTTCCTTTTATCCTGTATTATTTGTTCATGGCTCCATCATTATTTGAAGAGGAGCTTTCCTCCTACAGATTCCCTAAGGCGCTGCCATCACTGTGAGGAGGAAGCCAGCCTGCCTACTGCACATAACACGTACAAACCCTGTACACACAAACAAAAGCACACATTTGTTATCATATACTGCGTCTTTCTTCAGTGTTCTCTCACTATGTGCAAACTCGGTTGTTTATGGTTTGTTACAGATGGAATATAGAGATGGAAATATGAATAGACATAAAAATATAGGACTGTTTTTACAAGCATTTGGGAGGTAAACAAACTTTTTAAAGCACCAGACAACATGAATCAAATGGTTTAGTTGTTGTCTAGTGTTAGTCTCTGAATTGAAAGACCTGTCAATCAATGTAAGAGTAATGGCAAGTTCCAATCTTGTGTTTTGAATTTTTGGCGAGATGACCCTTTTGTGTACATTTGGATCACTGATTATGCCTCTATACTTTTGATTATATCATTATTTCTTTCTTTTCATCCTTAGACACCTTGTCTGTATCCAGTAACGACGCCCTACAACCAGGCTCCAGCCAAACCCTGGGTCCTCACAGCTCGCCAGGCCCCAAACGACCCGGCAACACCTTGAGGAAGTGGCTGACCAGCCCCGTGCGGCGGCTGAGCTCCGGCAAAGCCGACGGCCACGTCAAGAAGCTCGCCCACAAGCACAAGAAGAACCGCGACGGCACGAGGAAGAACATGGACACGATGGCCGGGTCGCAGAAGGACTCCGACGACAGCGCCGCCACGCCGCAGGACGAAACCCTGGAGGAAGTAAGAACAGATAAAAGCAGTGGATAACTGATCACAACTGTCAAAAACACAGTTTTTACTAGTGATGTTACGTGATGTGCCGTGGCTTCGGAGCGCGTGTCGAGTAATCCAGGAAGTTTTCCGCGATGCTCGTATCGAGGCTTGTATCGTTTTAGACCAATGACGTCATTGATGACGTCCGAAGCCTCGCTGCCCGGTCATACCACATGACTGGTTCAGGAAGTGGTTCAGATCTTCACTGGTTGAACCAATGCCACTTTCCAGAAGTGACACAGAACACTAATATTACCACTCCTGCCATCATTATATTATATTACACTACAATACAATTCAATTATTAACCAAAGGATTGGTTTACACACATAAGATGCATTACTCATAAACCAATTACAGTTTATTATACATGTATGTTATATACTCATACTATACTTACTAGAAAATAGACATTATGTTATATATTATATAGATATAAATGGATAACATGGTAATATATGTTTTTTTTCATTGTTTATAGTCATTCCCAACAGCCTTTACTGGTGCAAAATACAGTATATCACAGATCACATGGTTAAGATCATATCTGCCTGTTTTACACTCTTTGACCACCAGGTGTTTTGGTGTGCTCATGAAGCCTCGAGAAATGAACCCTTTTCCGAACCAATTTGCTGGAAAGCTTCAATGCTTCATGAAGCTTCATCTCGCCGTCACCAGTTTTTACAATCATTGTTCTCTTTCTCTCTCTCTCTCTCTCTAGCGTATGCGTAATGAGGGGCTGAGCAGTGGTACCCTGTCCAAGTCTTCGTCATCAGGCATGCAGAGCTGCGGTGAGGAGGAAGGAGAGGAGGGAGCCGACGCTGTCCCTCTACCTCCCCCTATGGCCATCCAGCAACACAGCCTGCTGCAGCCCGACTCCCAGGACGACAAGGTTGGTCACACGGGGCAATCTAAATACATAATACTGTATGCATAACTATACATGGTCACAGACAGTGTCATGCAGAAAACTCAATGCACAAAAGACCCAAGACACATGTGGGTTGTGTTTTGCATTGAAGCGTAACCGGAACAAAATAGATTTATGTGTTTTCACACAGTATTTAAAATGGGCCAAACATGCTTTTGCTTCATCAGCAATATGACGGCACATAAATACAGATGTTGTTTACTTTAAATGGGGGGAGGGTTGCATTATGTAAATATAAGATGACATAGATAAGTGCAGGCACACACAAAATAGATTGCTCTTCACAGGAAGATGCCTATTAAACCTTTTGAAATTTCAAACTTAGATGTGTTAATATAAAGAAATATATATATATATATTTTGTTCTTTTCAAAATTGCTAATTTCTTAATTATTTTAGCCACTTTAATCTTAATTTAAGCAGCCAGATTTCTGTGTTTGGTTCCACATAGAGGTCCACACAAAGCTTACGATCACACAACTAAACTTTTACGTTGCCACTAATAATAACCTTTCTTTTTTTCTCTTATTTTCTTGATGGTTGCATGTCCCTCCCTCCAGCATTACGTTGACTTCTGTTCTGCTTCTCTTCTTTCCCAGTTCCCCTATCTCTCCATGTAAAAACCACTTCATCATCTCCGCTTCTTTATAGAACTTCTTTCTTGCCTTTTTGTTTTCTTACTCTCACCAACTAACTTCCATGCCCGTGGAGTGTAATTGTTCTGCTGTTGCTGAGGTGAATACTCCATTCACGTGTTGCTGCAGTGGTCAGGTGTTTTGTGGGACTAAATGGGGAATTCCCATTAAGTCTGGCTTTGAACAGGGGAATCCTTTGCCTGCCACTATGCCTCAGACTGGGCTCTGTCGCAGACGCAAACGTTCCTTCCAATGGAGTATTGAGCAACACTGTTTGCTGTATATACGTTGTTTGACTAATCATGGTGCTCGTGCTTGAAGAGCAGTCCAATCCCAGAGCTTGCCCTTGACCTAAACCCACCTAATAACTGTTAACCCTGTTTCCCCGAGACCAGTCTGTGATTGGCTCCAACTTGCCCCATAGTTAACCCTTTTATTAGGGCGATCACACCCACCAAGTTCTTATTTGGGCATGTGGAATATCGGGGTCCAAACTCAACAATGGTGAGCCTGATCACATACAGTAGCCATTGAGAATGTAAGACTCCTGTACGCATGCAGCTCTGCCAAGTTTTTACTTTTATCTATCGTGTTTATACTTTAACCGTTAACTTTCTTCCACTTTCTCTCCTTTTTTCCAGTCCGCATCTCGTCTGTCCGCTCGTCCCAACAGTTCAGAGACACCCAGTGCTGCTGAACTGGTCAGTGCCATCGAAGAGCTGGTGAAGAGCAAGATGGTGAGATAAAAAATCCTAAACAAAACTCACAAGTACACGCAAATGTGGCACGCAAGAACAATTCTGATAGATTGATGTACAAGCACATGCACACTTTTTGGTGTTGTTGACAGAGAATGGCATCATGGTCTACTAGTCATCTGTCAGGCCTGTGACTCACTATGCCAGCTGTCCACTGTTCCAACAAATGGGCATTGCACTCTGGCCAATATCCCCAACACACGCATGCCCACTGGCTTATATACAGTATGGACACATACCAAAGTAAAGATAATACAGTTAAATGAATCATGCTGTCCAAAAGATGAGATCACATACTGTAAATATTCTTTCAGCCTCTGTTTTTTTTTAGCTCAGTGACAGTTCTTTCTACCTTTTCATCCCTGTTTTCCCCCCTTTGTTCCTCCTCTCCTCGCCTCCGTCCTCCTCTTTCCTCAGTCCCTGGAGGATCGTCCCAGTTCTCTGTCAGTAGAGCAAGGCGACAGCAGCTCTCCCTCTCTCAACCCCTCCGACAACTCCCTCCTCTCCTCTTCCTCACCCATCGACGAGGTGGAAGAGCGCAAGTCTGGCTTCTTCAAGAGGAGACAGTGAGTTACGATCCTGTGTCGTGTTAGAGTTCTGATAAACAAAAGCTGCTCGAAGTTCAATCAGTTAATCACGTTTGTCTTCATTTGTGTGCTTATATGGAACATTTCTGATGTTCATCCACAGCTGAGTGCATTACATTTGTATTACACGGTGACAATTTCTGCTTTGTGTCTCTCAGTTATGTGCTTCTGGAGCTGGTGGAGACTGAGAGAGACTATGTCAGAGATCTGGGATCAGTGGTGGAGGTAAAAACAGATATTGCAGTATCTTAACATGAGCTTTCAAGAGATTGCTTTTTTTGGTCGGTGTTTGCTGTATGTTTTACAAATGAGTCGACTTTCCTCCCCTCAGGGCTACATGAGCAGGATGAAAGAGGAAGGAGTTCCAGATGACATGAGAGGAAAAGACAAGATCGTCTTTGGAAACATCCACCAGATCTATGACTGGCACAAAGAGTATGTCGGCAGTCTTCTCCAGTTAACATGGCCTACAAAATCCCATTACAAATGTTGTATTAGCTGTCCCAGCGTGAAGACGGACAACATAAAATAGAAATACAGGCAGTATCATGTTCCTTGGCAGGTTAAATCATGTGTTTCTCTCTTGATTGGTTCACAGTCTTTTCCTGGGAGAGCTTGAGAAGTGTTTGGAGGATCCTGACAGGTTGGCTCCTTTATTCGTCAAACAGGTGAGAAACCTACATTTTATTGAATTTAAAAGAAAGAGTAAAGAAATGATATTGTCTAAGCTGTCTTATTTTTTCTCACTTCTAAAAGCTACCTTTGTTTCTGTTTTTGTTTTTTCATTTGCAGGAGCGGAGGCTACACATGTACATCGTCTACTGCCAGAACAAACCGAAATCTGAGCACATTGTGTCAGAATACATTGACACTTACTTTGAAGTAAGATTATTTTTACACCTACACCAAGCCTACAGAATGTTCTCTCTATGTTGTATTGTCCAGGTGATTTCAGTATAGAGATCATAATGTTTGTATCTTTCATCAGGACCTCAAGCAGCGACTGGGCCACAGATTGCAGATCACTGACCTGCTGATCAAACCCGTCCAACGTATCATGAAGTACCAGTTACTACTGAAGGTAAATCCACCGTAGTGTTCTTTCTTTGCATGCTGCATTCAGGCTAAGTAAAAGTACTTTTCATATTGGACATATTGATCAACAACATTTTTCTATACATTTTACCTCTTTCACAGGATCTTCACAAAATTACTAAGAAGGCTGGAGCGGATACGACTGAGCTGGAGGTAATGTGATGCCCTAGGTTGCAAAGTTAAAGTGATGATGTACAATAAATTATTGCTTACGCTAAGAAGTTTCTTTTACTCTCATGTCCTATTACAGAAAGCTGTGGAGGTGATGTGTGTGGTTCCCAAGCGCTGCAATGACATGATGAATGTTGGGCGCCTTCAAGGCTTCGATGTAAGACTGCTCTTTATCCTCTCAGAAGTTTGTGTGTGTGTGTGTGTGTGTGTGTGTGTGTGTCTGTCTGTCTGTCTGTGTGTGTGCGCTTGGACAACTATACTGAATTAAATAAGGTATCAATGTAAATAGTTTATAATCTGCAGAAATCAATTTCTAATTTCATTCAACTGCCACTAGATGTCAGTGTGCCCTCATTTTTGCAGATATGTTAAAGTACTGAAGGTAGTTTGTGTGGTATTAGACATTGCTTTTGTTTGTTTTTTTCTCTTGCCTATACCAAATTTGAATTATGAAAACTTATTTATTTAAGTTTAGTTAGTTATAAAAAACATCCTTCCTGATTTCCTTTGTCTCTGCTCTCCCTCTTTCTTCAGGGTAAAATTGTGGCACAGGGCAGATTGCTCCTCCAAGACACCTTCATGGTGTCAGACCAGGACGGAGGACTTCTGTCCAGGATGAAAGAGAGGAGAGTCTTCCTGTTTGAGCAGATCGTCATCTTCAGCGAACCCATAGACAAAAAGAAGGGCTTCTCTTCTCCTGGCTACCTCTTCAAGAACAACATCAAGGTGAGTGCAAGCTCAATAAAATTGCAGACAGATACAGTTAGAGCAAAATACAAGCCTCCGACAATTGTTAAAATGACGCTGTGTATGTCTACGCATGTTCACGTACTGTAGATTGCACTGTAGCTTCCTAATCACAACATCTCCCCTTTGCCATTTTAATCTGCCACTATTCCTCTTCCAGGTGAGCTGGTTGGGTTTAGAAGAAAATGCAGACGACCCCTGCAAGTTCACGCTCACCTCCAGATCATCGAGTGGCACCCTGGAGAGGTACACCCTCCATTCGATGAGCCCTGGAGTCAGTCAAGTCTGGGTGCACCAGGTCAGCCAGATACTGGAGAACCAGCGCAATTTCCTTAATGGTAAGAGAATGACATATTACTGTCCATACAAAATTACAAGCTTACACCAAAATGATGCTGGACTATGTCCTTTAGCGGGAATGTGCACATGTTTTCAGGATTGTACTGGAACTTTTTCAACCTAGCGGAATAAAATCTCCAGTGTTTTCTTAAGGTTTTCTGTTTTTACTCAAATATACTATTGTGACATGACTCAAATCTCGCCCCTTATCCTCTCCCACAGCTCTGACATCCCCCATAGAGTACCAGAGGAACCACGTAGGTGGTGGCGGGCCGGGCGGTCCACCCAGCAGTAGCAGCGGTAGTACTGGAGGCCTGCCAGGAGGCAGCAGTCCCAACAGTACCTCCAACATGGGAGGGGGAGGTGGCGGCGGCGGCTCTGGAGGATCAGGGAGCAGCTCCTCTTCTCTGTGCGGCCCTCGCTCCCGACCCTCCCGCATCCCCCAGCCATCCTCACGCCTCCCCCAGCCCGTCCACCACCACCATCCCCCGGGCCCCGAGGGGCCCGACAGATCAGCAGGTATGTGGTCACCCTGCCACCCTCAGTCCCTCCCCTCTAACCCCTACTCAGACACCACCACCAATGGAGAGGTGTTAGCCTCAGAGGTCCCTATGATGAGGATGCTGGATAGTCCTCATGGAAGTAACAGTAATAACAGTAACAGGGCATCAGACAGCATGGAAGGCAGTGTCAAACCGGGTCTGGGGAGCTATGAAGAAACCCAGAAACATCAAACAGCTGCTATACCACAGATGGCCGTGGCTCCTCTGAATTTGCCCCTAAAAAACCCTCGAGTTGGGAAGGTTTCTCCTCTGATTTCACCTCAGTCCCCTGGAGGTGGAGGAAAGGAAGCAGTTGTCCCCTCCAGCCCAGCTCATAAAGGCAACGCCTTCTGGGCTATGGTCCCTGCTATGCCTCCCTCTCCCGCCAGCCGGCCTGGTTCCTTCTCCTACCCCAATGACAGTGGTGGTGGAGGGGACTCTTTGGGCAGAGGAAGCCACGGGACGCCCTCTCATCACCGCCACTCCACCCACAGTAAGGACATAGACCGTATGAGCACCTGCTCCTCCACCAGCGAGCAGTCCATACACTCCACCCAGAGTAACGGGGTAAGATGCCAAGTCGAGGCCCAGGCTTTAGTGAGGCCTAAAGCCACTCACTAGTCACTAACCCACCCTCACTGACTGACTGGCTGTCTCGTCAGTCACCCTGCTGCTGGCTCTGAGAATGGCTTGTACATGCAACGACTACCACACTGGAGATTAACGGCTATCTGAGTGCACTAACTTCACCAACAGTGTGTGTGAGAGAGAATTTTCTGGCTCTCCCAGAATGTACTAACAGTGTGGATCTGACTCGGAGCACCTGTTGTATCTGCTTTCTTGGACTCTCTGAGCTTCAGTATGTGTTTGCTTCTCTACTGCAGCTAATAGACACTAACAAATTGTTTAAAAAAAACACCATTTCTCTTCGATCTTTTTCACTCATACTTCCACGGGAATATTCTCATACGATAATCAGTGGTCAAAACTTTGTCACAGATGAGGAGCTCTTTCACATACTACCTACTTCCTGTAATGGTTAGGCTTGAGACAACACCAGCTGCTGTTTGCTTCACTTCAACCTGCTCTGTCTCTCTTCAAGCTGATAGTGTCTTCTGCATTTCTTCGTGGAAATAGTTTGTTTTTTTTACTTCAACCTCACTCTGTCCTTGGGGCATCAAAGTTCTTTATTTCAGCATCCGACCTGAGGATCATAACTTCTGCTTCACATCTTATCAGAACACGACTTCTGTTTTATGAAATTACTTGTCAGTCATCGCTGCGTAGATGGAAACAATTGCTTTAACCATATCTGTACATAATAAAAATCATTTTTCAAAGCTTCCTGCATGCATCAAGAATAATAGCAAGGTCATTTGTGTGCATTACCGTCAATCAAATCCTGCATTTGATTGGTGTGAAAATACTGATACAATTCTGTACTTCCCCTTTTCAGGAATAAATGTGCATGTGTGTATTTCAATGTATGTGTGTGTGTGTGTGGTTTGCGTGCATGTGCAGTCTCACATTGTGCTTTGTTTAAACACGTGTTTAAGTCTAAAGTTGTGCAATCTTCTTCTCTGACAGAGTGAAAGCAGTAGCAGCAGCAGTGTGTCCACCATGTTGGTGACCCAGGACTATGTGGCAGTGAAGGAGGATGAGATCAGTGTGGTGCAGGGTGAGGTGGTCCAAATGCTAGCCAGCAACCAGCAAAACATGTTCCTAGTGTACCGGGCCTCCAATGAGCACTGCCCTGCCGCTGAGGGCTGGATCCCTGGCTACGTATTAGGACATACTTCATCCTCCGTCACACCCGAAACACCTGAAGGAACCATTAAGTAAGAATACGACACATTTCTCCTGTTCCTCAGACGAAAAACAAGCAGGTGCAAATTTGTTATTATGTAAGAATAGTATAGAAACTGAGATTTCTCGCTTCTTTTTTTGTTTGCTTTAGAAAATCATTATCATGGCATACAGCACTCCGTATCCGCCGAAAGTCTGAGAAGAGAGACAAGGACGGCAGGAAGCTGGAGAACGGCTACCGCAAGTCTCAGGACGGCCTGGCCAACAAAGTCTCTGTCAAGGTAGAGAGTGTGAAGATATGTTTTTTTTTACAAACCCAATTCATTTGCTCTTTACATTTAAGTTTGTGCAAGAAATCTAATTCTGTCCTTACATTTTCATTACAGCTTCTAAATCCCAACTTCATCCATGATGGTACGTACACATTGTTGCTTTTGACCAAGGAGTCGACGGGCTGTCACTTTGAAACTTGTAACTTTTAACATATATAGTAGGGCTGTCAATTGATTCACATATTTAATCGTGGGAGTGGACAAATATGCTTGCTTTATGCAAATGTATGTATATATTTATTATTGGAAATGAATTAACAACACAAAACAGTGATAAATATTGTCCAGGTACTGCATTTAGCATAAAAATATGCTCAAATCATAACATAGAAAACTGCAGCCCATCAGACAACAACAGCTGTCAGTGTGTCAGTGTACTGACTTGACTATGACTTGCCCCAAACTGCATGTGATGATCATAAAGTGGGCATGTCTGTAAAGGGGAGACTCGTGGGTACCCATAGAACCCATTTTCATTCACATATCTTAAGGTCAGAGGTCAAGGGACCCCTTTGAAAAAGGTCATGACAGTTTTTCCTAGCCAAAATTGAACGTAAGTTTGGAGCGTTATGTAGCCTTCTTCCCAACAAACTAGTATGACATGGTTGGCACCGATGGATTCCTTTGGTTTTTGCTACAGCCCGTTATAACCTAAAAATTGCAAGTTGTGTTGCGTTAAAGAAATTAGTGGCATTAAAACAAATTAGCGTTGACACGTTATAACTTTGACAGCTGATTTATGGTTCCTCTCTCTCATCATCTTTGTCCTCTATTCTTTCTCTCCAGCTCCTCCAGAGTTCCTCATCCCTGTCAGCGATGTAGCATGTGAGGGTGGCGACAGCGTCACTCTGAGGTGTAAAGTGTGTGGTCGACCCCGGGCCACCGTCACTTGGCGGGGACCTGACAACAACACTCTGAGCAACAACGGACACTACAGCATCACTTACAGGTGACAGCATATATCTTGACTTGAATTTGAAGTGAATGAAGCATCAGGTTCGTGGGATATGAAGCCTTATTTCTAAGAAATATAAAATGCTACTGTACATTTGGCGTCATGTGCAATTCATAAAGTTGCATCTTGTTTGATGGTTTATCTCTCCTTTTCTTCCTTCTCTCTACAGCGAGACAGGAGAGGCAGCTCTTCGTATCCTGGGAGTGTCTGTAGAGGACAGTGGTGTGTACACCTGTGTTGCCACAAATGTAGCAGGCTCCGTCATCTCCTCCGCCAGCCTCAGAGTCTCAGGTGAGAGTCCTGTCATGGTAGAAACTATTCATTTGCCAGTGAGCTACCTGGGATTTTTCTGTAAAGCTTAATTATTGGGTTCTAACATCACTTCGGTTTTGAACCACTAAAACTGTACATATTTATTTGAACTTTAATTTATGTCAAACAAAAAACAAAAAGTCCTGCTTACAGTACATTAAATGGGTGTGCTTGCTTTGAAAAGCATACTCCTGTTTAGTGTACTTAATCCAGTCTTAATGTGTCCTCAGGAACCCCTGATGATGGCAGTGAAGTCCTCTGGAAAAGCAGCTTTGAGTCTCACTACACAGAAATCGCTGAACTCGGAAGGTAAGAATGTACCAATACCTCCCCCTTTTATTTGAACTCTTATTGAGTGCGTTCACACGGACATGAATAACCTGTTTATGATCGGGTTTTGGAAATATCCTTTTTCTTTGTTTGAGCATGTAAACACCATATCCCGAATATGATCAAATCCGGGATAAGCCTCATAATCGGTAAACACACTCACTGTTTGGCTACCATGTGGTGTTCCTTGACCACATCAAAGCTAATAAACTCTCAATATTACTGACATTGTTACCAATGACATTAATATTAGTAGTTAGGTAATTGAACCAACGGTATTTGGATGAGAAGGAATTTAAATGTCTTGCTAATTGACTACAATACCTACTATCTTATGACATAGACTCATCTGACAAAATCAAATGCATGTATCATCCCCAACTGATTTTGCCTGTTCAATCCAGTCCAGTCAAATACAATATAGATACAGTAAATGTTGAGGGAGAACGTTAAAGGATGGTTGTCACAATTTGAAACAGGTAAAGCACTCACTGAAGGATTTGAAAGTGTACCTGAGATCCTGACTTACATAAATGGAACATTATATTAAATAGGTATTCATATATTCTTCTAAACCTAATAATTTCCTCTCCCCAGGGGCCGCTTCTCAGTGACTAAGCGGTGTGACCAGAAGGGGAGTAAACGGACAATTGCAGCAAAACACATAAACAAGAAGCTGCTGCGTCGAGAGCAGGTGCTGCAGGAGGTCCGACTCCTACAGGCTGTGGACCATCCCAACCTGGTCAGGCTGCTGGACACGTATGAGACGGCCAACAGCTACGTACTTGTACAAGAGATGTAAGTACAGTTGTGTTTCCCATGTAGCTGTTGTGACTGCTCGTTGTTTTAAAAAATAGAAATTATGAATTTCAAGTGACTTACAAATGCATTATGTGTTTCTGTTTTCAGGGCAGACCAGGGACGTTTCCTGGACTACATCGTGAGCTGGGGCAACCTGACGGAGGAGAAGGTGGCTCTCTACCTCAGAGATATTCTTGAAGCTGTCCACTACCTGCACAGCTGGAGGATAGCACACCTCGATCTCAAAGTAAATACATATTCTGACATCAGTGTAAATAATTAGTAGATTAATAGATTAGTTGATTAACACATTAATTGGCAGGTGTTTTGATTATCAATAATTTAAGTATTTTTTAAGCAAAAAAATGCTAAAATGATCTGGTTCTAGCTTCTTAAATGTGCACATTTTCTGTTTTTATTTCTCTAATGTGATAGCAAAATGAATATCTTTGGATTTTTGACTGTAAGTTAATATTTTAAGACATGCTCATGGGCTCTAGGAACTAGGTTTTACAAATTGGTCACTGTCAAGAAACCTCTTTGATGCATAAATTGTAGGGCTGTCAATCGATTAAAATATTTAATCGAGATTAATCGCATAATTATCCATAGATAATTGCAATTTTTATTCGTTCAAAATGAACCTTAAAGGGAGATTTGTCAAGTATTTAATACTCTTATCAACATCTGAGTGGGAAAATGTGCTTGCTTTATGCAAATGTATGTATAGATTTATCATTGGAAATCAATTAACAACACAAAACAATGATAAATATTCTCCAGAAACCCACAGGTACTGCATTTAGCATAAAAAATATGCTCAAATCATAACATGGCAAACTGCAGCCCAACAGGCAACAACAGCTGTCAGTGTGTCAGTGTGCTGACTTGACTATGACTTGACTCAAACTGCATGTGATTATCATAAAGTGTGCATGTCTGTAAAGAGGAGACTCGTGGGTACCCATAGAACCCATTTACATTCACATATCTGGAGGTCAGAGGTCAAGGGACCCCTTTGAAAGCTAGTATGACATGGTTGGGACCAACGGATTCCTTGGTTCTAGTTTCACATGATGTCAGTATTTTCACTCTAGTTTTAAAACTGATTGTGTTAAATGCGTTAAAGAAACTAGTGGTGTTAAAACAAATTTGCATCAACGTGTGATTCTCACATTAACTTTGACAGCCCTAATAAACTGTAGCCTCATGTGGGGGTTTTTTTATTTTAATTTAAGTGTCACAAGAATGAACAAACCACCCCCACAGTTTAGCCCAGTGGATGTGCTGGTGTTAAGAACGATGTTTCTGTGGCTCTAATGTTCATGCCTAAAGTTTCCTCTCCTCCCGCAGCCAGAGAACATAATGGTGGAACATGCGTCTTCCCAGCCAGTGCTCAAGCTGACAGACTTTGGTGATGCCGTTCAGCTGAATCCTCCCTCCTTCTACATCCATCCTCTCCTGGGGAGCCCAGAGTTCTCTGCTCCTGAGCTGATCCTGGGTCAGCCTGCCTCGCTGATGTCTGACCTCTGGAGCTTAGGTCTGTAACTAAGCACAAGTAGTTTTGTAACTTGTATATAACATCAGAGGAATTTAGAAATACATAGTCATGCAGGTGACTTGTTACACACATGCCATTATTTCCTGTTGCTAACTAATTGACTGACCGATTTATTGATCTATCTGCTGGATGATTTACAGGGGTGGTGACCTACGTTGTACTAAGCGGCGCCTCTCCCTTCCTGGATGAGAGTTTGGAGGAGACGTGTCTGAACATCTGTCGCCTGGACTTTAGCTTCCCTGAGGACTACTTCCAGGGTGTGAGCCCAGCTGCCAGGGACTTTGTCTGCCTGCTGCTCCAGGGCGAGCCGGAGCGACGGCCTTCTGCGGCGTCCTGCCTGCAGGAGCCGTGGCTCCAGCCTCGAGGTGCAATAAACACTGGCCACGCCACCTTAAATCACACGCTGCCACCATCCCAGAATCATCACATCTCACATCTGGACACCTCCAGACTCATTTCCTTCATCGAGAGACGGAAACACCAGAACGACGTTCGGCCCATTGGCACCATTAAGGCCTTCCTTCACAGCCGCCTGCTCAACCACATCTAACCAAACAGGTCACTAGGGAGATGTGACAGCAACATGTACTGTAAACACCTGTTCCTGCATTGTTGTGGTATAGAAGGAATTCCTACCTGTCCAGCACACTATGGAGGATGCGTAACAAGTTAACTTTGTTCAGTTGAGCTGTGCTACTGAGAGGACCACCAGCAACATTTCCACAATGATCACCTTTTCCTTCACTAAGCCACAAAAGTCCTGCTGCTGCTGACTGACCGACCTCTGCTGATAAACCCTTTGACTCTCCCCAACTCCCCTCCTTAACCTTGGCATATTGTCATTATGCCTGCACAACAAATGAACTGTTGGAATCCGTTTGAGATTTCAAACCTCGACTTAGCAGGGAGAGAAAACCAAGCTTTCTCAACAAGCTTCCTCAGCAAGTTTGAGCAAGTCTTGCGTTTCGGACAGTGTTGAAACAGAGGAAATAGAATACTGTATAATAAGAGTAATTCAGGCTGCTTTCGGTTGAACACAAGAAAATGTTTTTTTTTGTAACGAGAGATTACTTTTTGTAAATGAAACCATGTACAGCGAGGAAACAGAGAACTGTCTTTATTCATACCTTTTGGAAAACAAAGGTGAGTTAGTAAGTAGAAAGAAATGAGAACGAGAAGTGAGATGTGTGAACAAAGTGGCACCCATCAGCAGGGTCCACTTACTCGAGAACACGATGAAGACCAAAACCACGTTTTCCAGAAACACATTATAGTTACATTCAGTGCAATAGTGCAGTTTGCTTATCTTTATGCCCCCCGTTCAGTTTGAAAGGTGAAATCATTTCAGTTTGTGACACTTAAGAGAAACTAAATTAACTTGAACAAGCGTTAAAGCTATTCGGCAAAGCTTCTCAGATTTTTACCTGCATCCGCCTTATTTGTAAATAACGTATTCCTGCCTTTCATTCTCATTTTGAAGAATTTGTCTCAAACGAACAAAAGCTATTTTCATTTGCCGAGTATTAGTGCAGATGTTGAGGTAAGTCACTCCCCGCGGACCCTCAGCAGCTGGATTCTCACTATGAACAAACCGCTACTAGAAATGCACTCGTATTTTGCATCAATTCCCATGTGCAATGTTGCAGCTTTAACATTTATGCAACTATTTATGAAGACTTTGTGTTGTAGCCGTATTCTTAAAAAGGCATGTACGTACCTGGTACTGCGATAGATGTCTGTATTGTGTTAACTCTTATGTATTAAGTTCAGTATTAATATCTGCAAAACCCCCAGACAAGAGGAGGGGTTTTGGGAAATAATGTATAAAAATGTGTATCTATAAAATATAGGCACTTATGCTTTCATTTTGTCATTATTATTATTTTCCGTAACAATACCAAAGTTGACTTTGCTTTTCTTTTCCTGCTAAAATGTGTGTGTTTTTCTTTTTTTATGATTTTTCATGTTAAGTTATAACAGACCACACTGAACCAGGACATGTGAGTGTTTCCATAGGTTCAGTCTGGCTTTATTTATTCTTATTGTAATAAGAAATTGTTTGGTGGATTCTTGCTGAAAAAAAACTAATATTTCACTCGTCTTTTTTCAAGCTGTGCACAAAGTGGTTTTGCTGTGTGAGTTTGTTTGGCTTTTGTAGGTAGATGCTGGTGTATGTCGCTACATTTTTTTTTTTTTAGCATCTCAGTTTGATGTCACGAGACAGACTTGGTTGACATGTTAACCAAGCTGGAAAATGTCTCATTGTGGCCCATTCACCACAGACTTTAAATTAAAGGAGAATGCATTAAACCTTTTCGGACACACACAAATCTTGTACCACCAATAGTTCAACTGTATCCCCTTTGATAAATATCATTCAGCATTAACAGGTTTCTGCCATGAAAAGGTCTCTTCCAGTTATTTTCATTTGAATGAGTTGATGTCTTTTTGGTTACGAAGTTGTTGAAAACTTCTTTTTTTTTTTTAAAGTGCCAGTTGAGGGAATCGACCTAGAGAGATGGGTGGGACTAAAAACGTGCATTGTTTCTTATTTTATTTGAAGGTTGTAAGAGTTACTGTCTGATTTGATGTTAAAGAAGTCAATACCATGTTGAGTTCAATGGTTTCTCGTTGGTCTGTACAGTCTAAGTCTCTCATTTTGTGTCATTTTTATTTATTGGTGTGGATCTAGGTTTCCCAAAATCATCCTGTTAATCAGTTTATCAAATTCTCTTAAAGCCTATTCATGGGAGAACATGATCTACTGTAAGTAATAAAATGCCTTTGGGAAACCCAGCTTATACATGATGTAAAGATGTACAGAGAGGGTCGGGCAGTTTGCCCACACCCAGGATGTAAACCTCATAACTATGTCATATTTTAAATACACATAGAACATGACTGCAGCAATGTCATTTTGAATGTCTTATTATGACTTATTTTTAATTTTGCATGTATATTTCTCTGTACAGAAGATTGTGTTTACATGTTACTAAGTGTTGTAAATATTTTATTTTGTCTTCTGTTATTTTGCCATTAAACGTACAAGGAACAACTGTTGTCTCTGAAACCTTATGAGCACGTACAGTACAGTATACCGGCGTTCACCCACACGTGAAAATGTAGCTTGTCTTGAAAGTAGTATTATTCATTCAGTGTTTCCCATAACCTTTGAGGGATGGAAGGCGACGCGATGCTGTATTCCGGGCACGAGTAGAAGGCAGGGAAAAACCCTGAACATTCAAAATGAAAACAGCATAAAGGTATGAGACATAAAGGTTTATTTTATTTGTTTTCATTTCAAACTAGAACCCGTAAGAAAAGCACCATCAGCTTCACATGTGGTTTAATATCTTTTAATACACAGGTGAGCATGATGAATTTGATATGGAGACAAAGGAGGGGAAAACCTATTGTTTGCAAAGGTGAAAAGCAAGGTGATAAAGGTGATGTGTGTATTGATACTGAGCGTGTGTACAGTTTGTACTGTGATTAAGATTGTGTCTGAGATAACCCGTAAAAAAGTAGCAGAGCGGATGTTGCTGATCTTATCTGTCCTCTGCAGATGCTGCTACTGTGCATGAATCAGTAGGCCGTACAATTCCCCCACCTCCTTAACCCATTTCTAATGTCAGCTTCTCATGTTTTCATAGAATAAAACCAAGAAGTTACCAGAAAGACAGTCATTAGGCCTTTATATACGATCATTTTCATCTTTATGCATGTGTTGTTTGAAGAAACCACAAAAAAATGTGTTAGTAAGAAGTCATTTATTGTGAAGTTGTAGTCTCGTAAATTCAACAGATTCAAATATTTACAAAATTCAAGCTTTGTTTTTTACATAAACTAACAGCTGATCTGCCAATTTACCAGTTCACCTGCAGTACCTGCGTCTGCACGCGATTAAACACAATACTGTTTTTGTGCACGAGGTGTGAAATGACACCTTTTTATCAGGTGTGACATGTGTGTTGTTTTTCTCAGCAACAGCAGCAGTAAATATTTTGCATGAAACCACAGAGGATATGTTTGTCACGGTCTAAATTTCATGCAAGAGCTGTCAAAAGGAGCAGCAGGTACTCGATGGTGAGGACTGAATCAATGTTAAAATAGATATAAAAGTGCTGTGTGCTGAGGTAGCAGGCTGGCTTCAGAAAGTGGCTGTCCTTTCATATTAAGATAGCTCTCTGATTGGCTGACTCACACGGAAGTGGGAACGAGTGAGAAGGAGAGAAATGGATATGTGGAGATATATATACAGTATATATATGCTTGTTGAAACAGGCTCCTGGTGATAAAGTTGTTTTGGAAGCAGTTCTAGCTGCCACACATCAAATGTAACCTTCAACTGATTTACAATATATATAGAATACTTTATTGTCTACTTTTTGCATACAAAAGGCAAATATTTGTCTTTGGTTTGCATGTGCAAAAACTGCTATTAAAAAAGGCACATTAAAACACAACATCACATCCAGACAGGACACATTAAAACACATTAACATAAAAACTCAATACACCAATAGAAGCTACATTAAGTGTAATAGTGTGATGCATCCTGGCACAGTGCATTTTATGTGATGGTTTACAAGTTTGGTTTGGCCCACTAACAAATGCTGCATGACATTTCTATTATTGGCTATATGATTTTCAATATTTCCCCTTTTGTGAGAAAAGGGGCCGCTTCTGGGTATCCTTTTGTCTCCGTCCCCCACTGAATACATCATTCACTCATACGTCGAAAGCTCTTTTCATGGTTTTAACAAGTGAAACCCTGAGTTGACTCAACAAGTTACCAAGTCATGTACGCCTATGACCATTAGTGAGAGGGATTTTCTCAGTACTCTCTGAGAAATACTTAGAAAGTCAATCTCTGAAGGGAAAATGGGGGTGATTGTCACATACACAATCAGATTGTGTGAACAGTCATGGACTGGAAGGTTATTATCAAAAACAGTGTACAGTGCGTCCAATGTGTAACCAGGTTCTGCAAGACCACTAGATGGCACTAAAGAGCTGATTTAATGGTTTAATGATCACACACAGGAAACAATTTGTCAAACATCAAGTTGCATGGTTGATTAAAGTAGCACCAGTGAGGTTAATAGTAGCCTACATATAGTACAATAGTAGTGAGGAGAGAATATCTCACATTATGGAAAACAAAATAAACCATCCACACAGTTTCCATTGTTAGATTAACAATGAGTTCACAAAAATAATTCAGCTCCTTACAGCACCCTTCACCCTTCGAGAGTATCAGTAGATGGAAAAGAAATTGCTCAAGTCTCTCACACTCGTTTTTTAGGCATTTTAGTTGATGAAAAATTCAATTGGAAAAAACATATACATTTTATTTGTAATAAAACTGTGAAGTCACTATGAATCATCAGCAAACTAAGAAGTTTCGTAAATGTTTCTTGTTTATTAACCTTATATTATTCCATGATTTATCCTTATCTGATTTATGGTAATATTGTTTGGGCAAATACATAGCCCTCCAATCTTCATAAACTTTATTTGTTGCAAAAACTATTTGTAAGATTGGCAAATTTGTCAAACTGTAAGGAGGCTTCTTGCTCACTGTTCAGGAAACTGAACATTCTTTCAGTTTATTACATAAATATTCATCAGATATATGTGTTTATATATAAATATATGTTCTTGCCTTCTTCTTTACCATCATCATTTAGCAACTTCTTTAAATCTAATTCTCAAATTCATTCACATAATACTAGACAGGTTAGTCATCTTCACCTGCATTTTGACAAAACAAAACATGGCCAGTACTCCCTCAGATATCGTGGTGTACAAATATGGAACAGCAAAACACATGTTATAAAGAGCTCGTTATCCTTAGAACATTTTAAAAGGAAATTATCATCACATTTAATTAATGATGTCTAATTATCTTTTGATATGTTTAGATATCATTTATTTTCTTTTGTACTGTTTTTTTGTATGTATTTCATTGTTTTTATTGGATTGTCTTCCACTGTTTGGTTAGGTTTTTCTGCACTTTTTGTGTACTTCTTGTTGTTGTTTAACTTTTGTTGTATTTTTAAAATTATGTTAGTTTAGATCTTTCTTCCTTTTTTGTTATTGTGTTTTTTTCTCCTGGCGTTGGGGGAGGCCCTTTGTATAAGCCTGTAAGGCTTCTTGACCTCTCCTGACACATTTCTTGTTTGTTTTTTTAATTGACTGGATTTTGTGAAGTTTTATATATGTGCAAATAAATAAATAAAATAAAATAAATAAATTCATCATAAGTGAAGTACTTTAGCTGGCACCTCATCTTGGCTTGCATCAAATCTCCCAGCTTGTCTGTTTGCTTGGATATAAGCTGAAATAGTCTATTTGCCACTTGAACAGTTCAGGGTAAGTCCCTACACTCCTTTCATATTGGAGATTTTCAGAAGTGTTGACACTTTTCTTAGAGTGGAAAGAAGAGTTATTCAAATTAAGTTAAGTATCTTACTTTCTACTCTTTTATACTATTGCAAAGCATGCAGTTTTGGATGACTTAGCCAAAGCGTTCTTAAAGGTCCCATATCGTGCTCATTTTCAGGTTCGTACTTGTATTTTGTGTTTCTACTAGAACATGTTTACATGCTTTAATCTTAAAAAAACAACTTTATTTTCCTCATACTGTCTGCCTGAATATACCTGTATTTACCCTCTGTCTGAAATGCTCCGTTTTAGTGCATTTCAATGGAATTGCAAAGGAATTGCAAAGGAATTGCGTTGCTAGGCAACAGTTTGGGTCCATGTTTACTTCCTGTCAGCTGATGTTATTTACATACACTGCAACAGGAAATAAACTGGGGACATATTTAGAATGTTTATGTTTAAAACTGTGTAATGGTGTAAATATTGTATATTCGTGAAATCACAAATGGACAGAAATCCTAAGGGCTTGTTTCAAAAGCACAATTTCTGAATACGGGCTGTGTGTATTTCTCTGTATATTGAGTGTTTTGATAGTTTAACAGTATTTATAAAGCACTTAAACCTGCTTTATAATATAAAAGACCTGAAAATCTCACTTTTTACAATACGGGACCTTTAACATAAATTGCAACTAGAGGTATCTCAACTAATGTTATTCCTTTCAGAGTTCCATTATCAGCGAGATATATTATAGACTACTGTACGACTCTGGGAAAATATTTTGAGAGCTCTCAGTTTTAAAATCTTGTTAAAAAGTAGTTTGTTGAGTGTGTTGTTTTTTTAAACCTGCCTTGCCTGACTTGGAGATCTGTCCTCTTACCCTTTCCCTTTCTAATAAGGAATGCAGTGGGAGTATAGGCCTAATCTTTCAGCTTAAGTGTGTTTTATCTTTGGTGATTATACATATATGTGGCTATGTAGTGGCACGGTGCAAAACTACCTTCAGTCAGTCATCTTTTTCAGTAAAAGGAACACATTTCTGGAACGCCCTACCAACAGAAATAAAAATACAACCTGACCTGGAAACATTCAATGAAAAGGTGAAACACTGGCTGAAACTAAACCAAACCTGTGATCACTGATTATTGATTGGGAACATACAGTACATATGTCCATAGGTCCATTCTTACTCAACCCATCAATCTCTAGATCTTCGTCCTCCTAAATTCCTCACTAGTAGAGGTTAATTTTCGATAAGATTTAGGGGAACCAAATTATGGAGTAGCTCTTCACATCTATCAATAAACTGTTCGTCTGTCAAATGTTTCAAAAGTCGCTTAAAGGGTCATTTAATTGCTGTCTTGTAATTGCTTTTCCCCATGTTGTTCATGTATCTGTTTTTATGTTTTTTATTTTTTCCCACTCACAATGTTGTTTGGTTATGATTGCCGAGAAATCATTATAGATATTTAAATCAATATCTTCCTCACAAACACTAACCATACACTTCCACGCAACACACACACACACACTTATCTTTTTTTGATATATTTACTGTATTGTTATTGTTGTTATTATATCTTGTTCTAATTGTTTTGTTATTACTATTATGTAGTCATATCATTTATTTATATTAATCTTGTCTCTAGGTGGAGGCTTCAGATAAGCCCAGTGGGTTTTTTGCCTCTTCCTGCACTTTATATCATTCATTTATTTATTTTGTTGTTATATTGTATAGTCTTAAATTGTGCAAAACAAATAAACAAATAAACAAAAATTGATTGTAATGTACGATGTTGTATTATGTGATTTTATGTAAGATGGGTTTTTTTTATTTATTTTTTTTATTTTTCTTAAAAGCCTAACCAGGGACAATGTCTGCAAATTAGCTATGGCTAGAAGTCCTATATACATTGCATCGTTTGCACTTTAATCAAGTGTGACAATGCCTATGTATTGTCCCTGTCAACTAAATAAATAAAATAAAATAAAATGTCAGGACTGCACAATTGCAGTATTTAAATTTAGCATTTGGAAAAAAAAATCCATTTATCTACAGTAGCTATATTCTTTAACAACAAAATAGTACAGATGTTTTAGCCAGTGTTAGCTGCTCTCTATTGACATTTCAACTCCCAGTCATTTCACACCAAGCATGGATTGAAATTTATAAAATTATTATTATCAGAGACAATTCTCATGAATGCTTGCACAGCCCTGCGGAACATTACTGCGGTACGTGTATATCCTAGGCATTACGGTAAGAGCGTGTAGGACGGTAAGAGCATGTAGGACTTCAAAATAAAAGCTATTACTATTACTATTATTCTGAGTGATACTCTAAGGTGGTCTACTATTATTCTGAAGTGAAATTAATCTGTGATAGTGAACAGTTTCCTTTAATCAATTCTATCTATCTATTGTTATTTAGAAGTCATATCAGTCTTTGGAAAAAATGTATTCTTTAATATTAAGTTTGACTAAGTATTTACACAATTGGAATAATATTTTTCTATGAACAACATTTTGGAGGCGGTTGTTTTTCTTTTAAATTATCATTAATTTCATTTAGTATTTCATATGTATTCATTTTATATATGTTTAATTATTCATTCATTTATTTATTTATTATCGACAGACTTGACTGACCTCTTGAATGAATCTGAATGGCCCATCACGTTCATCATAACGGTGCTTTTATTTTGAAGTCAGTTCCTACACGCTCTTACCGTAATGCCTAGGATATACACACACCGCAAAACAACATGGGAACTGGTTTGACAGGGACGGACCTCGATTTCAGCGGGTTTCCGCCTACGGAAATGTTGTGTTTGACCAATGAAATCGTTTCTTCCGACTTAAATGAAAAATACCGTCGTCATTCTGCATAATAATTAGCCATGTGCCTCTGTGTGCTGCATTCTCTGTCTGGACAGGCTTTTGCTGTGGAGTGGACAAGGGCACTATTCAGGAGGAAACTCATTGAGCCTTATAGACGAAAATCGAACACGGCAGATAATTATGGAAGTTTTTATTGGACTTTATTAGTTGTAATCCACTGAAGACATTCCACAAATGTGTACCATGATCTGCAAATATTTCACTATCCACAAACATGTATTTTTGTATTTATGTTGTGTAAAGTCACATCCACAAAAATACGGGGCGATTTGCAAATATGCATAACTTACTCTGTAAATACATATTTTAAAGGGACTGTTTGTAACTTTTTAAGCGTATAAATGTACCGGGTCGGGATCCCATGAACGCTGCGCTCGTATATGTGCGTTCGCATATGCGCGCTCGCATGTGGCTATGCTGTTCAGACTGCTCCTCTGCCTGCCTGCACTAAAACAAGGCGTGCGTTCTCGCTCCACACTGCAGGAGAGTTAGTTTAGCTCTGAGAATGTCTAGGTGAATGTACAGTGGATGTCTGTGCAGAAATAAATGCTCCAGACCAACAGAGGTTTCCCATGTCTTGTGAAGTGACGGGGCTCCGCAGCGAGAAACGTTATTGTCTACGACCGGGTGCCGTTGTCTCCCTGCGGGCGCAGTCGGGAGAAAAGAAACGTTATCTTCGAAAAGAAAAGAAAATTATTCGAAAAGAAACGTTATCGCTAGTGTTGACGTTTTCTTTTCGAAAAGTCAACGCTAGGATCACCATTGATTCATGGAGAGACCTTCGTCTGGATCAGCTAACATTACTGCCAAGCAGGTGAAATATAGAGTGATATTGTGGTTTTAGCTGACGTGTGTGGCCTCACTGTTTTGAGCGATGCTCGTTCATGTCTATTTAGAGCGAGCAAGCGCGAGCCCGACGCTGACTTTCATTGACTTAAAGGGACTGTTTGTAACTTTTTAAGCGTATAAATGTAGCGGGTCGGCAGACATGCGCGTCCGCATATGCGCGCTCGCGTGTGGCCGGAGCCTCGTCTCCGCTGCCTGCTCTCCTTCACTCAGACAGCGCGCGCGTCCTCCACCTCTAGACGTGAACGCGCTCTCACTACACACTGCAGAAGAGTTAGTTTAGCTCTGAGAATATCTAGTGAATGCACAGGGGACGTTTGTGCAGAAATAAATGCTGCAGCTCATCCAGACCAACAGAGCTTTCCCGTGTCTTGTGAAGTGACAGAGCTCTTCAGAGAGTTACATTGTCTTCTCGTTACCGACCGGGTGCCGGTGTCTCCTCTGCTCTCTCCGGCTGCAGGCGGAGAGAGCAGGGAGACACGCTGCAGAGCCCCGCTGCATCAGCCTGCACTTAGGCAGGAAAAGCCAACACTAGGATCAGATCTAAATCATGTTCATGGAGAGACCTTTGTCTGGTCAGCTAACATTACTGCCAAGCAGCTGAAATATAGAGTGATATTGTGGTTTTAGTTGACGTGTGTCGCCTCACTGTTTTGTGCGACGCTCGTTCAGGTATATTTAGAGCGAGCAAGCGCGAGCACGACGCTGACTTTCGTTGATTTCACGGCCATAGGTGTCGCTGTTAAGAAGCATTTCTGAAAGTTACAAATAGTCCCTTTAAGGTTTACATGTAAAGTGATATTTACACATTTGTGCATCTATTTCTACACGTGTAATGATATTTGTGCATTTGCAGATCGCTTCCTGTTGGTTTATGGGCCACATGGCATTTGTAACTTCCCTCCTGATTGTTTACAGAATTTTGTCCGATTGGTACCGCAGCAGATCTGTAGATAATAGTTGTAATCCACAGAAGACAATTCACAAATATGTACCATGATCTGCAAATATTTCACTACCCACAAACGTATTTTTGTATTTGTGTCGTGTAAAGTCACATCCACAAAAATACAGAGCGATTTGCAAATACACATAACATACTCTGTAAATACGTATTTTAATTCCACATAAAAATGTTATAGGTTTACATGTAAAGTGATATAGACGCATTTATTCATCCATTTCTACATGTGGAATGATATTTGCACATTTGCCAAAGTCCAATTGGTACCGCGGCAGATCTAATAAAGATGTAATAAAGTCCAATAAAAACTTCCATAGATATTTCTCACCAGACCCGTTGTTGTGTGCAGTACTGTTTCCTGTCCATATATGTACACCGCTGTGCATAGTTGTCAATGCGGAATTGGAACATTTTTGCATGGCATTCGCGAGAAAGGGCTTAAAGAAGCATCAGTAACACGTTCAATCAAAGGTTAGGCCCATGTTCAATCACTGGCTGGGTGTCATGGGATGAGGGGGGTACCGTTGCACCGGGCTGGGGCTTGCAGTTTGTAAACAGTACACATAGAGGGGTAGTTAAGCACAACAACTGTGCATTTTGTGATAAAAGCAACACATTTGGCATAGATGTAGGTTTATATGTTATGAAAAGATATAGATATCGGGGCCCTACTAATTTGGGGCCTGAGGGCTGTGGCAGCCATTTTTCAAAATGGCCGCCAAATAGGCACTTAAAGGGACTGTTTGTAAGAATCAGAAATGCTTGTTAACGGCAACACTTGTGGCCGTTAAGTCAATGAAAGTCAGAGTCAGGTTCGCGCTTGCTTGCTCTAAATAGACATGAACGAGCATCGCTCAACACAGTGAGGCGACACACGTCAGCTAAAACCACAATATCACTCTATATTTCACCTCCTTGGCAGTAATGTTAGCTGACCAGACGAAGGTCTCTCCTTGAATCACTGCTGATCCTGGTGTTGGCTTTTGGCTGAAGCCGGAAAGCTCAGAAGGAGGGAGGAACTTCGACTTTCTGCATGTTCATTTGAGTTTCTATTCTAATCCCATGGCTGATATGAATTTAAAATGCCTTCCACGGGGACAGAGTCTAATGAACAACTTTAACTGTGCATTGATTGAATGGGATTCTTTGTCAGTCTGCATGGCAGCATATAGAGTATAATGATTTGAAAATATGACAGCGAAATGCTCATCTGTGCACAGACTGCAAATGTTAAACTGACAATTCGGTTACAGACTTCCTCTCTCTTTCAGGTTGTGGTTTTCTCTAAGTTGAGGTTGAAGTTTTGTAAAATATGTGCAGTCTCTCCTTTGTGTGACCGCATCCGCTGTGGAGTTTGTTACATGTCCGTGTTGTCTGCCTTGGTGATGTTTCCCTGTTGACTCTATAAGAAGGTTATTTCATTTATGTGGCTTAATGCTTGGTTTACCCGCCGTGGTGTCCATAGACTTTTTATTTATTGGTCATTTTTGTTTAGTTGTCTGAGTTTTGTCTCTTTTCTAGTTAACTCTAGCGAGGCTACACTGAGGAAATTGGTTGTATAACTAATTATCAATTGTATGCACAGGCTGCAAAGTGGCATCTAAGGAATATTGTTGGTTTAGATAAGGGCTCCCTGGTGTGATGTACAATGCATCTCTAATCTCACCAACCACCATTGGAGCCCACAGTCACTCCAAATGGATTCACAATCTGCCTCAAATTATTGTTTGATTTCTGACCATGACAAGCACATCTTCATGAATGAGGCTAGAGTCCACAGAACTGGGTGTCACAAGGCTGCAGCGGAATCAATGCCAACGAAAAATTTAATATTATGAGTAACAAAGTTCCAAAATGTAATCCTCAAATGGAGATGCATGCAAAAGTACTATAAGAGAACATGTCAGTGTACAGAAAAAAACAAAGAATTTATCAAACATTTGTGGTATTTTCTTAATAGAATTTTATTGATAATAATATGATACATAGATATTGAACATAACATTACAAAAAATGCTGCTTTGCATATATCAGCATATTAAATATAATATGTATAATAAAAAGAACAGAGTAGAAAATTAAAAAAATAATATTATAAAAAATAATAAATTAGTAAAGATACCATTGATATCATTACTGAAAATGTCATATGATGTAATTCAGCAAATGAAAATGTTGAAAACATGGGTAGCTTTACTGACTGCACTAGCATTTAGGGGCCACTGTTGATTTTCAACCTGAATACTTGTCATTTATGAGAACATGTACTGTTAAGGGGCTCTGCACGGATTTTACATGTCTAAGTCTTTTTACAATGAAGGTTAGTACTCGTTTGTGTATGAAAACAGTTGCATGTCTTGGCTTTGAAGGAGCTTCGTTTTTTCTAAGCATATTTTTGTTGTTATTTTGCCTTTTTTTGATAGTGATGGTAGAGCTACAGTAATGAAAGGCAGGAAGAGAGAGAGGGATGACGTGCAACAACTGTCCCCAGCTCGAATCAAAGCAAGGATGTTGCAGTTGTATGCATCATAACCACTAGACTACCCCTTTGAAGGTGCTTCGTGGTCTGAGAATATCACCCCTGATTATGACATAGTGATGCCATCAGGGTATATCAGTTTGGGCATCAGGGGTAACAGGAAGCCCGCATTACAAACATGGAGTTCAACAAACATGAGCATTTAGCAGGCAGCGAAGGAGGTGTAGGAGTTACTCGAGTTACTAAACTCTATGAGAGTGCAACACAAAATCACTGTAAAAATGTACATTAAAGAATCCTGCTGATTTAAATGTACTTCAACAAAAAGAGCTCCCATGTGGTTCTGACAGAAATACTGTGTCTTTGACTCATGGGAAATGTTGAATACTAACATAGAATATGTTTTATCTTCACTACAATGCAGAACAGCTCAACTGTCAGTAGAATGCAGTAATGAAAGAAACCTTTTGAGAAAATGTATTGAGGAACAAGCTCAGAAGGAAGGAGGAACTTTGACTTTCTGCATGTTCATAGAGTTTCTATTCTAATCCCATGGCTGATGTGAATTCAAAATGCCTTCCACAGGGACAGAGTCTAATGAACAACTTTAACTGTGTATTGATTGAATGGGATTCTTTGTCAGTCTGCATGACAGCATATAGAGTATAATGATTTGAAAATATGACAGCGAAATGCTCATCTGTGCACAGACTGCAGAGGTTAAACTGACAACTCGTGCAGGCTCTTTCAGGTTGTGGTTTCCTCTAGGTTGAGGTTGTGTGCAAATCTGCTGTTACTAATGCTATGAAACATGCAATATTGGTTTCCAGCTGCACTTGCCGTGCAACAGTTTGGTACATAAAACTGATGTGAGAGTGGCCATAACGTGCAAATAAAAGTTTACATTTATTTCACTTCTCTTAATGCTGTTTGAATACAAGGAAATGGTCAGTGTCTGAGTTTGGCTCCTACTTGTTACAATACGTCTGTTATTTCTTTTGGCAGCTGATGATTAAATGAGGTTACTGACGCTTTTAATGCGGAAGTTGTTGACAGCTGTTATAGTTGACACAGTTTCTATTCAGCTTCAGCCAGTAGCGTGGTTAAAAACGAAAAAAAAAAATTTAAAACAATTTCTGACCTATTGCAGGTGCACATTCTGTTTCATCCTCAATTCAGAAAAAAATCTCACAAAAATATATTTACAGTACAATCAATAATACATTCTTACGTCGCTTATAGAACTTATAAAAGTATAAAAACATATAAATATAAATGGTAAAATAGCAAAGGGTACACTGTGTTTGCTTGCATGTAACTATTACAACATCATGAGGCCATAAGATAAGGCTTGTATCTCTCAAGTACATAACAGAAGTCACTTCCCCGTCAGTTTGCTCGATTATGGCATAATATTGAGATTAGATTGACAATTATTTAACACGATTACTCATTGACTTTGGAAACATCATGCATTTAGAAAGAAAATTTTGTAGCTTACATTTTAAAGTTAAATTTATCAATCTGATGCAAAATTAAAATGCTAGGTCTCTGAAGAACTTTGTGCTCTTGTAAGCAATTCAAATCATGAACACATTGGATGTATAGATATGAATGGTGATGACACCAAAAAAAGGTACATCCAGAAAGCGTGGTAAAGGAGACGGGGTCCGTTTTGCAAGACGGGTCGAGTAGGTTTGCAAACATCGCCACACTGAGGTCAATCTGCCCTGGTTGACATTCATGTCTGGGACAGTGCCGCTGCCGCACTACTGACGATTCACTCAGCTCACGATACGATACACGATACTGGGTTCACGATCTTGATACGATACGATATTATAGCAATAATTTCAGATAGAAATAACAGGAACACACATTTACACAGCAGTGCTCCTCTCGTCCAGGCTGCTGGTATGTGAGTAGACTGATGTGTTTCTGTCCTGAGGTATGAAGACCTTGACCATTTGACACAGCTTGCAGGGAGACCTGTTCATCAACCTCAGCAAGTGCCTCCTGAACTTCTCCCCGACAAACACATACAGGATGGGGTTGAGGCAGCTGTGAGAGTAGGAAATGGCCTCGGTGACTTGTAAAGCCAATCTGATGGCTTTGCTGCTGTTGCATGAAGTATAGATGTGCAATAGCTCCAGTGCACTGAAGAAGGAAGCAATGTTGTAGGGGATCCAGCAGCAGAAGAAAACAACTACCACTATGAGAACTAAACGGATGGCCTGTTTCTTGGATGACCGGATGTACAGCAGCCTCCACACAATCTGCGAATAGCAGAAACCCATGATGCAAACTGGGACAAATAGACCCAAAATGTTCATTTTGAAAAGGTTGAAGAGCCTCCAGAAGTGCCTGCTGGATGAAAGTGTGTCATTGAAAGATTCTGGATATTCAGGGAAACAGAACTGAGACATATTAGAAACAGTCTGCTGCTTGAGAAAGATCATGTCAGGGAAAGAAACCAAAAATCCAGCCACCCATGTAATAGCAGCTGCGATCATTCCAATGGACCTCGTCCGTGCTCTCATAGCATAAACGGCGTGTACTATAGCCAAGTACCGGTCGATGCTCATCAGACTGATGAAGAAGATCCCACAGTAAAAAACAATGTGATAAATACCCAGGACCACTTTGCACATGGCATCCCCAAACACCCACTGGTCCCGGGCTTGGTGGGCTAGGAAGGGAAGGGTACACACCAAGAGAAGGTCAGCAACAGCCAAGTTTAGCAGGCACACGTCGGTCATGCTGCGGAGTCGCGCGCCACAAACGATGACCCAGATGACCAGAGAGTTACCCAGAAGGCCAAGGATGAAGAAAATGGCATAGAGGGCTGGAAGAAACTTTGCTCCGTGACGCTCATGCAAACACAGCCCATAGCCATCCTCAGGGTAGTCATAGTAACCGTAGTATTCTGGGAGACTTACAGTGATGCTATCGGTGAAGGATGCTGTAGTAGAGCTGGTGAGAAACAGAGGAACAAAACCAGCAAGGAAAATTTAATGATTAGGAAGGTCCCATTATTTCAGGTCAGTTTATTGGATCTACAACAATCTTTCTTAACGTAGATGTAAAAAAAACTGCAGTTTCAAACAAAAGCAACAAGAATAATGTAGTTATCTGCTTGCAGCCCAATTCAGGAATGTATGTCAGCAAAATACATATTAGCCATTAAATACTATATTGAAACTGAAATGCTCAGCTAGGTGCTAATAAAAAAATCCTATACTAGGCTTGGAGTAAAGTGAAACAGCAGAGGCTAGCAAGGCACAGACTGGCAAAGACGCATCACAGATTTTTGGCTCGTTTGAGATGGACAAGGCCTGCACAGGATCGATCACCGGCGATCACCTCACAATGCACGCCGGTTAGATTTGTGTCCGACTTGATCCCGACTTGCTCTGACATCGTGCGCACGTGGGCAACGATAACTTCACGAGAACGAGGCGGCCGTAGTTTTTAGAGCCAGGCGCCGCAGCCGCTCTCACCCAACTGCAAGACCCAGGGCATGATGGGAAATGTTGTAGAAAATACTAGTTTTCTGTATAATTGTAATATTTAACTCTAGATTGTTTGTTTATTAGTCTCATGAAGGTTTAATCTGTTAACGAACCCATCTTGTGTGGTTGAATAATAATAATAATAAAGGTTATTTATATAGCACTTATCAAAACAAACAATTACAAAGTGCTTTACAAGGCAGACATAAAAAGAACAAAGGATAGAATACAATGCCAAATACACACATTTCTATATATACTGGAAAAACAAAGTTCGGAAACTTGTGTTTGGTGGATTATTTCTCTGTTGTTACAATGCTGTTTGGTATTGTATTTTACATCGTTGGAAAGCCTGTTTATTTGCCTTCACAATGATGTCCAACTTGTAAGGATCATGCATTTGTGGGATGAGCAGCACAGCTGATTATGTGGGTAGTGCCCAAGAAAAATTTGCCAAAATGCTCTGCCAATGGTAAACAGTGTATTCTCATAAGGCTACCAGGAAGCCTGCAATGACTGCCCTTCACTGTCAGGCCCGTTGGCGCTGGTGTGGACAACACAGACAATGGAACCGGAACATGTGGGGGAATGTCATGTTCAGTGATGAGTCCAGGTTCTGTCTGCGAAAGTCGGATGGCAGGGTCAAAGTATGGAGACGACGCGGAGAACGCTATGCTGATTGTTGCATCGATGGAGTAACAGCTTTTGGTGGAGGCTGTGTCATGGTGTGGGGCGGCATCTCTCTCAATGGCAAAACAAGGCTTGTCATCATTGAAGGCCATCTCAGTGCGGGGAGATATCGGAATGAGATTCTGCAGCCACAGACAATCCCACATCTCCACAATCTGGCACCTAACTTCATCCTCCAAGAAACAACGCTCGCCCCCACAGAGCCAGGGTTATCACGGACTACCTCCACAATGTGGGAGTAGAGAGAATGGAACGGCCTGCCAAGAGTCCAGACCTCAACCCAATTCAACACCTGTGGGACCAGCTTGGGCGTGCTGTACGTGTTAGAGTGACCAACACGACCATGCTTGCTGACCTGCACCGAATCCTGGTTGAGGAATGGAACGCCATCCCGAGGCAACGTGTGACCAGGTTGGTGACCAGCATGAGAAGGAGGTACCAGGCTGTTGTGGCTGCGTATGGATCTTCCACCGCTACTGAGGCTCCTGACGGTGTATTAGATGAATAAAGTGTAAAATTGCCAATGTGTCTTGTTTGTTCCTTGTTACTGATAGAGAGTTCAATCATCCAATCCACCAAACAACTCAAAACAAGAATCAACACCAACAGGAGAATACACTGTTTACCGTTGACGGAGCATTTTGGCAAATTTTTCTTGGGCGCTACCCACATAATCAGCTGTGCTGCTCATCCCACAAATGCATGATCCTTACAAGTTGGACATCATTGTGAAGGTAAATAAACAGGCTTTCCAACGATGTAAAATACAATGACCATTAGCATTGTAACAACAGAGAAATAATCCACCAAACACAAGTTTCCGAACTTTGTTTTTCCAGTTTATATATATATATATATACTGTATATGTGAGGGCCAGCACCTAGGCAGGGAGCACCGCCCCTTGTAGGTGTGGTTGAGTGGAGCTTTCTTCCTTCATAAGGTCAGGTGTGGGTAACCACTTCCTTTGTAAATAGATTTGTAGTGCAGCTGTGTCCTGAGCCACCCAGAGTGATGCTCTGTTACCCCATACTGAAAAATATGTTGTAGAATATCTGAAGTCTGTTAATTCCATATCATATCATATCTTAGGAGTAATATGGTCAATCTAACCTTTTTAAGGAAAGATTCAGCCTTTTGCCCCTCCCCCGGTTGAGCCACAGCAGAGCCAGTGATTGCAGTGAAGTAGGACCCTGAGGAGTAAGGTAACTTAAAGTAGGCTGGTAATGTAGGAGGGCTACTCCCTCCGAGGTATTCTTACAGGAATATTTGATTTTTACCATGTTTACCACCTTCTTTTTTTGCAGATTGAAGCTAGACTGCTGCTTTGCCTAGGTGTATTTAACACCGAAGCGTGATTGTGACTACTGATGTGTTACATGGACTAAAAGAGAGACCGTGTCCAGTCGGACTGTTGCATTGTGGTGGTTATTACTTGAAATACTTTTTAACTCTTTGTAAACCAGAACCAACTGATTCACATTACTTTCTATTTTTGTTTTTGTTCTTCCAGGCAGTGGGAGACCTGCTAGGCTAGTCGTGGTATTTCCCCTCTCTTCGCCGTGTGGTAGGCCCAAAAGGGTGATAGTCACTTTTTACAGTTTCATACATTATTTATTTGCAGTGCTGGTTGCAGTGTAGGGAAATAGTTCATAGTGTGCGTACGTGGTGGGTTTAAAGAGGGATTATGATAGAATCTCCCCGCAGACAGTACCCTGCCTTAGTATTTGGCATTTGTTTCGTCTCCCGCTCTTGAATCTGTGAATTTATTGGTGTCAACACTCAAGTAATTGAGGTCTATTGCCTGTGGGTCTCTGCCGTAGCATTGCATTGGCCATTCTCTATACTGTGTTGGGTTACATATATATAATTACAAACTGTCCAAACATGGTCTGCAAACTACAAGTAGCCTACAGATCGGCTCTAACAGGGTGTAACTTTTTCTGTGACTTACTGTAAATGAAGGCTAAAAAAAAAAAAAAAGCTGCTGGAAACTGTCCAACTTGACCTCAGCTTTTTGTCCTCTGCTGCTGCCGCCTGATCTCGTCTACTCTCCAGGCGGGCCGCAGTTCATCTCAAACAAGCCTTTCATAACAGAGTGCTCTGACCAACATAAAGAACAAAACATGGTATGTATTTAGGCTGTAGGTTTAACCTTACCTCTGTAAGTCTTCTACAGATGTTCTCTCACTTATTCCACTGAAAGCAACGGAGGAAAGAATAGTTGTGGCCATGGTGAGCTGCCTGGAAATAATAAAAAAACACAACTTATTTCTGCTCCATCTATCAGAAAACCTGGTTACAACCGGATCAGATTTGTCTACGTTATTGACCTTTTTCACATCAGAAAGGATTTGTATGATTTCAGGTTCCAGCTAGGTGACCCCGCCCAAGGAGTCGGTACTGAATCTACCGCTGTCCGCCATGTGGACCTGCTAACGCAGCAGGAGCAAAGCAAGCTACCTGTTCTGTTGTTTGCTGCAAGAACAAACAGAATAGTCTTTTTGGTAAGACTAATGGTAAGAGTTATGGTCCTCCAACTTTCAACCAGGCAAACACCGCCGGCCTGCCATTTGTTTTATCACAGTGACGGTCTTTTAGCTTGTTTAACATTTGTTGAGAGCCACTCGCGGTGCTCTCAGTAAAGATTCATTCAAACCCTCATGTAGTCTGTATGTATACGCTAAATTAAATCATTTTTTTACCACTCGAATTGATCAATAATCCCTCCAAAATACCACATTAAGACACCAAGACCTTGAGGAACACCATAGAAAAAGCCATGCTGTGATTTGGTATCAAAAACTTTTGACATTTGTAGATTTCTGCAAGAATTGCATTTTTGGGCGATTGGATGGCGAGCACTTGTGTTGTGTAAACTGCTCAGAAGCCCCCTCATTGTCAATATACCTAGGAAAGGCATTCATCCTCTGAATGCTCTAGGTCTCTAGTTTGTGGCTGTAAAGTTTCATGAGGCTGTGATTATCCTAGAGGTCACCACAGGTCATTTTATACAGGGAGGTCAAGTTTAAAAATCTGGTCTCACTATATGAAATTGCTACTATGGGGACTAACATCATCACACATGAATACATTTGGGCTCATTGGATTCACAAGAGTTTCAGCTTTACAGCCATACTCCATTTATGTAATTCCAAGAATTGCAGAAATATTCAAACACACCATTTTTAGAAAACACGAAAATAACACATTTGTACTGCATGCATAAAACTGCATGTTTTTTGCCAAAACTGCTTAGGATTATCATAAAGTAAATGTCTGTAAATGGGACATTTGTGGGGTACCCATAGAAACCATTTTCATTCACATATCTTGAGGTCAGAGGTCAAGGGACCCCTATGAAAATTGCCATGCTAGTTTCCCTCGACAAAATGTTGCCTAACTTTGGAGCATTATTTAGCCGCCTTGCCGACAAGCAAGTATGACATGATTGGTATCAATGGATTCTTTAGGTTTTTTCGAGTTTCATATGATCCCAATATCTTTACGCTACAGCCTCTTAAAGACAGTAATATCAGCGGGTCTCAGAGTATTTGATTTTTTAGGGGCGCTGAGATGGAATTTAGGTTTGCTTGAGCACCGCTAAGAAGAGTCTAAAACGGAGAATGATAGCAACCTCTCACCACTTCCTCTGTTCAACATCTGACACAAACTTGATACTTGATCAAAATTAATTTCTGTTTATAAAAATATATGGTCACATCACAAACTATTTTGTAAATAAGCAGATTTAAGAAGCACATCGTTGTTTTTAGCTTATTTGATAGGGTTCTTAGATAGTATATATTTCAATTCTCTACACAGTTCTTGCACTTTTATTTAAAATATGCACTTTGAAAACCTTATGAAGGAGTTGTCAATGTGCCATTGCACTCTTTGAAATTCTCTTATGACTTTTGAGCTAGTGTATAGAAATCTACTAGTAGTTGATAATTGCTATGCACTTGATTTGTTCAAGTTTTTCAAAATATTAAAGGAGTTGCCGTAGGGATTTGCACTTCTACACCGGTTTGTATGTGAAGCCTACTTAACCTACAGTTCAAATAATTTGCTTTGGAATACATTTAAATTCAATGCAAAATTGCAATTCAATGCAAATTTTATGCAAAAACAGCTCCGATATCAAAATGATATCGGTGTTGGTAGATATCCAAATTCAGGTATTGGATCGGAACTGAAAAAGGGGAACCGTGCATCTACTGAGCTTATTATCCAATAACAATTGTACAGATATGTCTCATAAAGCATATGCATGTAAACAAAAAAAAAGATAAAATTACCTGCCAGTGCTGTTAACAAGATGGCTGATAGTGGTGTCCATTGGGAATCACAAAATGCGTAGGTGGATTGCCAGATCAAAGAAATGATAAGCTATGTATCCAAGCACATTATGCTCTGTGCACAAGAAATGAGCAACACTTCTCACACCTCTCTTGTGGTATGACTGGGTGGACCTTTAAAACATATATAAGCATATCCTGCTTATGCTTTCGGAACGTTAGAGACCACAGTGTGCGGAAACTAACAACCACAAGTCCATATGCAAAGCTTTAAAAGATGCAATGCTAATCGAGCCAGACTTGCGGACACACAAAGCTAGAGAGCGCTACGTGTTGTGCTTTTATGCCCGACAAAGGTGATACTACTGACTCAGAAAGAATAAAGAAGCAAAAAAGTTTTATTTTCTTTATTTTACAAAAACAGTTTAATTATACAAGTTACAAATATACTTTGAATTACTGTATGTGATTTTAACAGTTGCATAAAATTCTATACACTTTCAAAATAAAAGATTATTTTGTTCTTACTGGGGATAATCTGAGTATCATTTTACAGCTCTTAGAAGCACCAACTATATGCACAACACAAACACACACACACACACACACACACACACACACACACACACACACACTGGGGTCGTCAACAAATATTCTAAATTCGAATGAGAATATATTTGAAGAAAAAACTGATATTTGAATATGGAAATTAATATTTGATTGTGAAAATAAAAACCAGCACTACCGGGGCTGTCGGCCTCGCACGCACTGAAACATCCCTTTCATTAATTGAAAATGAAATGTAACATTAGGTCAAAGGTGAACAAGGAATAATTCAACAACAACTGTAATGATGGAGAGAACTCGGCAGCAAAGAGTCACACCGTGTCCTTACGTCATGTATACAAACCACACATCCATCCGCTGCACGCTGAAGATCAAAGATTGGAGACTTAACCACTTAAAAGATGGGTGAGTAGGAGGCTACTTGCTATCTTCCGAAGTTTGTACTTTTTAAACAGAAAATGCATGTTTTGTATTGTGATATTTACTGGAAATGACTAACAATACAGCCAACGACAGCCAGTAGGAAACTTTCAGGTAATATGATCTCCCTTCAGCCAGCTGCCACCTTATTTAGGTTTCAACTTCACGAATCAGCCCTTCCTCGTCCATTACGGGCTTTCAAAGCCAGCGTCAGGAATAAATAGAAACAGGGCATACGAAAAAGTTCAGCTCAAAATGGCGTTGCACTGCGCAGTGCTGCATCACCCGGGGCCAGTTAGGACGCGGTGTCCTGGGCATAATGCGCAAAAAACTATTCAAATAGTTTGAACCTATGTGTTTTTTAGAACGAATATTCGAACATCATTTTGGGCCAATATTGACAGCCCTGACACACACGCACTTTACCATCTTTGCAGCAAGGTGCGTCTATCATTCTTAGTAATCGGATTTTACACCTGTGTTGGAAGTCTCTTTGTCTGTGGTGTCTCTGTGGCTGAGAGTCCCTCTGCTCTGTTGACTCGAGCTGAGGTATTTAGACATTATTTTGCCCAGTGACTTCCTAAACTTCTCACCTACAAATGCATAGATGACTGGATTTACACAGCAGTGACACAGTGCAATAATCTCAGCAGAGACCATGGTGGAGTTGATGGTTTTTGAAGCCTCGCAGTTGTTCAGGATGTGCAGGAGCTGCAGTGTCTGAAGGAAAACTGTGACATTGTAGGGGACCCAGCACACTACAAACAAACACACTATGGTGAAAATCAGCTTTACAGCTTTGTCCTTTTTGGAGTTCCTGGACTTGGACAGCACAACAAGGATTTTCACATAGCAGAAAATCATGATGGGGAGGCAGACGAAAAGGCCCACTGTGTTCTCGCTGAAGTTTCGCAGCATCTTCCAAAACTGCTGCGTGTCATTTGGGTACAGTGGCTGGCACTGGGGGCTGTTCTCATCTTCATCTATCTCCAAGGAGGCAAATATCACCCCAGGGAGGCTCATGATGACAGATAGAACCCAGATAGTGATGCTGGCTATGATTCCATAGCGAAGTGTCCGGGCTCGCATGGCTGCAACAGCGTGGACGATGGCCAGGTAGCGGTCCACACTCATTAGGGTCACAAACAAAGTCCCACTGTAGAAACCCAACTGTTCAGAGGAGCAGAGGGAGAAGCACAGTCAGAATCAGGCTTTACTGGCCTCATTGAGGTTCTTCATACACGGCAGCGGTTTCACACATCACCCATGAGGACACAGCTGTCGTTACCATAGAAAACACCTGTTCTCACCTTATTGGCAGAATATCTCCCCCATTATAAAACAAAAAAAAAAACTAGAACATCGAAACATAGAAATAGTTGCATGACCTAGTTATACTGTATTCGCAGTAAAATATATTTAATCAAATTATGAGTAATTTATTGTTTTGTGTTCTAAATAATACAAATTATTTTTTTAAAAGAGAAGAAATAAAGCCCCACCTGATAGACTCCCGTCATCAGTTTGCATGACAAAAGGTTTGGGTAGTTGTAGAAGGGCAGGGATGCAGCCAGTATGAGGTCAGACAGGGCCAGGTTGAGGAGACAGACGTCCGTCATAGTCTTCCGCTTCATGTCCCGGAGGAGAACCCAGAGAACTAAGGTGTTGCCTGTGAAACCGATTCAAATTAGTACTTAGTAGGTTTCTTATTATTTGCGGTGAAAGACTCTTGCACATATCTTCCTGTTGCATGCATCAGTTTCAGCTAAACACCTAAAATGCAAACATGTATTAAATTGTGTAAAGAGAGTGACACGTGTTTCCCTTTCTCTTTAGGTTTTTTTGAACATACCTAGCAGACTGAGACAAAACAGCATGTAGTAAAGAACGGGCAGGACTGTGGATCCATCGGGCAGCTCTGGACCAGGATAACAGGTGTCATTATAATCATACTCAAAGTATGAGTCGTTTGAGTCGTATGAGTCGTATGAGTCGTTTGAGCCGTAGTCGTACGATGTGTTCATATTGCTGTGTGAGGAGGAACAGAACACACACGGATTACTTTGGGTAAACACTTTATGAGATGGGAGGAATTAAATCAGACACAAAATTACACAAAGTACAAAATATCTGTAATGACGCATAAAGTTGAAAACCATTGTGGTCCACTCAAACTCAAAAATTACCAGAATTAACATCAATACAATCACTTCAAGTAGAACTACAAAAAAATAAATCATATAAATTACATACATGTTATAATAAGGATGATTATATTAACTCTTCAAAGTGTCCCATACGTGACAATTTGACCCCTTTTTTTATATATTTTGGTGGCTACCTTTTTTTGTGTGTGTGGGCAAAAAATCTAGTTCCTGACACCTACCGACCTAGATGAACATGTACCCATATTGGGTTCATTTTCATTTACTTTATTTAAGGCACTGGGTTGTGGTTGTACAGCTTTGTCCTTCAAAAGTAACGCCCAAGCGGACTTGCGCTTGAGTTCAAACCTAACACCGCTCTGGGTTGTTCTGGGAAATGTGTGATTTTTAACTTGGTGTTCCTCCCAGACCTTCAAAGTATTAACAAAATAAATGTGAAAACAACACAAAACAAGAGAACCACCGAACAGTCTTAAACATCCTTTATCAGTTAATTCAACTTTTCTCACCAAAACTAATCCTTTCCGTTGGGCCTTTGCTCTCACCACTCAGACTGCTGTCTACCAGACGTAATAGATAACCAATCCTATTAATCCAAATAAAACCAATTCTGTATTAAACCATATGAAGAGACACCTTGTTGTGTTCGAGCCCATCCCTGTTCTTACTGAATTCTCCCTTAAGATTGACTTTAATGTCTTCTCATTCTAATATGAAGCCAAAGTAGCTGAATTAGTCTTCTATAAAAGTAAATGTACTACTACTTACGAACAGTGTAGATCTTTTGACTCCTGATATTGTCTTCCCTTCATTTGCTTCCACTCACAAAACTTCAAGAAACAGAAATAGGTGTTTTTCCTCTTTATTATGACAGATACAATGTTCCACCATCATGGTGACTGAACTCTGAATGTTCCATCCACACTGAATAGTTTCTACAGATAAAACAAAAAAAGGAGAAGTTGAAAAAAAAAGAAAAAAACATCCATGTGTGAATGTGAGGGAATTCAGAGACGCTACTGGACTTTCCTGCCCTTTGAGTTGAACCTTTCACATACAATCATCATTTAGTGAGTCATGTCTGAAAAGCTTCTGTAACAAAAGTTCAACTTCTGCTATTTCACACTTAAAAAACATTTTCCAAATCTGAAAGAAAGCCATAGCAGTAATCATAATGTCACTGTAGCTAACTTCACTTTATTGACTTTCTCCCTCTGAATGTACAGTATGATGGTGTTACTAACCACATAATCGACCACCATCACCAGTCTAATGTCGAATTAAAGCTCATCTGTCTAAGAATATCACAAACTTCCTCCTACTCTAACCATAATCAAATTTATGTGATCTCTTTTCAACCGCATCTCAGACCATTTTCTCGCACTCATCAACATATACAGAACCACCCGCTTTAACACCCATGCCGACCCTCACTTCCTGTGGCTGACGTTTACACGCACACACGCACACCCCTGCACACATAATCCTCAACTTCACACTGTGTTTATAGGTGTAGGAAGTAGGTCGATAGTAAACAGCAGCTAAACATTTAAATAATTCAATGTTATTGTGCTTACCTCATCGTCTGCCAAAATCACTGCTGATGAATTTGTGTGCCCTCGTGCTGCGCATCAAGCTTCCATGTCATCCTGTCAACTTGCATGGCTTGCTTTTTGTGTCAAATCCTGCTGCAGATCTCATTTCTTGTAAGGTGCACTCTTGGGTTGCGTTGCTTCCTTTGCATCGTGTTCAAAACTGCACAGAGGTGTCAATGTGGTTTTCTCAGAAATGTCCCTTCATGTTTTAATGTGCCAAGAAAGGAGTAGGGGGGGAAAATGTATTCTAATGAGCGTCTCTCTCTTTCTTTGTTCTTCTCGAACACGCTTCTTGTGTGATAGAAACTATTGAGAAAAGCGTCCAGCTCATCGGGAGAAGGTTTTTAAGTTTCAATTTCAATACTCAATACTTTTGCCTGTTTTTAATATAGAATATGTCAGACCTGAATCTTTTAATGAACTGTATATTAAACCAATATATAGATGGATCAACTCAACAGTATACTTTAATATGCTCATGTTTAATGAAATCAGTACTTTCTCCTCAACTATTGGCCTTCACAATAGAACAAGCTGCCTTTGTTATTGTACTTATAGACCACTAGTAAGTCATTTCCTACTAAATAATTTGATTTGTGACTATCTCAAATTACATTTTCTTTTTAACATATCTCTTTTAATGACTACATATCTCCTCAGATAAATGTTAGAGGAACGAACATTTGTTTAATTTCATTTAAAGAAACAGCTTGTCACTGTCATGAAGATGTGTCATTACAGATAGTTCACTATATGAATGATGTGAAGTATGGGGCAAGTACTTTCCAACATGAAAGCTACAATGTGCTGTAAGAACCCATGGTACTATAGTGCATGATGACTTTTATCTGAAATGAGTACAAGTTGTGTTGTGCTGTTGATTTTTTGGAAAATCCCAATATAACATCATTGTTTGGTACGCTTAGATAAGAGAAGAAATGTAAAACTTTAATAATCTCTGCTGACAAACTAAACCATTACAACAACAAATCATAAACATGAACATGAACAAAGAAGCATTAAGCATATCTATGAACATTTGTGTAAATAACATCCGAAATAAACAGAAAACTAACAATGCTAGTGCTAAAAATGCTAATTTGCAATATACTGTGTGAGGCATAAAACAATATGGAGAAAATATGACAAATTACAGATGTGTATGATGCGTTCAACTTTGTTCCACATCAACAGATTTAAATCCACAATAAAAGAGGATGTTTTGAATTTGCCAAAGGTGCTACATAACTCTGTGCTGGTTTAACTTTGTGGCTTTGATTCACCATCAAACATTTGAATGACAAACTTTTTCCAAAAGGAAAGTGAAAAAAACAAAAACAGTTCCATGTTGTGAATGAGTTTCGTTTTTAAAAAAAAATAGCTGCCTTCCCATACAACATGAATGTTTTTCTTTAACTTGCAGGCTCGTCAACTAATGTGTGAACATTTTCAACACATCAGGCACAGATAAACAAACTTTGTGGTTATAGGCCGTTACAAACAAGAGCCTCATGGTTTCAGTCGATGTTCAGCAGGAAAATGGGGTCATTGACAAAGTACCTGAGATCATAAAGAAGATGATGATGCTCATCAGATCAAACTGATGACATCTTATGGTCAAAACTAAATATTCCACTGCAAATTCAAAATGCAAATAAAATCCAACAGGTCTAAAGATGATAATATGTACATGCACAGGCAGCTTTTTAAGGTTAGACAGTGCTGATGACTAACACTGTTATTTGATGGAAAATGGAACAAAATAAGTCATGCAACATCAATACAGCAATACAGTGGCAAGGCTACCCAAATCAAAACATGTCATATGTTATATGAGGTCCATACCATATAACATAATCTGCCCTTCACCTCCTACATGACGAAACTGGAGCTGGCATCAGAGGACCTGGACATAACTGAGCTCTTCCTGTATGAGCTATCGGACCAAGCTCTGGTGAAGGGAAGGTGCATCCATTTCCTCAGCAGCTGCAAGACTCGTTTCATGAACTTTTGCCCCACAAAGGCGTATATGATGGGGTTCAGGCAGCAGTGAGTGTAAGCAAAGGTCTCGGTCACTGTTACTGACAGCTTTACATTTGCTTCCACGTCACAATCGTTCTGCAATATCCCTTTAGATTTCAGAAACCGCAAGAAAAGGGAAATGTTATATGGGGCCCAGAATAAGAAAAAGGCGACCACTATGGAGATGATCAGCTTGACGACGCGGTGCTTCTTTGCACTCCTCATGTTCAACAGTATGGGGATGATCCTGGAGTAGCAAACTATCATCACCAACAAGGGGATCACGAGACCCAATACAGGTATTGTGAAGGTGTTGTACAGCCTCCAGGCTTCGTTTTCCGGGTTGTAAATACAATCCAGCCCGTGAGACTCGTTTGTCACCTTTGTGAAGATAACATTCGGCAGAGAGACACACAAGCTCAGCATCCAGACGAACACGGACAGAGCGACGCCTGCCCTCAGAGTGCGATATCGTGCCACCTTGTGGGTGTGCACGATGACCACGTAACGGTCCAGCGTCATGACAACCATAAAGAAGATGCTGCTGAAGAACCCAGTGCTATGGAAGCCAGAGGTGAAACGGCACATGAAGTCTCCTAAAGTCCACTGGCCGACCACGGAGTAGTGAGAGTAGAAAGGCAGCGTGAGGACGAAGAGGAGGTCAGAGATAGCCAGGTTGAAGAGGCAGATGTCTGTCAAGTTGGCCTGGTTGCGGTGCTTCACCAGGACACACACCACTAGGCCATTGCCTTGAGAGTAGGGCGGAAAATAAACTGTTAAATATGTCAGATTGCTATGCATCATATGTAAAGTAATGGTTTCACTTACTGACTCTCTCTCTCTCTCTTTGTCACACACACAAACAACACACACACAAACACGTACGTACCTATGAAGCCGAGGATGAAAACCAAACTATAGAGAGTGGGCAGAAACACCTGGGCAAAATTCTTCAAATCAGCGTCGTCGCAAGGAGCGAAGCTTGTACCGTCATCCGTATAATACCAGTCATATACACTGTCGGTGGCATTTTCTCCATCTGCAGAAAGATATATACATATACATATATATTAAATTTGATTTCAAGATTTACAACATCTGACCTTATTTTGGATTTGATCCCTGCACATGTGGCCTACATTAAATGGGCCAGCAGGTTGCATGGAAACACATGCTGTCAGTGGATGTGAATGGGATTTAGTTTTTGGTGCTCAGAGCATTGAAAAATGTCATTAATGGGTTGGGTAGCTGTTACTCAGTGGGTAGAGCGGGTCGCCCTTTAACCACAAGGTTGTGGGTTATATCCCCAGCGTCTCCTGTCGAAGTGTCCTTGAGCGAGACACTGAACCCCAATTTGCTCCCCGGGCGCTTTACAGCAGCCCACTGCTCTTCACTGCTTAGGATGGGTTAAATGCAGAGGTCAAATTTCGTGTACTTGTATGTGGTACTTGTAATGAAATTGATGTTAACAATTTTTAGTTTAAATACAACTTCAAATCAATAAGTACAACGTGAAACAACAACCTAGTTGACCCTGCCAAACTGACCCTGCTGGCCTGCTCTGGAGGTCCTGACGGTGCCGCTGTTGTGCCTCGCCGTCGGTGGACGGGGCTGCGCCGCCCCTGACTCTATCGTTGTTATAACTGTTATTATTAGTCTAATTATTATTAGAATTAATTATGTTCCTTGCTCATTTATTTAGTTATTTCCTTCCCTATGCTTCCCCTTAGTTAGCCTTAGTTAACTACTTACTAATTTGTTTTTATTTTTTTATTTATTTGTGTATATGCTGTGTGTTTATGTATATGTGCATGTATATGTATGTATTTATATAATATTTTTTTTATTTTTTATTTTTTTATTTTTATTAACCTCTCCTCTCTCCATGTATCCACCCTATAGACCCCACCCCAAGGCACATGCTCGTATGCACACAAACACAGAAATGTGCTAACTGGCCTGTCTTCACTGTTCTTATCATCCTCTTGTTGTTGTGTTAACGTATTGTCTTTTGTCTTGCATTAAAAAAAGGCTGGCCTTTAACAAGCCTTTAACAAGGCTACATCATCTCTGCCGTTTTCATAGGGACAATTTTTTTGGCAGAAATAGTTCTGTTGAAAGCTGTTCACCATGAAATTTGTGGTTATTCATCAAACGGGGCTTCTGCAAATGTCTTTTTTTTCAAATTCTGTTGAGCACCACGAACAAAATTCCATTTAACTCCACTGTGTTGGTGTATGGACAGAAATATCAGAGACGGACATCACAAAATAAAACCAAATTGATCAAATAAAATTAACCAAATCTATCTGCAAACAAAACCAAAACTATCTGCACGGATTGTCACACAGTGAGTAAGTATGATCATTTGTAATTTGGGTGAATAAACTCACAGTCAATTGATAATGCAGGTTATTATTCCCCCTGCTGGTCTTCACAGGTAACTTACTCCCTTACATTTGTCACACATGCACATTAATCTACAAGGGGTAGACAAAATAATCTAAACATTGTATGAAAAAGAACTTGAATGTATATCACCAGTGCAAACACTGGTGTCAAGTTGCTCATATGAGGTTGCATGCCTGTATACTGTCCATCATCATAGATGTGTTCCACATATACAATTATTTTAGATATATATTTTTGAGTAATGCAGATTTGAATTCCTTTGAACTGTTTTGCTGTGTTTTGTAGTTGATACATGTTTGAAAGCTATGTGTTCGATGAATACAAATAGCTACCCTATAGTTCTTCATTCATTTACAATTTTAACATGATGAAATAAAGTAATCCCAGGACTTCCAAATGAAAACCCCCAAAAAGTATTAATTGCATTGCATTACAGTGTTTGCATTTAAGTGGAAAATGGACATAAAACTGACAGCACTGTATTAAGCCTCGGGCATTACAAATGATCACACACAAATATTTCATCAAGAAGTCAATAATACATTCACATCTACACACATATACATCACGCAAAACATGTACAGCTGTCAAAATGCATTCACCTGACATGATGATATCTCAGTGTCTCAGATGTCTTTTCCTGTCAGGTAGTGGCTGGACTTCAGGCTCCTTATTTCTCTGTCCAGATCTTTATGGACACAATGTCCTCAATGAGCACCTGTATGTATGAACTAACTGTCCTTCAGTCTGCATTTCACTATTAAAGAGTTCCAGAGAAACAGAAGTGCAGCTGTCATTTCCTGCACGTCCCTAAATGTGACTTCAAGATCTTTATCAGGGGCTCACAAAATGCATGCTAAATATCTAGCAGAGAGCCAAAAATAACCCAACAGACACCCACATCACACCAAAACACATACTCATTTGGACACAAGCATGTCAGACTTTAACACCTACATACAATTATTTCATCTTAAGGGCTCAACCTATATTTTTTATCATATAGATTCACATAAAAAGTGAAGAGTTTGAGTATTTGATGAAACGTAAGCATGAATGGGTTTACCAACTGATCATAGTGACAATTATAGCTATTTTTTTTGCAACTTTGTATTGTCTTTAATGCAATCGCAGCAGTGATAATACAAATTTAGTCTTAGTTCAGGATAATTATAAAAGCATATGACTATCAACGAGGGAGTGATGCATGTTCCTGTCAACTTTGGTAACAGGGCGATCCTTTTGTTTGCTACATTTACATCATAGTATAGATTGTAGCTTTAATTAAGTGGAATATTAGTATTATTATTATCAATGTGTTTGCTCAAAGATTGCTGTTTGGTGCAAAAAAACACCAGACACTATTTTCAAAAGGCAATTGGCATTTGTGTTATGATATTGTTATAGGCTTGATGCTGTGTGACTATGTCATATTTTAGACTACATATTTGTTGTTGTTGTTACAGAGACATTCTTTTTCTTCTTCTTCTTATTATTATTATTATCATTGTGCTTTTTCCTCTGCTGACTATCTAATATGAATATCCCTGAAGAGCACAGATGGGTTAATGGCATTAAAGTCGTAGAGTTGTCTAAGAGAGACCTCTAGTGGTGGAGAATCAGACCTTAGTTGTGCAGGGAGCACAAAGCATGCTCGGAGAAAAGATTTGAATTCTCATTATAGAATTTCAATGAGACATTATGCATAGAAGCTAAATTGTGACTTAAACTTGTGTTATCTTGTATAGGCCTTTAAACTCAAAGTACCACAACAACCACTGTGTAATTGTCTTAAATATATTAATTATTTCTTTTTTTTAAATATTTTTATGAGAGCTACAAGTTCTTTTAATATGGTCATGGAGCATATATATAATGTATATTTGTATTCTGGGGGTATCGTTCCTATACAGAGGGTAGTTTAGTTTATTTATTGACTCCACTGACGGCGTTTTATATTTTAATAATTTATTTATTTATAGTGTTGAGTTGAATGTGCTACTTATTTTGTACTGTAATCCCCTTGTGCCTTTTTCTACCTTTTTTCTTTTCTTAAAGCTGACTCGGTGTAAACTGCTCAGAATTCCAATGTACTTATTATAGGTGCAAATGGCAAATAAAACTCTTGAATCTTGAAACGACAATGATGATGATAATGATGATGATGATAGTAATAATAATTTTAATAACACATTTTATTTGGTGGCGCCTTTCAAGACACCCAAGGACACCTTACAAAGATAAAATTAAACATAGACAGTGACAACAATGGTTTTTAGTCGGTGTTCAGCAGGAAAATGGGGACATTGACAAAATACCTGAGATCATAAAGAAAATGATGATGCTCATCAGATCACACTTGATGGTTCTACACATCTGACATATTATAGTCAAAACTAAATATTCCACTGCAAATTCAAAATGCAAATAAAATCCAACAGGTCTAAAGATGATAATATGTACATGTACAGGCAGCTTTTTAAGGTTAGACAGTGCTGATGACTAACACTGTTATTTGATGGAAAATGGAACAAAACAAGTCATGCAACATCAATACAACAATACAGTGGCAAGGCTACCCAAATCAAAACATGTCATATGTTATATGAGGTCCATACCATATAACATAATCTGCCCTCCACCTCCTACATGACGAAACTGGAGGTAGCATCAGAGGACCTGGACATAACTGAGCTCTTCCTGTGTGAGCTATGGGACCAAGCTCTGGTGAAGGGAAGGTGCATCCATTTCCTCAGCAGCTGCAAGACTCGTTTCATGAACTTTTGCCCCACAAAGGCGTATATGATGGGGTTCAGGCAGCAGTGAGTGTAAGCAAAGGTCTCGGTCACTGTTACCGACAGCTCTACATTTTTTTCCACGTCACAATCGTTCTGCAATATCCCTTTAGATTTCAGAAACTGCAAGAAAAGGGAAATGTTATATGGGGCCCAGAATAAGAAAAAAGCAACCACTATAGAGATGATCAGCTTGACGACGCGGTGCCTCTTTGCACTCCTCATGTTCAACAGTATGGGGATGATCCTGGAGTAGCAAACTATCATCACCAACAAGGGGATCACGAGACCCAATACAGGTATTGTGAAGGTGTTGTACAGCCTCCAGGCTTCGTTTTCCAGGTCGTGTGTACAAGCCAGCCCGTGAGACTCGTTTGTCACCTTTGTGAAGATAACATTCGGCAGAGAGACACACAAGCTCAGCATCCAGACGAACACGGACAGAGCGACGCCTGCCCTCAGAGTGCGATATCGTGCCACCTTGTGGGTGTGCACGATGACCACGTAGCGGTCCAGCGTCATGACAACCATAAAGAAGATGCTGCTGAAGAACCCAGTGCTATGGAAGCCAGAGGTGAAACGGCACATGAAGTCTCCTAAAGTCCACTGGCCGACCACGGAGTAGTGAGAGTAGAAAGGCAGCGTGAGGACGAAGAGGAGGTCAGAGATAGCCAGGTTGAAGAGGCAGATGTCTGTCAAGTTGGCCTGGTTGCGGTGCTTCACCAGGACACACACCACTAGGCCATTGCCTTGAGAGTAGGGCGGAAAAAAAACTGTTAAATATGTCAGATTGCTATGCATCATATGTAAAGTAATGGTTTCACTTACTGACTCGCTCTCTCTCTCTTTGTCACACACACACAAACACGTACGTACCTATGAAGCCGAGGATGAAAACCAAACTATAGAGAGTGGGCAGAAACACCTGGGCAAAATTCTTCAAATCAGCGTTGCTGTAAGGAGCGAAGCCTGTACCGTCATCCTCATAATACGATTCATAATCAATGGTGGTGGTGGCATCATATCCAACTGCAGAAAGATATATACATATATATATATTAAATTTTATTTCAAGATTTACAACATCTGACCTTATTTTGGATTTGATCCCTGCACATGTGGCCTACATTAAATGGGCCAGCAGGTTGCATGGAAACACATGCTGTCAGTGGATGTGAATGGGATTTAGTTTTTGGTGCTCAGAGCATTGAAAAATGGCATTAATGGGTTGGGTAGCTGTTACTCAGTGGGTAGAGCGGGTCGCCCTTTAACCACAAGGTTGTGGGTTATATCCCCAGCGTCTCCTGTCGAAGTGTCCTTGAGCGAGACACTGAACCCCAATTTGCTTCCTGGGCGCTTTACAGCAGTCCACTGCTCTCCACTGCTTAGGATGGGTTAAATGCAGAGGTCAAATTTCGTGTACTTGTATGTGGTACTTGTAATGAAATTGATGTTAACAATTTTTAGTTTAAATACAACTTCAAATCAATAAGTACAACGTGAAACAACAACCTAGTTGACCCTGCCAAACTGACCCTGCTGGCCTGCTCTGGAGGTCCCTGACGGTGCCGCTGTTGTGCCTCGCCGTCGGTGGACGGGGCTGCGCCGCCCCTGACTCTATCGTTGTTATAACTGTTATTATTAGTCTAATTATTATTAGAATTAATTATGTTCCTTGCTCATTTATTTAGTTATTTCCTTCCCTATGCTTCCCCTTAGTTAGCCTTAGTTACTTAGTAAGTTACTACTTACTAATTTTTTAATTTATTTATTTTTTTTTAATTTATTTGTGTATATGCTGTATGTGTATGTATATGTGCATATATATGTATGTATATATATATATAGATTTTTTTTTTTATATTTATTTATTTATTTATTTATTTATTTTTATTAACCTCTCCTCTCTCCATGTATCCACCCTATAGACCCCACCCCAAGGCACATGCTCGTATGCACGCTCACGCGCATACACACACAGAAATGTGCTAACTGGCCTGTCTTCACTGTTCTTATCATCCTCTTGTTGTTGTGTTAACGTATTGTCTTTTGTCTTGCATTAAAAAAAAAGGCTGGCCTTTAACAAGCCTTTAACAAGGCTACATCATCTCGGCCGTTTTCATAGGGACAATTTTTTTGGCAGAAATAGTTCTGTTGAAAGCTGTTCACCGTGAAATTTGTGGTTATTCATTGAACGGGGCTTCTGCAAATGTAATTTTTTTTTTTAATTCTGTTGAGCACCACGAACAAAATTCCATTTAACTCCACTGTGTTGGTGTAAAGACAGAAATATCAGATACGGACATCACAAAATAAAACCAAATTGATAAAATAAAATTAACCAAATCTATCTGCACGGATTGTCACACAGTGAGTAAGTATGATCATTTGTAATTTGGGTGAACAAACTCACAGTCAATTGATAATGCAGGTTATTATTCCAACTGCTGGTCTTCACAGGTAACTTACTACCTTACATTTGTCAGACATGCACATTAATCTACAAGGGGTAGACAAAATAATCTAAACATTGTATGAAAAAGAACTTGAATGTATATCACCAGTGCAAACACTGGTGTCAAGTTGCTCATATGAGGTTGCATGCCTGTATGCTGTCCATCATCATAGATGTGTTCCACATATACAATTATTTTGGATATATCATTTTGAGTAATGCAGATTTGAATTCCTTTGAACTGTTTTGCTGTGTTTTGTAGTTGATACATGTTTGAAAGCTATGTGTTCGATGAATACAAATAGCTACCCTATAGTTCTTCATTCATTTACAATTTTAACATGATGAAATAAAGTAATCCCAGGACTTCCAAATGAAAACCCCCAAAAAGTATTAATTGCATTGCATTACAGTGTTTGCATTTAAGTGGAAAATGGACATAAAACTGACAGCAATGTATTAAGCCTCGGGCATTACAAATGATCACACAAATATTTCATCAAGAAGTCAATAATACATTCACATCTACACACATATACATCACGCAAAACATGTACAGCTGTCAAAATGCATTCACCTGACATGATGATATCTCAGTGTCTCAGATGTCTTTTCCTGTCAGGTAGTGGCTGGACTTCAGGCTCCTTATTTCTCTGTCCAGATCTTTATGGACACAATGTCCTCAATGAGCACCTGTATGTATGAACTAACTGTCCTTCAGTCTGCATTTCACTATTAAAGAGTTCCAGAGAAACAGAAATGAAACTGTCATTTCCTGTATGTCCCTAAATGTGACTTCAAGATCTTTATCAGGGGCTCACAAAATGCATGCTAAATATCTAGCAGAGAGCCAAAAATAACCCAACAGACACCCACATCACACCAAAACACATACTCATTTGGACACAAGCATGTCAGACTTTCACACCTACATTAAAATTATTTCATCTTAAGGGCTCAACCTATATTTTTTATCATATAGATTCATATAAAAAGTGAAGAGTTTGAGTATTTGATGAAACGTAAGCATGAATGGGTTTACCAACTGATCATAGTGACAATTATAGCTATTTTTTTGCAACTTTGTATTGTCTTTAATGCAATCGCAGCAGTGATAATACAAATTTGGTCGTAGTTCAGGATAATTATAAAAGCAAATGACTATCAACGAGGGAGTGATGCATGTTCCTGTCAACTTTGGTAACAGGGTGATCCTTTTGTTTGCTACATTTACATCATAGAATAGATTGTAGCTTTAATTAAGTGGAACATTATTATTATTATTATCATCAATGTGTTTGCTCAAAGATTGCTGTTTGGTGCAAAAAAAACACCAGACATTATTTTCAAAAGGCAATTTGTGTTATGATATTGATATAGGCTTGATGCTGCGTGACTGTGTCATATTTTAGACATATTTGTTGTTGTTACAGAGACATTCTTTTTCGTCTTCTTCTTCTTCGAGTTCTTATTATCATTGTGCTTTTTCCTCTGCTGACTATCTAATATGAATATCCCTGAAGAGCACAGATGGGTTAATGGCATTAAAGTCGTAGAGTTGTCTAAGAGAGACCTCTAGTGGTGGAGAATCAGACCTTAGTTGTGCAGGGAGCACAAAGCATGCTGGGAGAAAAGATTTGAATTCTCATTATAGAATTTCAATGAGACATTATGCATAGAAGCTAAATTGTGACTTAAACTTGTGTTATCTTGTATAGGCCTTTAAACTCAAAGTACCACAACAACCACTGTGTAATTGTCTTAAATATATTAATTATTTCTTTTTTTAAATATTTTTATGAGAGCTACAAGTTCTTTTAATATGGTCAGGGAGCATATATATAATGTATGTTTGTATTCTGGGGGTATCGTTCCTATACAGAGGGTAGTTTAGTTTATTTATTGACTACACTGAGGGCGTTTTATATTTTAATTATTTATTTATTTATTGTGTTGAGTTGAATGTGCTACTTATTTTGTACTGTAATCCCCTTGTGCCTTTTTCTACCTTTTTTCTTTTCTTAAAGCTGACTCGGTGTAAACTGCTCAGAATTCACATGTACTTATTATAGGTGCAAATGGCAAATAAAACTCTTGAATCTTGAAACGACAATGATGATGATGATGATGATGATGATGATAGTAATAATAATAATAATAATAATAATAATAATACATTTTATTTGGTGGCGCCTTTCAAGACACCCAAGGACACCTTACAAAGATAAAATTAAACATAGACAGATAGAAAAAACTGGACATGACAGAGACACATTTATGCAGACACGTATGATGAACTGATGGACACTACAGAGAGTAGGCCAGTTTGAACAGGTGGGTTTTGAGGAGGGATTTGAATGATGTGATAGTACTACTAAGTAGCCTACTAATAATACTAACAACAACAACAACAACAACAACAACAATGTCTCTTAACTTAGATGTGTATCAATCTATTTCCAGCCCTGAGGCCTGGTTTGATGGACTTTTTCTGTGCATGTGTCTCTGTGTGTCTCTGTGTGTATTGGTGCTGTCGCTCTCCAGCTGGCGCTCACTGAATTCCCAGTGAGGATGATTGACGTGCGCTCTACTGAAGGAGGCGGGCCTAGAGAGCTGCGTCAAGTTAGACTAGACACAGCTGCAAGAGACAGGAAACCATGTAGCATTACCTTCAAAATAAAAGAGCGGACGCTCTCGGGAGGCGTTATAGAGGCAGTTAGACTAACTGCATGTTTTGCACGTTATGTATACACACATGAAATCATGTCATGTAAACGGATTAACTAGAACAGGGGTCTGCAACCTGCGGCTCCAGAGCCACATGCAGCTCTTTAGCTCCTCTCCAGTGGCTCCCTGTGGATTTTTAAAAATGGAAATGAATAACTGATTTTTTGTTTACATTTTCATTTTTATTTCTTTTTGTTGTCCATGGTACGTATTATGAGAATAAAGTCATAATATTATAAAGTAGTAATGTTTTTTCTTTTTCTCTCGTAAAGTTATGACTTTATTCTTGTAATATTACGACTTTTTTTCTCGTGAAGGTTATGACTTTATTCTCGTAATATTATGACTTTTTTTCCTCGTAAAGTTATGACTTTATTCTCGTAATATTACGACTTTTTTCTAGTAAAGTTATTATATTATTTTCGTAATATTACGACTTTTTTCTAGTAAAGTTATGACTTTATTCTCGTAATATTACGACTTTTTTTACCATAAAGTTCTGACTTTATTCTCGTAATATTACGACTTTTTTCTGGTGAGGTTATGACTTGATTCTCGAAATATTACGACTTTTTTCTCGTAAAGTTATGACTTTATTCTCGTAATATTACGACATTTTTTCTCGTAAAGTTATGACTTTATTCTCGTAATATTACGACATTTTTTCTCGTAAAGTTATGACTTTATTTTCGTAATGTTACAACTTTTTTCTCGTAATAATATGACTGTATTCTGGAAATCTCCGATTTTTCCCCCTCAATGTGGCCCTAATGCTCCGTAATGCATTTGCACTTGGTCCCTCACTGCATTAGACTTATATACTATATACTTAGACTATAAACTGTGTTACCTTCATCACAATGCTCAAATGTTTTGCGGCTCCAGACAGATTTTATTTAATTTTTTTTGTCTAAAATGGCTCTTTTGATAGTAAAGGTTCCCGACCCCTGGTTTAGACAGAAAAGGGAAAAAAAGAAAAAAATCTTCTTGAAATGCGATTTCGTTTATGAACTCTTATTTTGAAACGTCATTCCCGGAAGTTCAACTTATACATTCAGTTGCCTTGACAACGCTCAAGGGAAAATCAGCCGGGAGAACTACGAAGATATATCAAGTGGATTTAACAAGTAACTCAGTCCATTAACAATGAGTCCGTAACACAGTTTAGACTAAAGTAAGTTGGACTTTTAACTAGCGAACATTTATTTTTAGTACTGTGTCGTAGTTTAGCATTCACGACAGACACTTTGCGGTCTTTGTGCTTCAGGTCACTGAAGCTGACTGACTGTCATCATCTCTGCGCTCTGACTGTCACTAGTTGGACCTGTTAATAGAAACACACAGTTGGTCTTTTCTTGACAAAAACAACTCGTTTTATTGGTTGAGATATGTCAGAAAACACGACGGCAACTCATTAATTGAAGTTTGATGTGCTAACTAACTCGCAGGTGAGAGCAACAAATGGATATCCAGCGAGTTTAAGAGCAACAGCGGATCTTTAGGGAGCCCAGCTTCATCTGGATCAGTCGGATCATAATCACTGCGATGACTGAGTCCTCCAAACCGCCTCTGGGGTAAGTCCTTCACATACACTTATCAAACACTTCTACATTTATATTAAGTCCTTCACATCTAAGTACAGACTTTTATATTATTCCTCCCACTGGCTGCAAAACTTGAAACGAACTTTCTAGATCATTTTATTTCAGCAAAACTAATGGGCTTGGCTTCTAAAAGACTATGCGCAAATGTAACGGTTCCATGTGTCTCCTTTACATGGTGGTTAGTATACACTGCCACTGTGTGCACTTCATCACATCAAGGGGGACCTATACTTGTGATACGTATACGATCATATTTGTGAGTAACCACTAGATAGATGGATGGATTGATGGATACGTAGACAGATGGATGGATAGATGGATGGATGGATAGATAGATGGATGGATGGATAGATGATAGATGGATAGATGGATGGATAGGTAGATGGATGGATGGATGGATGGATGGATAGATGGATAGATAGATGGATGGATGGATGGATAGATGGATGGATGGATGGATGGATGGATGGATGATAGATGGATGGCTAGGGTTAGATAGATAGATGGATGGATGGATGGATGGATGGATGGATAGATGATAGATGGATAGATGGATGGATAGGTAGATGGATGGATGGATGGATGGATGGATGGATGGATGGATAGATGGATGGATGGATGGATGGATAGATGGATGGATGGATGGATGGATGGATGGATGGATGATAGATGGATGGCTAGGGTTAGATAGATAGATGGATGGATGGATGGATGGATGGATGGATGGATGGATGGATGATAGATGGATGGCTAGGGTTAGATAGATAGATGGATGGATGGATGGATGGATGGATGGATGGATGGATAGATTTCCTTAATGATCCCAAATTGGGAAATTCATGTGTTACAGCAGCAGGTTATCCAGACAATGCACAGGAACAGTAAATATACAATAAATATACTGTACATATCAACACTAGAAATAATATCTATAGTATACACACTATATACACTTTTGTAATAGTCGTGTATCACAGCTGTTACCCTGCACTATATTCAGTTTTAACAGTTTTCTTCATCTCCTTGTATTTTTATATCTGGTATATTTGTTTGTACTTTGTACTTTGCACTACTAACTTTTTTACTGCCTTTTTACAAACATGTTTTGCACTATGGAACTGTGATGCTGGAAACTTGAATTTCCCGCGGGATCAATAGAGTTACTATCTATCTATCTATCTATCTATCTATCTATCTATCTATCTAAATATATAAATAATATATCAGAATACACTATAAATATACCAAACTACTACAACTAGCTTAGAAAATAGAACATATGAACTAAGAATAACAATAACATACTATATACAATAGCAAAGTGTGCAATGACATACTATATAATAGAAAATACTATATATTAGAAACAAATGAAGTGTTTTTCTTGATGACAGTATAAGTATTTATGCTCAATAAAGCAACTGCAGAATTATTCGGGCCCCGTGACAAACACTTAGAAAGCATTTGTAACCTATAGTCAGTACTGGCAACACAGAGAGGCTTCCAGCAGCCAGATCAGCCTGCTCACCATTTGCCTACTGTCTCTCTCTCTCTCTCTCTCTGCCACTCACAGACAATAAGTGTGAACAGCTCTGGAGCAAAAGCATAGTGCAACAAACAGTACAGTTGGTTGCTAGCGGAGAGAAACTGTCATGATGGCCTTTTACTGGTTGAACAACAACAGCAACAACTGTAGGTGCTGTCCACAATGGGTTTTTAATTGTGTTGTTTGGGGTGTGGCTGGAGCCTGTGTCTCTTTGGTCCTTTCATCACAACATCAGCTGTGTATGGAGGACAATATGGTACAGTAGTGATGGTTTTTCCATTAATCTTACTTTTTAATACATGCTGTGGGGAACGTATGGAGAAACACCACCTGATCACATCAACAAATAACCTCGCATCATCACTGACTGTGAAATTGAATGCCAAAATATACCGTTGAGAACAGTGTCCATTCATTCATTGCACTTTTATGTTGGAGGTAAACAGATCTTGGTTAGTTCACAGTTAAATATGAGTTAAGTTGGTGTTAACTTATCTGATTATATTTCATAATTCTCATTGATTGAAGGGTATGAGATAAAAGAGGACACTATAGCCTTCAGTTGCCTCAATTTTTATTAATTTGTTATTACAATGGAGATATTTGAACTTGGTTTTGACTGGTTTTATCTAGAGACGCACCGATCCGACTTTTTTAGTCCCGATAGCAATACCTGGGCTTTGGGTATCGGCCGATACAGAGTACCGATCTGATACAGAATACCAATCCAATACCAGTGTTTAATTAATAAGCTGTATCCCTTACTGCGTGGAAGTGACTGGGATCATTCTTGTATGTGTAAGGCAACATCAGGCTTGACTTAGACATTGCTTTCCTAACTCTGTAAAACAAAATGTGACCAATAATTACATAGATATAAATGTATTTAATGGTTCTTTATTATTATAATCATAAATCGTACACCAGCAACTTGGTAAACAATCTTCAAAATTAACAGGAATTACAATTTAACTGTAAACCTTTTTAATGCAGCAACAAATTGGTCAAAACTAAAACAGGAATTAAAATTCCAGTATATAATGTATAAAGTATATAAACTTAAAATTGAATTGAATAGATCGGCCCCATTGTCACCGATATCCGGTCCAGCTATTTGAATCAGTATCAGATCAATATCCAATCCAGTATCGGTATCGGTGCATCCCTAGTTTTATCAGGAATCTTTATGAGTAAATTCAAATTAGAGTTTTGGTGTCTTTGTGATTAGCTCACTTGACCAGGTATGATCCTGGATCAGCATAATTGTGAAATAGAGCCAAATGTTGCTGATTTCATCAATTCTTAAGTCAGCCTTGTAATTATTGTTTAAAGAGAGAGATGGGGTTTCTGTGTGTCCTGCTGTCATTTTAGAGGCCTCGCACCTTTTATCTATCATGCATCAGCTCTTCAGGACCCTCTAAACTACTCCATATAGGTGTGTGGTGAAGGCTCGACATCACCTGTTATACAGGAAAACATGGGAGTTCTTCAGCGGTAACACGAGTAGGGTGTGATACTGTTTGATAGAGTGTTGATGAGTTGAGTTAAGGCTCGGTCTATTTCTCCTCTGATCTTTCAAGTAAAGGTCCCTTTAACCAGATACTCTTAAATACAGCGATTTGAGACACTCGAGAGCTTTTTGGCCAAATTACAAAGTAGGCTGGTCACAGAGTCGGCTGGCAGTGGACCCAAAATGCCCTTTTATCCGGTCAGTGTGTGACATTTCTGTCCATATAAATTACCATGACAACTCCCTTTGTGTCGCGATCTCTCTTTCGTCATCAAACAGGGAGTAGCTGCTTTACTACATAGCCCAGTCCTAATGAAACGCAGCTCATAAAACAACATCAACACACACACACACACACACACACACACACACACACACAGTGCGGTCAGTAAGCAGACAAATGAGGAAGGAAGAGACTGCTCTTTTGAAGGAAGTGAAATTCGTTTGTACCTGGCAATTGAAATCTGAGCTGTGTGTGTGTGTGTGTGTGTGTGAATGTGTGTCTGTGTTTAGAAAGCCTGAGTGTGTACTTCAGGACGGACTGGTGGAAAGGAAGCCTGATTTAAGCCATAGTTCAGAGCTTCATAAGCCTGTCAGTAAGCATGGAAAACAAAAAGCAACTTCCTCCCCTCTCAACTAAATGAGTACTGATTTCCCATAATGCACTGAGATCAAGATTATCCAAAATTTGGCCCAAGATCTGGCAGCTTGCTTCCACACCTGAGGCAAAATTAATGTAATTAAAAATGATTTTGCTGAACCTCTTTTTTTGGAATATATTTGCGGCACATGAAATGCCTCCGGCTTGAACCTGCTCCTGGTTAATTTTTTGATCCTATGTGTGAGCATCGTGCATGGTAATAACATTTAGTAGTTATTATCAGATCTGAAATTACATTTTTTTTCCTCACCTGTCTCTATGGCAGGTCACTGAACATTTTTACTGACCACACAATTTCTTTGTCTGCCACTTTGGAGAATTGTAAACACTGAGTCAGTGGTACCAGACAGTAGAAATATGGATCATCAAATCTTAATTCCAGACTATTTTTAATTTAGGAATTGCTTTTTAAAAATGATATTTCTTAATGTAAGGAAAACCTTTCTGCCATGGTGGCAGGTGAACTGGATTTGACCTGGCCACAGCTAACATTTACCCTGTATTTGGCAGGTGGCAGTTGCTAAATGTATTCCCTGGTTATAGTCCATTCCCTTAAAGTCTGCAGCATACACAATAGTCTTAATTAGCACGTTGGTGTTTTCCTCTACATGTCTGGACCTGGTGTTTATGTGTGTCTGCCTATATGCTTGTTTGTGCATTGGAGCGAGCTTAAATCCACAAGCCTCCGATTAATGTGGTTTTGGTACATGCTCTTGACTTTAGTATCCACTCCCACTGAAGCAGTAAGAATGCAACAGACTAATATAAATGAACGGTGGGAGAATTAAGAGGAAACTGCTCAACTCTAAACTCTAAATTCACAGCTTCCCTCACTTGTGGTTGTTTTAATCTTCAAAGTGTTTTACTAAGCTTAATTGTCTTTCTGTTTTTTCCGGTTTTCATGTGTGACGTCAGAACGTTGTGAGTTCACTCTGGTCACATGGTTCAGTCCCCAGTGATGATCAACCACCCACACCCTGACCTACACAAACACATTTGTTGCCACGCAGGCTTGGCACATTTCTTATCTGTAGATTTTGCCTCTAAGTGTCTCATGAAGTGCAGAGTATAGGAAAATAAAAAATAAAAACTCGCCACTCTCAACATCCTAATTTGTGCTGCCATCTGTCTCACTGTTGGTAGGTCGCACATTTTATTTGAAATGCATCTGGTGTTTGTTTTAGCCTCATTTCTGTGTCTATTCAGTTTTTAAAACTCGCCCACAGGAAGGCCAAGCTGGCAGATTTTACAGATAAATACAGTATGGGATTACAAATAACTGTCCGTTTATCCTCAGCTCAGCACACACCCAGAGATAATTATTGGCTTCCAACTGTCCCGTTTGCCTGTGTGCAGTCATGAGCACTGTGTATGGAGTGATAACAACACCAGTTGCTAGCTGCAGTGTAAATGCTCATTAATTTGAAGCTGTGCCCACTGGACTAAAATGTCAGTCCAACCCTTTGCATAGTATTTGAATGCCATGTGTGTCAGTCAGCCCATAGAGTTTCTTAAAATACTCTCAGAGAGAGATTAGTTATTAAAGATGATGTTATCTCTTAGTGCTGTGCCTTTTCCCTGCTGGGGTCTCAAATGATGTGAGATGTTGAGATAAATGCAGACACAAGCTCCCCACCCTATCCTTCACAAAATCTGCTCTATTTAGAGGTTTAAGATCCATGTGGTCAGCCACGAGCTCAGCCCTGCTGACTAAGGGAGCTCCCTCTTTTTTTCTCTCTCACTTGAGGGCTATACTGTATTTACTTTTAGCAAACAGGGAAATGTTTTAGTGTATGTGGTCACATCTGGATATGTAGGGGTTATGTTTATGATGGGTTAAATTTAACTCCTGTGAAAAATGAGATAGGCAAGAGAGTGCGTTGTTGGCGGCGGTACAGCATGTATCTGGTAGTATCTGCATTCACATCACAGGCTGTCCTGTTTTAAATAGAGAGGGTGTGGATGCAGTGCTTCCACAGGCTTATTCTGCAGCCCGATAGAAGCTTGACTAAAGTACACACTGAACCTATTAGATCAAAAGTATACACTATAACCTTTGCTCAATTTACGTGTATGTGTATGGTGGAAATATAACACGGGACTGACTGATAAAGCTTATGGTTGTTAAACTTTGTTCCATGTAGTCCTCTGAACACGCTGAACACATGAGATAAAGTAGTTAACTTCTTAATTAAGTGCAACCCTTGTTCACATTTTATGAGAACTTACTCATGTTTTATTAATGTGTATGTCGTTACAGCAGCCTCTAGTGTGCACACATCAAAGCAGTACAGGCTCTCTGAATGTATTTACTCCAAAGCCATGCCATGATACATCGGAAACATTTGAGACATCTAGACTGGCTGTATTTATAGATCGCTGTGTGCACCTTAGGCCGCACTACATTATCCAACCTATTTTCTGCTGTTTACCAACCTCTGTCCTTTGGTGAAAGAAAGCTTTGGCAAACACCTTTAACAACAAAGTATGCCTGTGTGCCAGTCTCAAGTATCTGCAGTACAGTACATCTGCCTGTACTCTTATTATGCAGCTGTTATGGGCTGCTCAGATTTATTTCTGGAAGCCTGCACTCATATGTTAGTCACTGCGGTATGTGGGTTTGTCAGAGAGGAAGACAGACGGACTGCATGTGTGTGTGCACAGATTGGACGGACTCCTCCAACACCAACTGACGTGCCATAGCAGTGGTATCGCCTGATAAGGCAGAGGTGGCCGAGTGCTCTTTCTCTTGCACACGTTGCGATGGTTTTGCACGTGTTTAACCCTTTAAACTGCTGTCTTGATTATAGAGATAACAAAGTATAAACACTTCGTGCCAACGTGTTAATAATCAACAGGAAGAAATGATGGTGGCATGGCTGTCTTTCTGTTAAAGGGCTTCAATGAATGCTAAAAAGTCTGCTAAAGACCAACACTATTGGTAACATAAGTGTTTTTCTTCTTGTTTCTCCAGCAGGAGCTCTCTCTAATTGAACAAGCAGCTTAGGGAATAGAGAGAACAGACTAATTATTATTTCCTGCTGTTACGTTTCTACATTCCATCTCTCCGTCCTTTCCTCTCTGATGTTGGACTCCACCCACCTACCCTTTTCTATTCCCTTTCTTGTTGCTCTGCGGCCATATGGGGCTTTGTGCCACCTGAGATTCCCTCATCCCTCCCTCTTACCAACCTTCATTATCCCTCCTCGCCTTTTCCCCTCTGTTCTTCCTCTGCTGAGGGCCTGTTTGCCACCCTCAAGCTTTGTGTCTGCTTGAGCTGGTGCGCAGTGCACAACTCGTATCTTGTATCACCCATAAAAAACAATACTTGTGCAGTAAATGCTTATGTGAGTCAATAATTGATTTATTTATCTACCAATATTAGATTCAGTCTAAGTTAGAATATGTATTTTAATTAGGAAAACACCAGGACACTGGGATCTTGCTTTGACATAAAGGTTTTAGAGATGATTTGAAATGTCAGAGGATCAAGACCTTTAGTTAAATTTGCAGTAGGCAGTATATTTTTGGCATCATTGGGCAAAAAATCCATAAAAACCTTTCAGCAGCATATTATAATTCAAGTGTTCTGAGAGACAACTAGACAGATAAATGGCTGAGTTTGACACTAGTGTCTCCATCAGGCTGCAGAATAAGTGAATATATACTATGGTGACAACTGACGTTAGCTCATATTAGCTGTCTTAACTTAATCATCCGAACAACAATTAATCATAAGATTACAATTTGGCATATATTTGGCAGCCATAGTCCATACAATCTTAACTACTCTCTAACTAAGTGTTGTCACCGGTCAGATCGTCAAAACAAGAAAAATAACAGGTTCAATCCCTGGAGAGTTATGTTAGCATTTTAGCATAGTGACGGTTGCCTCCAGTTACCTAAAGTTATAGTTCTCTCAAACAATGTATAATGAAAATGTGCATCAGAGGGGATTTAGAAGTGGGTGGCCGACTGAACCAGAGTTGGTGATTGTTGGAAAGACTAACCAAGACGACCTTGGTGAGTTCTATTATGTTACTGTTGAGTTTGAATGAAGTGTTCTTATGATGCTCCGCCGCTAGAACAGCTGATCTCCCATCTGAAACTATGCCATTAAAGGATGGCTGGAGATGGCCGAGATGAAATAGGCTAAATGACTTGAAACAAATGACATGTTAACTGACATGTTGTCTACAGAAGTGTCAATCATAAAGTCTCCAAAGGGAAGATAGCCACATTTTTTTTCCCCCTAGCTGTTCAGACAGAATGACGAGTTGGCTTCCTGCTCCTATTTTGGGAAAATTATTGTTATCTTGGAACATGTCTCGTGTAAAACTGTCACAGCGTGCCTCTGTGTCACTGGTCACAAGAGGATAAAATGACTATGTGTGTCGATAGAGGATGAGAGGATGGGGCGGGGTGCTGTTAACAGCAAGTGGATTTCTCTCAAGTAGGTGTGAAACAGATACTCCTCACCGGTTGTTGACTCAACCTGAGGTCATTGCAGCAATACATCAATGCAAACCCTTCAAATAACTGTAAGGAGTGTAAGCAACCTAATTGATCCCAATGAGTAACAATTCATTTAGCACCTGAGGTGTGGTGTTGTCTTTTTTATCTCCCTTGGGTTATTATGTTACTGTTACTGACTCTGCACTCCCGTTGAACAGATTGCTCTAACCTGGTTGTTTTAATAGTGGTAGAGAAGTCGTCACTTTATAACCAGGTAAACTTGTATACATGCAACCTGATAAACCATTTCAAGAGTAATATTCTGATTTTAAATGCTGGGACTTTATATAAACATGTCAGCCTTTTTAAAGCTGCCTAACTGTATCTCCATTGATACAAACAAACAAAGCCCTATGGTTACCTGTGTAATGTTATCTTGTCTTCTCTGCCATCCCTCTAGTGTGAATACAGAGGGTCAGACCATCATTATCATTGAGCCAGTTTACTTGATATTGCAGTGGGGTGGGGTTTTTAACCACATGGCTGGTAATATGAGCATGACAAGGCATTTGCTGAATTAGGAAGTTGTGTGCCTAGCAACTGTAAACAGATGCTTTGCTGGGCTAATATACTCACAATACAGTACACAATACTCAACCCGGTCTTTCACACTCTCTCTGTCTTTCCCTATGCTTTCTGACCCTGCTCATTTCTGCTTCTCTTTCCTTGGGTCACTGTGTACACGCACCCAGAACCGACAGCTGCTACTAAACTGAGGCCTGCACTCTTCCGCAGTCAAGTGGTATAAATATAGGTTGCCATGGGGACACCATGACACCCAAGGGGTATGCTGGCTAGGTAGCAGGACAGTGTATGGGAGTGTCGAGTGAGTGGCTCAGGGTCCAGGATGTGTATCATTCACACTGTGTCTCTAATGCACAACGGGAGGTTAAAACTCAAGTGTGCGCACAGACAAGTGTGTGTGCTTCCATGCAAGTGGGTGGGTGGGGTCTTGAAGTGGCACTCGAGGGGGGTAAAACATGCTTACAATGTGGATGTTTCCACTGATGCGTCTCCCAAGTAATATTCTGTTTTTAAGGTGTAACATGATCATGAAGAGAGGGCATGTTGTATATCTTTTTGTAATCATTCAGCAGTATGACAGAATCAAGCTATAATCTTTTAAAATCAAATTGTTTTTTCAGTATTGCTTTGAATTTACTCTCTCTCTATAGACTCAGGGATCTAACCACCATTACTGCGATCAGACCATCAACCTTGCTTGATAGCCAACCCCCTCTAACAACTGAGCCACTGCTGCCTTTTTTTTGTTCTCAAACTGCCTTACAGCCATTGACAGGAAATGAAAGGTTTCTTTGTAGAGCTACATAAACTCAATTGTGTGTCTTCAAACAGAATCATCTCATGCAGGTATTAGATGCTCAGTAAAGTTCCACAAGGCTAACTACAAAGTTTTAGGAATACACACGCCAATTGCTGCTTTAATTACATAGCTGCTGGACATCTGTTTGACAGGACAGAATAGATCTGTAAAACCAATTTTCTCCTAGCTTTTAGAAAAGGTTAGGTAATAATGTGGCCTGTGTTTGTGTGTGTTGAAGACAGTCAGCCTTTGGTTACTTGACAGTGTAGTTGATGGCTTGTCTTATACAGTGTTTATGTTATTTAAACAAACAATGTAGCTGGTTACATGTATTTTTTTTACAACAATCCTTATTATATTCCATAGCGTTTTGGTGTCATCCATTGTTTACATTCTCAGAATACAAAAAACGTGTCATAGTGAATGCAGGTCAGTCAGTGCCACTGTGTTTTTGGCCAATTATTCTGCTCCATTCCCAGTTGGTTGTCTTCATTAGAGGATAGTGGCTCATTGTTTTAGTGATCCTATTGTCTGACACTACTGGGGACACGTCTGTCTGTCTGTTTATCTTAGTTACTGTCTCTCTGGCTGACTTACTGACTTCATGAGTCAGTTTGGCTCTGTCTGCTGCCTTAAATCATAGTTTAATTTACTCACATCCACAACAGAATTTGTTGTTTGGAGTGGACTAGTCTGTCTGTCTCTGTTTTTCTCATGCAGTCCCATTTGTAGCATTCTATGCCATTGCATTGTAGTTATCAGTAACAGACTGACTGACTATTTGAATTGCTGACTGGAGCATCAAAAGTGAGTAAAATATCATAAACACACAATAATTAAATTAGTTTTAAGGCTCAATGGAATATTAGGCAGTAGGCATAGCAGAAAATAGTTCTTAACAAAAAAAACAAAAAACAGACCTCTTGTAAATGGAATTAGTTTTGGTGGGAGATATGCTGACAGAGCACAGTTCAGAGCATAAACTAATATATTCCGTTATTTTTTATAAGACCTTCCAGAATGGGAACTTCTTAGGCCGTGTTTCCATGGCTGGGATAAATACAGTCACTGGCAGATAATTCTTTCCCCTGCAAAATCCTCAAGGTAGTCTCCAGTGTGTCTCAGCCGTGTTATGTAATTAACTTGTCCACTAACAACAGTAATCTGAGTGTGACGGTCATGGATTTGCATTGTAAGCGCTGTGATTGCTGTGATCTCGCCAAACCTGTAATTTGAAGAGCATTTCATTTTTTTGCTTACGCTCTGAAATCATTGGACACCTTTTCCATCTCTCTGAGGGACAGTTTTAAATTTGTGCAGTTTTCATTTTGTCCTGTATTCACACTGATCTGTATCTTTGCACAAACACTGTACTACTCACACATCCAGGCTTGATTTATCCTAAGTGTCATGATCAGGAGTGAGCATGGTTGTATTTGGGTCAGGAAGGAGGTACGTACACACACTCACTTACACACACACAGACAGACATGCAGACACTCAGACTAATCTGTTTAAGAGGCTAGTAGACAGACGGCAAAACAGGATGACTGGTAGGCTGTGTATAGGCCTACGTCTACCTACAAAGGTAACAATGGTTTGGCTCACTTAAACATTACAATGACAGCTACTCTATTATTCAGTTACTGGCACTAAAGGTCATGTTGACAAGAACCAAAAGTTTGTCAGATTCTTGTTCCTTATTTACTTAGTATTTGATCAAATATTGCCTCGTATGATTTAGTTAATCATACACTGTACTTTATTTAGTCCAAACCCTTGTTTGTCTGGATTAAGACAGTCTCAAAGTCTTCCCACTTACAATCACCAGCCAGACTGTGAGTATCACTGATCACCTAACCCTTAAGACAAGACACACACCAGGGTTTTGGAAGATTCACCTGCAGTTTATGCCATTAAGAATGACATCATAGACACTTAAATCAAGCATGTATCGCTGATAGATTATTTCGCCACCATCAACACTATTATATTGTGTTCAGTAATAGCTGGCAACCAGCATTATCTCAGAAGTGAGAATGCACTTGTAGGAGCTACATTTTTAAATTGTAATTAATTTCATGGAGTATCATAAACCACAACATTATCTCCAACCACATTTACTATGGGTAATATAATAAAAATATTAATAATAACTTCCATCTTCATAGCGCCTTTCAAGAGACCCAGGACGTTTAACACATAATGAGGCAGAGCAAATATCACAAGAACAGAAAATAATGATAGAAAGTCCGTAGGCCTTGGTGAACAGGTATGAGATGGCCCTGCTTTTGAGAAATGTTGATTGGCCTCTCAGGTTGTGCCTTTCCTGTTTGAAGATGCCAGAAGTGTTACAATAGCTATGGTCTAATAGCTAATGGTTTAAAAGGAACAGCGGCTTCTACGCTGCTTTCCACAAAAAAAATGTTACCTTGCAGGGACTACATTTTTTTGTTAAAATTGAATTGTTGCGACTGATGGAAGATATGCACAACTCACCTGTAATAATCTACTTTTCACAACGCTGTGACATTATCTACAGTATATACTGTATTGTATGTCAATTTTAGCATGAAATGATGTGCAAATTATCTACCAGGAAGACTTGGATGATTTTAGTGTATGTTCTAAATTAAATAAGTTAACCAAAAGGCTGTTTTTTGTTGTTTAATATTTGATCTAAACTGTGGACTCCAAATTCCATTTATGGTGTTCACTTTGTTTTACAGCTGCTCAAATGCTGTCCCGGGTGATTTTAGACCACGTGAGTCTACACCACCTTTGTCAGTTTGCGATAAATTCAGCATCTATTTGTTTTAGATTCTTACTTTTGAAACTTTTAGAATTAACACCTGAAGCCTAAACAGATTTAAAAGAGGATAGTGAAAGAAATACAGTATATCCTTCTTAATGCTGTTTAGTCAAGTGAAAAGAACTGAGTGGTTCTGAAAGGTCCATTAGTAACCTGTGTGTGTGTGTGTGTGTGTGCGTGTGTGTGTGTGTGTGTGTGTGTGTGAGAGAGAGAGATAGAGCCGCCCATTTGTAACTCAGTCCCTGTAGCAGATCAGCACTTACTGCCCCCCTGTGCCGGAGCAGGGTTTCCTGCTTTTCGTTCCCTGCTCCTCCTTCACTCTCTCACTCTTTTTCTCTCCGTTTACGCTTGCTCATTCTAACTCTGTGGGAGACGAGGCTTTTCCTAAAGGAGTCTTTGTGCGTGTTAGAGAGAGGGAAAGAGAGAGAAGGAGAGAGAGAGAGTGAGAGGGAGAGTGAAATGTTATGGTGAGACAAACAGCAAGCGAGAGGTGGAGAGAAGGATACTAGCTGACTGTGTTAAGCCTGGCCGAGGCCCAGTCCCACAGTTCCCACAGAGCCCAGTTCTGTTTACCTTCGAAAGCACAGACTCAACAGAGAAATGCAAAACATTTCATACATTTACAGTCTCCAAGCTGCTCTTGGAAATCATTTCCTTCTCTGTATGTTTTTAAATGCACTTTAAGTCAGAGCACCTTGCAGCTGGAGATTAGAAACGATCTGCACTGTGATTAGACTAGATTATGATCGATGCTGTCAAACCCTGGAGTCTGTCAGTTCACGATGCAGGAAAACACTTTCTGCATTGCATAATGAGTCAATGACACTACGGGTCGTGTGGGTGAGAGTTAGTTGATATCCGACTTAGCTGTTAATGGTTAACTTTAGCCAGGTTAGAGTCCGCTCACTGTGCTATGTTCACATCCATTCTTCCTTCGCTGTGCTCTACTCGCCTTTACACTGGGCGTAGTAGGAGTACCTTGAAGGATACTGGAAAATACACCACTGGATTTAACACATTCTCTCTGAGAGTCAGCCTAATCCTTGGGAGTGGATTTATAAACAGCCCGATATATATATATAACTCTTTTGGAACACTTAATCAACTCAAGGACTGTTTTTGACGTGAGTAGAGGATGTTTTTCTTTTGTTATCTAAGGCTAATATTTGATGCTGTGGAGACAGAGAGGGTGTGTGCGTGCTGAAACGTGTGCTATAGAATAGCACTTTGTCATTGTTAGCAGAGTGAAGTGTTTGATTTCTGTCTAATCAGCTGTGTCTGTCAGGCTAAGTACAGTTTATGTTGAGCCGAGGTCAAATGCGCAGATAGCAAGATCTCGCCTCCAGCATGTCATTGACATCTGCCACATCTCTCCACCCATAGGAGCTGTGGTTTGTATTCTTATCTGTTTTTTATGGTTTTCATAGAGCTATTGTCAACAGTCTGAATCATGCATGATATATACCTGAGCCAACCAAATACCTCATGACCTTTAGTTTTTGTTTTGTTTTTTGACAGGGGTGTAAATCACAAGTTTCATCTCGGTAGATATTATATTGATTTTTTTTGGACAATGAAAAAATCAATATCACAAAGTTTGCCACGATACAATTTCGATTTGATTCAATACAGGGGCCTGCAATCGATATGAGAGGATATCCTATGCCCATTTGACACAATCAGTTACATTTATATCAACTCCCAAAAAGCAGCTAAAATATGATATGACAATTTTATTACAGAGCTCTTCCAGACATTTAAATGAAAAACAGTCTATTCTTTTTAATAAAAACAATAAATGTTAAGTGGGAATTTCAAAATAGAGACGTATCTTAAAGATGATGTGTATCGATATTTTCACTTTGCGTCGATGATATTGGATCGTTGATCATTGAATCAATATATCGATCCAGATTTATGTATCCATAGTTTTTGGATGCTACAAACATTGTTCTTCTACAGTGCTAAAATTCAACTTGTATCAGATGTTTTCAGTCGCTTTTGCAAAACACATGTCTGTTGCAACTCAGTCAACATAATGTCCACATTTTTAGCATTACTTGTTGCCCAGGTATGGAATAAGATTTGATGAGAGTTTTGTTATGTGCGTTAGAGGCTGTTTAATAATTTCCCTTTATAAAGCTTCTTGAAAGTAGACATTGATTATGTGACACTACAGTATTTTCTAAAAGTATGAGTACAGCTCAGGACTGTTATTAGAGAGGGTGTTATTATAAATTAATCATTTATTATTCAGAGGAGTGTCGGGAACAGATTGAATAAGCAGCTGCTCAGGGCTGGATCATCCTGACAACCAAAAGGATGCGCTCAGCATATCTGTAGAGCGTTATGTAATCTAAGTGAAGGGAGAGGTTGTGTCACAAACAGAAACAGAAAGACTGAAAAAAAGAAGTCATTGGTATTCAGGCTGCTCCTGAGATGGTGGCAGTAGGATGTGTTCATTAGGCTGTCGTGCTGTGTAACTAAGGCTGAACTCGAGACAAACAAAAATGACTCAGAGGAACTTAGATGATCTATATCATTTAAGTTGTTTTAATAAGAATGAATAAAAGTGAGTCAGAATGTGAAAACACTGCACCAGATGAAAAAAGTGTTCTGCTAAAAAAAAGATTCACTGTTTACTTGACATAATCAAAACATTGTGTCCTTGATGGATCAGATAACAGATTGATACGTGAATTGTAAATGTGATACTCAAGTACTTGTGAAATAAATAGGCCAACCTTTTATTTCTTAACATACTGTGCTATAATATTATCCTCTGTGTGTCTTTGCCATTGTCATCTCCCAGGAGGAGAATGAAGGCACGCGCCCCACCTCCGCCGCAGGCCCCTCTACCCGCCCCACGCCACATCTTCAGAAACACCGTACCTGATGGGGGAGGGACATCAGGCATGGACGCCAAGGAGAACATGCTGAGGCCCACCGTGGAGTTGCAGCTAACTCTACCACAGGGACACCAGACTTCTGTAACTGAGGATGGCAGGTGAGAGGGCAGAGAGACACACACAAGCACACATTTACCCTGGGCGTAGCACTCCCTTTCCTTTGCTTTTTGTTCAATGTGCCTTGTTTTTGCATCTCATTTGGCTGTTGCTTGTGAATGCTGTGTTGTTTGACTGCAAAATTGCCATCCATCCACATACACTACATCTACATGAAATTATTTCTATCTATAAATATGACGATCTCAGCTGTTGCTTAGCTGAACAATATGAGTTTACTGTATTGTGACCTTCATTGGCCTGTCCCCAGACACAGTACAGTATGAGACCCGCTTGTCACTGCTAGGTCTGTTTTGGTTGCTGTGCCAGTGGGGCCTTGTCAAGGGGTCCCATTCCACGTCTCAGCACAAGCTTTGTGCCAGCTGAAGGCTGTCCTGCTAATGCCCTCTGTCCGTAATGAGGTCCTCTCCTTCGGGGCAGAAAATCAGGGATGCCTCCCTGACGTTAGGTCAGTAGATGTGCTACTTCTGACTAGTAGTACACATTTTGGTAACCATTTCAAACTGCCTGACATTTCTTAATACTATTTCAAAAGGTTGTGGCGCAGCCTTATTCTAGATCAATTTGGATGATATGATATTACATTTAAGCATCAGATGGGCTGTGTTTACAGTTCATCTTCTGACACGGCTCAGTAACAGCATCAGAGCCTGATAAGGTGTAAGTTCATATGGTCGGATAAGATAAGACCAAGGCGGCATAAACACACAAATGTGTCGTAAATAGCTGATACTAAATAGCACAACCCCAACCATTACTCTAATCAATTTATTGTGTTGACATTGACAGTTAAACAATGCAAAGTAAGATAACAAGTACCTACTTTCACAAAACATTATGTTAAAATGGTAAACAGTGTTTTGTACTCATATTTCAAAATAGTTTTTAGTTCAAATCCTATTTATGGCTCTGTTGTTGGGGGATTGAAGGATTGATGCTAATACTGTAATGGTACAGATATGATTATAATATTACACTAATATTATATCTTTATAGTATACAGTTTGCGTCTCCAAAATGTCAATGTGCAGTAGCAACTTCAACAATAATTTAATTATTTCTTTTTTACAATAAATTTCAATCAGGAGACAATTTAAGCTTTTTAACCTTCAGTGTAACCTAATCCAACCTGAACTCCTTAAATTCATTTTATATGCATATGCTTTGTGCATAATCTCAAACAAATGTCCCTGCATTGGAACTTGTAAAATAATGTCACTTGTAAAATTGTATGATACAGACTACAGTTAAACTAAAGTTCAGTAAGTATGAACAATGCTTCGCTACATAACATGCCTTTTATAAAAAATGCCCCCATGTGAACCATGCAGGGTTAACAAGTTAAAATATAACATATTTAATACTACATTGACCGTTCCTATTGGATAGTGATTGTGCTGTGACTTGTTTTTGATAAACATACATACAAAATCATCTTAAGAAGCACCTAGTAACACAGGACACTGGGTCTGCTGATTGCAGATTGTCGTTTTAGTGATTGTCAATGGTGTCCTTTGTAGTGGTATCTCTCTCAGCTCTGTCATCTGATCTGGCTGTTCCCAGAAAACATTGGAGACTGTCTCTTGGTTTCTTTATCTGAGGATTGACAGGTAGTACTGCAGGCCTCCTCATCAGCTGCAACCCCACACACACAGACTCACAAAGCAACGAAGCAGACTTCAGAGCTTCTCTTGTGGCTTAATGGACATAAGTAGTTTGTCATATCAACAAGTACTCTGCAATTTGCCTGTCATTATCTGTCTATGCCACTATGTTATGTCATTGCCGTTTTATTGTTGGAAGCTCTTTAGAGTTTCTGTCTAGATAAACCATACAGATTAAATCTACAGTCTATGATAAGTGCCTTCTGTTGTTGTTTTGGGGCCTTTGTTTTCAATTCTCCTACAAAAGAAAATGGTAAAACTAGATTTTTTCTTCAAACTAGGGTTTTAGTTCAACTTTTAGTCCCACTTCACATATGTAAGTTTTCAGTCAATGTCAATATTGTAACTAAAGAGTAATCTAAGTGTTACCATACAACTTCTAAGTTGTGAACTTTTTCTTTTGTCATCATATGGATTGATTTTTGTGGGTTTTCACCATGGTTAGGGACTTTTTCAGATAGTAAAATCCTGCCATCATCAACCCAAAATGATCAAGAACTGTTCATACAGGAGGAATCAAAACAAAGATAGCCTTTTAATCTTCATGTCAAAATATATGTGTTTGCTATTCAATCTGAAATATGCAGTATTGCATAAGTAATTTGCAACGTTGGACTAGTAAATCTAGCAAAAAGAATACAACACATTGTTTTTTTTTCCAGAGCTGATGATGGAAGTAGCTATGGACTGAGCCTTCTCGCTTCCTTCTAACGTAATTAAGAATTGTATTTGTATGGTTTCATTAGGTTTATTAGATGCAAAGCATCTGCTACAGCCTGTACTTTCACTCACTCACTCACTCACTCACACGAGTCCATCTCTGTAGAGAAGATGGGGGGATTGTCATACCATTTTCAAACATGCAAGAATGTTTGTTTCTTCACATCTATGCCACACTGTGTCCTTGTACTGATTCATTTACTTAAACAAAGATTAAACATGACAATTAGCTGAAGTCTTTGTTGTTATTTGATAACCGCTAATGAATAAAACAATTTGTATAGGGGCAAGTCAAAATTGACTTCAGGCAAGTAGATTTGGTGGGTCAGAAACTATACTTTTTTCACTTGCTCAACTGGGCAAGTGAAAGAAAAAACAGTAACATTGAACCCTGGTATGTCTGTGAAAGCAGCTCAGTGTTAAAATCGTATCCTTTATGTTTATCAATTAGCCATCCCTTCTAAGCGCATAAGGGGTGAGTGTGTCTCTGTTTTGTGGTATGAAGTAATTACTATTCTCTTTAGCAGAGCTAAAGCTAGTTAGGCATTGTAACCTTATCTTCTCTCTTGCCCCCCTCTCTTTCTCCCTCTCTCCCCATCTCCTCTTGTGGTGCTTTCTTCCAAACTCCCTTCGTCCCTCCCTCCCCACCCTCTTCACCTCTCTCTTTCACTTTCTCCCTCTCCCCCCCCCCACCCTTCTCTGTCTTTCTCCCTCTCTCAGTAAGGCGCTGATGGACCTGCTGGTCGAGCTGTGTAGCCGCTACCACCTGAATCCAGCACTGCACACCCTGGAGCTGCTGTCGCCCGAGGGCCACACTTTGGGGTTCAAGCCCAACGCTCTGCTGGGCTCCCTCAACGTGGCCTGCGTCCTCATCAAGGAGAAAGTCTGGGAGGAGAAAGTGGTGCGCAGACCGGCGCCCAAAGTGCCAGAGGTGAGTTACAACGGAGCCTGATAGTGTGTTCTGGATGTTCTTTTTGGTGCTTTGTAATTAGGATTTTATACAGTACATGTGTCACAGCATATTTAAAACCTGCTGAAATTAGGTTTGTTAGGCTTGGCTTGGAATCTTATGTTTTAACAAATTAATGCAAATTAAATAATAAGACTCTACCTGATAACAAGAATTAGAAAAACATATCCCAAAGCTACCCATGTTTTTTTTGTAATGTAAATGAATGTAGTGGAGAATGCCAGTGAAAAAGCCCTTAATAATTCTATTAGCATGTGCTATATGCGTAGCTCCTTACCCTGTAGCCCTATGTAATGTCCGTCCCTCCCCTCTCTACCTTTTACCTCTGACTGCTGGCAGAAAGCAAGGCCAGTGAAACCTGTAAGGGCCCATGCTAAGGTAGGAAGACAATTAGGATTAACTGGCCCAGCATGACATTGAAGTCAATTCTTTTTTACAGTCTAAGTGTGCCTTTTTGTCTTTATCACCTATCTTGTCATCTTTTTTTTTTTTTTACACCTGCCTATCTGAACGTATTTCTACTGAGTATTCGTCTCTTTGTGTCTCCCTTTTTCTCTGCCTCTCCTCTGTTCTCCTCCTACAGTTTGAATATTTGATGAGTGCCTTACCTTTAGTTACCATGCATTATTTCTCTGCTCTTCTCAGGGCTTACTGGCTGCTCTCTCTCTCCCTTTGACCCCGCCTGGCCTCAGGCCAGAGACTGACACTATTTCAGACACTGCTGTCAGTCATCCCTCTTCTCTGTGTTATCAGTCTATTCATTGTACCACCAACAGTCTCAGCTGTTAAAATGAAATGATTTAAGTGTGATATTCTGAGCACTCTGAATTGTTGGTTTATCAGATACACCTGACTAAAATGAATGCCGTCTAATATGGCAGCACTTTTTGTTGGAACAGTTTGAGAAATATGTTGAATTGATTCAACTTGATGGCCATTTTAGAGACTGCAGTGTGTGGTGCTGTTGGACTGTATTGTGTTATATTTAGATGTGTTTCTAATATTTAATATATCCTTATTGATATGAATGGGGTGGACAAAATGTAAGAAACACGTTTCAGTGAAATGCAATACAATTTAACATCAGTATAATGTTGTCAAAAGTAACTAGACTGATTCAGCCAACAATAATTAAACGTGTGAACCTTGCATCCAGTCAAGTGTTCAATGATTGAAATTTGTTATAGAAAGCAAACAGCTTGGTACCTTTCACTGGTACATGAGGAATAAAAGCTGAACAGACACAATGACGGATGGTAGTCTGTATTAGGATTTCAATAATGTGATATTTCTGTAAAATTGGAATGAGTCTCAACTTTTTAAACTTTTTAAATGGATGCAGGTGGTTTACTCAGGTTGATTCATTGCAATACACTAATGTGTTTTAAACCCCTAAAAACACGCCTACTGACTTTTGGAGTAAACACCTGACCTGAGAGTACAAGCTCATTTTTGATAGCATCTCTCAGTTTATCTGTCTGATTATCTGTCAGTAACCAACATCTGGAAAACTACTGGTCAGATTAGAAGAAGATTTTGGCACACATACAAACACACTCCCCAAAGTAAAAAAAATGTTGAATTTGGAAAAGCCATGACTTTCGCCCAGCACCAACAACCACCTCACCAAACTTTGAAATATACAAATGACTTCTACTGTACTACTCTGATGTATGATTATTCTATCATCTAACAACAGTTTTGACTGTAAAACTAATTGCTTACTGGGGAAGTTATTAGACCTTGGCAGAAGCCTGCCCAAGAAGAGGCATTTTATGAATTCTTCAGACTCTTGACTTCAGGGTGTGTTCTGTTGTGAACCACTTAAGTGATAAAGACTGTCGTACAGAGTGGCACGACTGTTCTCCATAATTAGAAATGGAACACTGCGTAATGTGTAGGATTCCTAAATACACACACGCATCCAAGATCACATGCATGACTGCACACACACACATATGCACAGAGACTTCATCATCTTTAGTCTATTAAATGTTCCCTTTTCTGTCAGCAACCAAAGTCCAACCTTAAGTTACTCATTGGTGCAGTGTGTTTGGATGTCTTTCTCTCTGTCTGCTTCTCTTCTTTCCGCATGTTTTACATTTCACACGTTTTGTTTTTACTCTAAGAAATTTTCAGACAGCAATTCGGTTTACCTATCTGCTCTGTTACGTTCAAGATGTATTTGTTATTATGATGGTTGTCATTGAACTACTTATATAATCATATCTATAACATCTCCTCTATGTCAGTCATGTGATTCTTTTTGTCTCATTTCTTACATCAAGGCCATTTTGTGACTGCAGAATGGAAGAATTCCCCCAACAGTGAGCCCTAATTAGCCTTTTATCTCATCCAGTTGTTAGATATCAAAGTCTCATTTTTTTCCACCGTTCTCCCCTCTCCTTATCAGAAATCAGTGCGTTTGATGGTGAACTACCACGGCAGCCAGAAGGCAGTGGTACGGGTCAACCCGTTGGTACCACTCCAGGCTCTGATACCGGTCATCTCTGACAAGTGTGAGTTTGACCCCGCACATGTCCTGCTCCTGAAGGACAGCATCAGTCGCCACGAGTTGCAGCTGGACAAATCTCTGACAGAGCTGGGGATCAAGGAGCTCTACGTACATAATCAGAGTCTAGGTAAACCTCAACCACTTGATTCTTATTTTTTCTGTTTGGGGTTCTGTCACTTTTCAACTACTCAATGTATATTAAAACTGAAGTTCCCATCACAGAGCCAACTACTTGTCAACTTTTCCCCCTCTAGCGTTTCCAAGTGGTATTATTGTTGGCGCCGCTGTTGCAAAGACAACCGGATCGCTTTCCGTTTTCCTCAGGACCTACTAGCGACTACCAACAACACAGGACACACTGCATTTTGTTTTCCACAGTTACTTTGGTTATTCCACCATCCGCCATTTCCACTACTGGGGATAGTAACTGCAAAAGACTGACATTGATACTCTTTAGTAACTGGGGATAGCTACCGAGGAAAACAAAACAAAACAAAACACAATGGTTGACGCACTTTCTTTTTGCCGTAAATCAAGCCTTCGGGAGATCGTACCCGGTGGCAGACAGAATTGCATAGTAAAAACGAGGCTTATAGGGAATCAAACTAAACGCTGATGATCATTATTCTATAGCCATTACATCGTGCAATCAACATTTACTTCATAATTATAATTTAAAGTAAAAAAAACGTGTTTATTGACACTTTAAATGATAAAATAATTTGATAATTTATAGATTAGATGTTAATGGAAAAATGTTTTTTATTTATATCATTATTTATATAGTTGTTTTGGATACATCCCTTAAGTTCAATTCATTGAATTAAAAATGAATAGAGCCCAGCCTTGGTTTATGTTAATGTTGGTAAGCTAATTAAAGCAGATAAAAGACGTCATCATGGATACTGATAGGTGCCTTGGCTCGTCCAGCTATTGTGTCATATTATCTGATGTTGGCCTGCGAGTGAATATCATCCCCAAAAAGCAATTACTGTAGCATATGCTATTAATGAATCACAATGTTTTTGTAAAATGTATTAATGCATATACAAGTAAATAGATACATATTGAGTGAAATTAGGTACGTTTTTAACTATTCTACAAATTCGACAGCTTTATCTTTAGCCACCATAAAAAGGCAGTGTTAGGGAAGGTTTATATGCACGATCAGAACAAGAAAGTTGCGCAACAGAACTTATAAAATGTTCTTTCATTCTCTGTCATGTGAGCTTCTGTTTAACGACAGTAAGTGCTCGTGTTGTTATCCACTTCCACTCCCTACCAGCTCATTTAGGTCAGCCCTCCATGTGGCAAAACCTCTACACAGAAGAAAGGATTCCAGTGCAATGAGCCACAAAACTAGAACTGCATTATATTCTGCATGACTAGCATGTAAATATTTGTTGACATAGTTCTATGCAGTCAGAGTCAATATTGGTTTAACCAGCAGCAGGTACGACAGAGCATTAACACAAATATAAGCTTATGTTTCTTATTATATGTTCATCTAAAAGAACCTTGTTAAGTGCAATGTGTCCCTGGGGGTACAATCATTAGAATGTGTTGTCCTTTATCTAGTAGGAAGTTGATTTATGGTCTAAATCTGATACTATGGTTCATTACCACCGTAACGGTCCACACCCACTGATATTTCTAGATATTGTTCTTGTCACAGAGGGTGATCACAGAGTTACAGCTTGTGATTTATGGTCATGAAGGATACAAGCACGAACATTTAGAACATTATGCAACTTTTTATGGTCAAATACTATTACATAATGGGGATATTTTGGTATTCAACCTTTCACTGTTATCATGAAGGACCTGTACACTGTCATCTAAATCATTTAGTTTGTGTCATGATTAGTTAAAGTTTGTTTTAAAAAGTGTTTTTTTTCTCTGGTGAAACACTACCAGCTGTATGTTGTGGTGCAAATACAACCGTTTGATTAATTCTTTTTTTATTTAGAGGTCATATGTCCATAAATGACATCATGTGTTTTTAAACCTTGTTATGTTTTTCAGTTCTCCAGCCAAAAATGGCTTCTGCCCCAGCTCTTAACTACTCAGGTATTAGTCATGATAAGTCCTGTCTGTCTTAGTGTTGCTGGTTCCAACCAAATGTAGCTGTTTAACCCAACGTACCGCTGCTTGCTTATTAACCCCTGTTTGCTTGTTAGCCACCCATCTTCAAAGAAATCATTCGCTGGTTTTAATGTCATTGAAATTGTGATACTTGTGCTAACATCATCAATGAAGTGAGGATTTTAGAAATGATTTGTTGTTAACTTAGTTTGCTTCTGCTTTTTTCAGAATCTAAAATAATAACCCAGTAGTATAGCTCTGTGATTTGTTTAATGATTAGTTTACCTTCCTTCCCTGTCCTCAAGTCAACAGTGTTATCATGACACATTCTTACTTACTGCTTTGTAGACTGTGAAGGTTAGATAGAGGTGGAAAAATACAGCTATAGCGCCCTCTGCTGAGGAAACCCAGTAGATTATTCTGTTCAATTCTTTGTGAATGAGAACAGGTGGAGTATGTAAATGTTTTAAAATTACCAATAAAAGTGCACACAAATAAAGTAAAGTAAATATATTGGATATCATATGAATCAAACCAAATTGACTTAAATGTGAGACTACCATGGCAATCCCACTCTGAAATGTTGTTGTTAACCTAATTAATCTATGCATGCCGGGATCATTTGTCACTCACTTCTACTGAATTCCTCATGAACTTTTTCTAAGAATGAACCTGACCTTTTTTGCTTTGCTTTTATGAGACACTGACACTATCATGTCCAACTCCTCTCCTCCTCCTCCGCCTCCTCCTCGTCCTCTTTATCTTTTCATAGACTCCATCCACTCCAGTACTACCAGTTTGGGCAGAGCAGAGAAGAAAGGCCTCCTGGGTATCTTCAAGTTCAGCCGAAGGAAATCCAAGGTAAGACTCCAGATCTCTGTTGCTGCTTTTTTAACAATGTATTTATGTTTTTGTATTCAACTCACTCTTTAATAATTTCAGTTTTACCAGTATTATTATCAAAGTTGATATACATACACAATATTACATTGGAATTATTGAATTAAAAGCAGCTTTAATGTCATCATAACCGTTCACAAAGTTTAGCAATGACTCATTTGCACAAGTGCCGTGAGAAATATGACGTTGTATAATAATTTACAAACTAACCTTGAGTGGTGCATGCCATTCACACCTATGAAGACTGATAGCCGAGGCAGGCTAAACGCATGACTGAACAGTTGAATGCTGCATGTTAGCTGTGCCTTCCGTTTGCAGACAGAAACAACATCTATGGACATGGATGACTATGATGATAAAGTTATCCAAAATACAGACACACTATCCGATGTAAGTACTACCAACACATCTGACAGTTTCCAGGTGTGATAAGTGAAATCAAAGTGGGATTTGGTTTTGATTGGGATCTCACCTTAACTCGCCTCTCTCTGGCGCATTCCAATCATATACTGCGGGTGGACAGAATAACAGGAACACCTGTACGATATAATACAAACCAATATCAGCACAAACTACAAACAAACCTCAAACATTACCACAGGATTGGATCAACACTTCTTTGATACTTTTGTTCTCACAACAGAAATTGGACAAGCTAAACAGAGGTAGTAGTTACTATTGCAGGTCAGTAGTATTGGGTTTCATCACATGGGGTCGGGGGTTCCTGTTGCTATGTCCACTTTTTGCATGGTTGCTGGTACTTTCACATGGCATTAATATAAAAGCCTTCTCTGTTTAAGCATGGGTACACAATGTGTTTAAATAATATACCGTATGCCTACTATCGTCATCCTCACGGTGGATTGTGACGAAACACACAAAAATGGCACATTAGAGACGCTCTGTATGTTGGACTATTGAGGAATGTTGTTTGGGTGTGTCAGGCAAGGTTATAATAGTTTTTAATTTTCAATTAATTTTTATTTTATTTTAGTTTTGACTTTTTGATTTTATTTTAGTTTAGTTTTAGTTGCTAAGAAAGGTTTAGTTTTTATATATTTAGTTTTAGTTTGTTGTTGTTAGAGCCAGATATAATGTCTCAGACGTATGTAGCTACAGATAGATACAAAATACATGGTTGGAGAAATGTGTCGGAATGGCCATAATGTTTAATCTTTAATCTTTAATCTTTGTCATACTTTGGTGTCCGATGTGAAGCAATTGCTGCATAGCGCCATCTCCTAGAAGGTCTTGTGTGTTCAATTTCTGTGGTTTAATGTCATGAGAGTTCATGCTGTCTCTTTATTCTGTAGTGATATAGCTAAAAACTTAAGTTGGAATTCATTTGCATTAATTTTTATTTGAGTTGTATTAGTATTTTAACTGTATTGTTTCAGTTTGGTTTTACTTAAAGGATATAGTTTTTATTTGGTTTCAGTTTACTAACATTATGTTTTACAGCTTATTTTCGTTTTAGTTTCAGTCTTAGTTTATTATAATAACACTGGTGTCAGCCAGGTCACACCAGTGCTGGTTGACGATGCCAATATTGTCAAAGCTTATCACATTAGTGAATAATATATTCACATTCAAGTTTCTGGTCAGTGAATTTTTGCTGCATACCAATAACAAAAAAGTGAATCAGCTTCACAAGCATGACCGTCGAGCCTCTGACATCTTTGCTGCAGTTTAAATATGCTGTCTGTTGTCATTAAGTGATTTTAACAAATCACACAATTGTTCAAATCATTTTTATATAAACAATTCACGTGAAAACTATGTTTATCTGGAAAGCTGTTGGAAGCTTGTGCACTTTTGTCGGTTTGCGCGACTCCTCGTCTCCCAGCGGAGTTGGCAACTGCAAAGCTAGCATGAGCCATAGAGTCACAATAGCCACATTTATTGGAAATATGCCAGGCTGAAGTATTTCTTTAAGCTCAGGGCAATCTTCACAGAGTAAGGTCCACAGAATTGTTGTTCATGTACAAATGTTTTGTTGAGTTGTGGTCATGTGTACTGATGTCCTCCAGAGGGCAGCAAGTGTCTCCAGAAGGTTAGTCAGCAGTCTGTTAACACTCAGAGAGGAGTCTGTTAACAGGTCCAGAGAGGAGTATTAACGGTGCTGCCTGCACTTCTTGCTCCCACTTTATTTTCTTTCCTACAAATGAATAATAAAATAAATGTAGAGAATAGTGTTATGTAGCGATATTTATAGCTTTTATTCTACAGTCAGTCACCATGAATGAGAAAGTGTGCAGTCTGTAATCACAGACAGTCGAGGACCCAGAAGGATCCAGATACACAGCAGCCTATATGACTGGTGATGACCAGCTTTTAGGAGATTCACAACAAACTAGAACCATAATATCATCTCCCTACAACCACTCCAGTGTATGTGTTGGGTTTACATCAATGTTAAACCAGACTTACATTTAGTCGCTGCATCAAGCAGCAGCAGCTCTCTACCTGTTATATCTATAACTCAATCACATTAATTTGATTTTGAAGCCATGAACTGCAGTTCAGCAGCAGCCATCTGTGGCTCACCTCAGATCAATATCGCGTTTGATTGTATTAGCTGGACACACTGCCCGGCTCACTCTGGTTCACTTCACTGTCCTGTCAAGCACAGAGCTTCTGGATGGACTACTCCACCCTTCTACCTCTTTTTTTCCACTAGTGTTTCCTCTAATATCGAACATCTGGCTCGTCAACATTTGAATTGTTTTCATCGTCACCACTGTTATCCTCTTCTTCAAGATCTAAGCTTTCCTTTGGGTCTTCCTCATCCTCCTTTTAATGTCTACATCAGATACTTCTGACGACACATCTTCCTTTTGAAAGAAATAACAAGGAAGGAAGACAGACCAATGAAAAGGGAAAAAGACGATATTGCAGCGGAGCATGAATTAAACAAAATACAGACCGAGTATGTGGCATTTGCTTTGATGTAAAATATATTTAAAACACTGACATGTATCTAAGACAGTGGGAGCTAATCTATATTTATTCATATTGCTATTTCTCAGTTATTTCCAGTGGGCTTTTAATGCAGCTGGGCTTTTTCTCCCTGATATGATTGTTTCTCAGCCAGGGGCTGTTATCAGACCCCACACACACACACACACACACACACACATATACAGACACACAGTGTTATCAGCCTAAAGGCATCAGGTTACCCTACCTTGGCTACATTAGCACTAAAAGCCCAGCCTCTTATCTCTAATTGTTCATTAGGGGCATAACTACTGTGTGTGTGTGTGTGTGTGTGTGTGTGTCGGTGTGTGGTCTTAAAACACTAACATGGTCAGAGAGCATCATGTTATGGGGCAGTGCTGATTCTGAAGCAATCTGACTTAAAACAGGGGAAATGTGCTTGTTTTTTTAGATTATGTTAGGTTATTTTTGATTGGCCCATATTTATCAAGTATCTCTGAGTAGCAGATCGGCCCTAACCAACATTCTCAAAGTGGCAGGAATTTGGTCCCACTTTTAGGCATAGGAGTAAAACAATTTAATAAACTTTATTAAGTGTATCCTATCTGTCCCAACCTCCTAATCACAGCACATGTAGTTACAGAAGCAACAATTTGGGATAATTTTTCGGACCTCAAAACTCCAATACCACTCATACTCAATTATTTGCCCACCAATAAATATGATTATATTTTACATAAATTGTTGGTTTTATAGAATTTCTCTGCAGCATAAATAGTTTTGATGATATCGTTACTCCAAGCACAGATATAGATGTATTTTAAGATATTAAAGTATGACACAAAGAAGCACTCAGCCCATGAACCAAGAAGTATCTTCTAAATTATTATTGCCAACACATATTCACATGCGCTCGTACTGGTGTTGTCAAAAATATCGTAGTATTTATACATATAAATACTGAATATTTGAAGCTGTTTCAATACTCATTTTTCTGCAGCTTTGATACACGGGTACCAGCTGAATTTTCTGCTCTCTGCTCTCTCCGATAGCGAGTTGACACACACACCGCTAATAATCTTTTAATGAAAAAAAGGAATATTGATACCCTCAATGTTTTGTCGTATCGATATTTTTCAAGGTATTATGTTGAAGTTAGAAATTCTAGTATCGTGACAACACTAACTCGTACAATAAAAATGTAAGTTTTGTGCAAGAATCAGTGCTACAGTATATCAATCTCAACTGGTATAACACATTTGATAAAAGCAGGACTGAGCTGTCATCTGTGTGTGGGTCATTGTAGAACTATATATTTATGTGCTTGTGTTTAAAGAGTAACTTTAACACCCGCTTTGATGACTTCCAGTGGTCCTTTTACTCCATGACATCACTGTTGGGTGTGGTTACAGGTATACACGCTTCTGACCACATCCATCAGAGATAAAACAGACTTTAAACTTTAGAGGGCAGTGAAACATTGCTTTTCAGCCAGCAGTTAAGTTATTCCTCAAGCAGCAGTCATACACCAAAGAATTATGATCTTTTCTGTATTCCATTTTGTCTTCCTCACTCACATGTATTAAGCTATGCCTCTAGAACAACCGCAAGTTGTCATTCGTTTCATTTCAAACAGTGATTATTCTAAAAGGAGAACTGCGCTTTGTTCAAAGTAGATGTTGGAGGATTGTCCTCTATGCTGAAATTAGACTAACTTTCAGTGTGATTAGTAGGGAGTGATTCTGACATTTTCATAGGCCACTGGAGATTTTTTTACATTTGCATGTGTGGTTTTGTAGCAAGATCAGTGCTTTGAGAACTAAAAGGCATTCCCAAGGGAAACAGTGTGCAAGTCATGTTCCTTGTGAAGAAGTTCAGCAGAAGTTCAATAGGTTGATTTTTAAGATACGAACTTTGTAATTATGAGGACACTGTGAGTTTGGGTTCCCCCCACCTGCTGCTCTAAGTTTGCTACAGCTACCTTTTCCTCCCTCACTGTTTTGACAGATATCAGATTGTTTACCAGAGGGAAGGAGTTGAAGAGAGCAGGTGAAAAAGTCAGACAGAGTTCATGTGAATTTTCTGCTTTGAACATTATATCTTGGGGAGGTGAAAGCAAGCTTCTTTCTTCTATGATTCCAAATAGAAAATCACATCAATCCTTCACTTCCAACTTTTCTTTTTTGTTCTGTCGGTCCCCATCTGCCATCTAACCCACCTCCCCCTTTTCCCTGCTCCTCCCCCCCCCGTCAGTCACACAGCACAGGGAAAAACTGACAGTTAATATTTGATTTAATATTTTAGATTTTCTTTTTTCTGCTGTAAGCTTAGGTTGTACTGTGTTAATGTACTTAGAGGTGAGATGTGTATGGTAAATGATAATCCTGGTGAATGTTGTCTCCTTGCTCAATAGTACAGAAAGTACAAATCTTGCTACACACTATCTCTTTAAATAATATTATTTTGCATGCTTTAACAAATATATCAAAATATAATCAAGAGTCAACATATTTTTTCACATAGGTGAAATGTCCCAAATGTGAGGAAGCTGCCTACTGCTCTCCTCAAGGCCGTTCTTTTTGGGTTTTTTCCAGAAGTACTGTTCTTTTCCCATCCCTCCCCACTGTGAGAAGTTCTAACCTTGGGTCCAATTAATTCTAATGACCTGAACTTTATGTTCCTTTTTTCGCTCCGCTTTTATGCTGTATCCAGGCATTGTCTGAACGCATCAATTAATCTGCTTTTATACACTGCTCTTTTCTTAGATCATGGGGGTGTGAGTCATGGTTTGGTTCCCCTGTTGTGCCAAGGCTCTGTACCAAGCTGAGCCACGGGGAGATTCAGATTTTCAGGAGCACTTTGGGATCTCTTTGATCAGATATCGAAAACCTTTTCTTTTTTTTTTTTGTTCCAATGCTTTGGTCAGAAGCAGCCACCCTTTGAAAATGCGGTTGCACTTTCATCTTCGTCAAATAAATGTTACAATTATTGTTGCGATTGAAGAATGGACTATGCCTTCAGAAACTTTGATTGCATTCGTAGTACGTGCACGTATGCATTTTTAAACTTGAATATGCTGTAAATGAGGGGATCTCCCTCTGAGATCAGTTTAAAAGTTCATCTAGATCTGAAATAAGTGCTTATGATACAGTTGTCCTTTTTTTAAACCATAAAATCAAACCTTGAAACCAACACTGCCAGTGATATTAGTCCTGTCCACGCTCGTCTTTGTTAGTTAGCGGGATATCTATGTAAAAGTTTTCAATTACATTTGGTTGAAAGTTAGGCCCTGGGCCAAGAAACAAGAGGTTTATGATCCGTATTCTTTGTTTATTTTGTTGTTTTTTTTGGAGTCTTGTGACTTACAAGACATCATACTTGATATATAATATGACTGACATCGTAATATAAGCTATGAGACTGTTGTAACGAAGTTAAATGCATCTAATAGCCTTTGGAGAGGCAGAGATCACTACAGGTGATCCTTCAAAGGCATTTCAGTTATGGTTGGCGCAACAGCAACACACTTTTAACTCAGTGGCCATGTGTCTGACTCACTTGAAATTGATAGCAAATTGTCCTTAAAGCTCTCATGTGTATACTTGCATTCATACTTGTCAGTCTTACCTCACTGTCTTTATTTCTGACATTGCCCACAGGCTCTGTCCACTGCGTCAGGGGTCGCCAGCGTAGAAGATCGGCCCAGCACCTTGGGCCAGTCTCAGTCGGTCATGAACATACCCAGGATGTCTCCCAAGGCCGAGGCCAAGAAGAGGAGAGCCCCAGTGCAACCCGGAGCCCCAACACCCACCATGGGACACACTAGCTTTGAGGGCTATGAGGTGAGGGGGATAAAAGAGCTGTGTTGAATTTGCATGTGTTAGTCAGATTTAGACACATTGATGACATGATGCATACTACTAACTGGAAAACAAAGCCTTCATTTACATCAGTTATTTACATCATGACATAAGACTCCATTGTAAAACCCAACATACAGTACGTCCAGTGTGGTAAAATCACTAATTCACCCCCACAGAACAAACACAAAATCACCATGTCACTCACAGGAAAATGCATACAGATTTTAATTTATACACATACTGCTTACACACATAAATTCCCCCCAAAAAACGATGTATAATTTGGATTATAATGATGACGCACAACCCAGTTTTTTCATCTTAGAAAAAAGGTCCTATTATGTAAAATACCCGAATCCCTCCACTCTCAGGATTGACCTGAAGTAGTACGTGTGAAGGCTGTAATCTGTTTGACGCAGCCTTTCCTTTGGGTGTTTTGGTCTGATCAGCTCCTCAAGGTCAGAGTGACCTGTATCGTCTGCATTAGAGCAACAGCTCCCTGCAGTCTCATTATTAGTGTTATGGCAGCATGCTGGGAAATGTTGTTTAGCAACCGACATCCTTCCTCCCTCCCTCTGATAATATGAGCTTTGTTTATTCGGAGGAGCTAGTGTTCTCGCTGGATGTTGTCGAGAGGAAAATTTTGTTCTCAGGACGGCATGGAGAAGGGTGTTATCCTCTTTAGCTTAATTAACGAAACTGAGCTGAGAGTGGAGGAGCGGAAAAGATTTCTGAGAAATCTATGATGAGAGTACTAAGCCGATGAAATGATCTGATTCACAACGTCTCTCGCTCTTAATAAAAGAGTAATAAGAGAGCAACAAAGATAGGCAGTAATTATATCATGCCATAAAAGCACACGGATCATGATTCATTTCAGTCCATGTGTATCCCTTAAGAGGCTATCTTTATTCTAATGTGGATAAACTTAATAAACAGAGTTCAGCTAAACCAAAAATATTCTATTATCTGTCCCTTGAACTTTATAATGGTCGAGTAAGTGTTACATTGCTACCAGTGGACCACTTCAGGAGGTATAAATATGGCTAGTTTTCATTGTCAGCTAATATTCTGGATGTTTCCTTCCTTCATGTTATTCATGTCATTTTATCTATAGATGTTTTTTTCTTTTCATTTTGCAGTATATTGTGACTCTTTCAAGAAGCTCCTTATAGCTGCTGTGATTATTTTTAGTACTGCAAATTGTAGTTGTGCAGACAGTCCACCACCAGTCGGATTAAGAGTTATGACAGACACCAGAGCTGAAACACCGAGACGCCACTGGGAGTCACAAGTGCGGCTTCACAGTTGGGAAGGTCATCCGAGGACTTGATGACTGGTCTAATAATAGATTTTCTCCATCTCCCTGTCTGAACACAAAGTCTCATGTATATGCATGCACGTCCACACATTGCAAGGTCACACCGTGGTGCCGGACACTTCTCTGTTTGGTAGGGTTGCTTTTTGAGCAGAGAGATTGGAGACAGGCTGTTGATGTGTTCTCTGCTGGTCTTATCTACAGTTCAGCCGCAGGTCAACTAGTGACTGAGTTTTCCAGACACGTGTATATCTTATACAGGAAGAAACAGAATAGCGACAAGTCTGTTTCATGTGCATTTTTAACAGTTAAGTGGTTACCATATTGATTAGGGCTGCAACTAACTATTATTGTCATTGTCGATTAATTTTTTTGATTATTTTCTCATTTGTTGTTTGGTTTCATAAGGAGAGTATGTGTGATTAGTCAGTGTCATCTGAGGACGCCACAGAGGTGTGAGGTGTGAGGTGTGTTTGTTGTCTCAAAGTGATTAAAATGATTTAGTTCGCTGACAGTGAAGGGAGTCATAGCAGCCAGGTCTTGTCAGGACAGTTTCTCAGGGGCATTGGCATTAAAGAGCTCTGCGTGACAATTATACATGTCAAATCACATCGCATCACAGTCACAATCCAAGTTGTAGTTTCACATTTACATGAAATTTGGCATTGTGCAGTAGTTGCCGGAGGCAGTATTAAGCTACACAAGGAAACACTTTGCGTGTCAGCAGAGGAGTGCATCATCTTCAAAAAGTTCAAGCTCCGTCGAGAACCGATGTCACGCTATAAATTTTGAAATATAATAGTTCAAATACAGGTTTGTCCACAAGTCATGGGATGGAAGTGGGCAGCTCTCTATGATGGCTGTCCTCATTATAGGCCTCCCTCTGAGCCGAACAAGCTTAGGTGGTCAACTAATTGTGACTTACAAGACACAGTAATCGACATCGACATCATAATGTAAGCTATAAGGATGATGAGATTGTTATAACGAAGCTAAATGCTTCAAATAGACTTTGGAGAGGCAGAGATCATTAAGGGCTCTCATTTAAATCATAGTAGGAACATAGTCGGATTAACATCATCTCACGAATCTCTTTATAATCGACTGTGGATCACAAATGATCAATTTAGGATAAGGGGATATTTTTGCTACATATAACATTTCACTGTGACTCTGTCCCTTGCACTCTTTGCTTTCATTTTTTTAACGTTGGTGGGCTAAGAATTGAAGCTAAATTCATGTTGAATTTACTTTTTGCAAGTTGTTTGGATGAGCTAAGTAACTTGTGTAAAACTTGTGTAAATACTTGCAGTATTATTAAGGAGGTTCTTGCTTGAACACTATATTGCAGCATTGTATTTCATCGGTGTAGTTGTACAATATTTTACACAATATGGATTGATGTCAGGGTTTTGAAACAAGAATATTAACACCTCTCTTTACGATCATTTTCATTTAAAGTAATGAAAGTAGATCTTTGACCTCTCATGTCTGAGGGACAGGTTGCTTTATCCAGTAGTGAGAATGAGAACAGCTGCGGCACTAAAAACAGATTACCCAGTATTCCAGGAAGAGTCTAAAGCCATATTCGACTGCAGGAGAATCGGATATTTACACATGCTTGGAGTCGTCATGGGGTCAGAGTTTACAGTTCTGTTTCTCCAGCTTAACAATCAAGAATCTGTGTCTGTCTTTATGAGAGTAGCACTGATTTAAATTATGTTTTGGAACGCTGAGTTCAGAGAAGCACAACCTTGTTTTTTGGGTTGTTGTTTTTTTCCAGCAGTGATACGATAGGCAATCTGTTATTGTGGTTTGGAAAGCAAGCCATGTCTACATTGCGTCTTGTGATAAAGGAGTTCGCAGAAATTCTGAGTTTTCTGCTTCACTGCTCAGTAACAGAAGGTGCTTCTTGAGTAAGTGCATTTGTGCCTGTGCGTGTGTTGTGTGTGCAGGAAGACTGAAAGATAAAGACAGAACAACTGAAGCAGCAGAGAATGAGAGAGAGAGAGAGAGGATAAAGAGCAAAAGAGAGAAACTGAGTGACTTAGAGGGTCACAGACAGAGTCAAAGTAAGGTAGCATCAGGTCTTGTGTGTATTTAGGTTGTGCAACATTAACAATGCATAAGCTTTGGGATCATATTTCCAAAAATGCAGTACAGCATGAAATCTGGTTGGCAGCAACCTCGCCTTGAGGACACGACAGGGGAAAAGTTCAACAGAGGACGAGCGACATTGAAGTTCAGAAGGTGAAGTAGTAATAAGATCAGTGGCAGTAAGCAGGCTGTCTGTAAGTCTGTAATAAAAGTTTACAAATCTTCTAAAATGGATTACCTACAGCTCAATATAGACTTTCAGTTTTTATTACACTTTATTTGCTCCCATATTTTATTTTAACTGACATTTTTGAACTCCTGTCACCAAATGACACAGCAAGTTTAACTTGTCTTTCTACATTACTCACTGTAAACACCTTTTAAATTAATCTGTAATGTAGCCAATCATGCAAGGTCCAATACAACACAAATACAATTCTGGTTGCACACAGCACACTTTATTGTTAAACCCAAAGCCAGAGAAAGGTGATACAAGCCAGAGAGGAGAGGAAAGACATTTGGAGAAAGTCATAATTCACTTCACATCTGTTTGCAAAGACAAGTGAACCCTGATGTGGGATTTAAAATTTGATGACTGTCACTTTCAGTTGGAAGCACATAAATGAACCATGGTAGCAGTTGCATTGTTGAAACTGAATGAAATAAAGCTGACAAAAGATTACCCAAGACATTATGTGATTGCTGATCAGGTCTTAATTATGGCAGTTTGCAGTACTACTGTGAGAGACAGAAGTATAGTTTTAGTATTTTCCTCAATAAGCTTTCTGTTTGGTCTAAACTACATGTCTGGGCACCCGATCGACTGTCATCAGGCCATTAAATGTACGTTATCAGTCGCTATAAGCACCATATATGTGGGTCAGTAGGGGCCTACTACGCCTATTATGTTGTAAAAGTGAAAGCGAAACATAAAACAACACATTCTAACATGTAAAACTGCATGAAACGTGAAACGTTACATTTTTTTAACACAAACGAAAAGGCTTCTTTAGGTTAAGGCAACAAAACTACCAACTTTTTTAGGTTTAGGCAACAAACCACTAAGTTATGTTTAGGGATAAACATTATGTTTTAGCTTAAAATAACTGTTTCAAAATTGAAAGCAAAACTTAAAACTGCAGTGGGTAGAAATGGAGCAAAAATGACCTGTGATTGGTCAAAGTCTCCCGTCACAGGCTAGATTTTTTAAAGCCTGAAAGCAGAGCCACGAGGAGGAGCAGAAGTCTAGTTATCCCTCAGAACACTTGAAGTACAATATGCTGAAAGGTTATTATGGATTTTTTGCCCAATGATGCCAAAAATATACTGCCTACCCTCACTTTAACACTTGTGAACACAAAGACAACTACACATCGTTGGTTTCACATGGGATGCGAATCCCAGCCTCCTGGGCCTTGAACTCCACTACAGCACCTGACTTCCACTTCTGCTTCTGTCATAATTACTACGGTCGCTAGAGGTCACTGTCGTGTTCTTTTATACCTTATTTTGGTGACCTACCATGTGAATAGATGATAAAAACCTACTATTGGGCGTAGTAGGCCCCTATTGACCGATATGTATGATGCCTGACAACGTGACATTCTGGGACAGCTGTCTGGACATGTGTGTGCGTTATGTGTAATGCATTGCATGCATTCAGTTGTGCTTGTGTGTTAAGCAATCGGAGCTTTCAGACCAATACTGTCCCCTCCTGTTTTCTGCGTTGCATGAATTTGTTTTTGTATGTGCTGCATTCCTGCCTGCGTCTGTGTGGCTTCTTGATTGATCGAGCTGGCTACGTTTTTCCCCCTGATGATCTGTCACTGTGTGAAAGTAGAGAGCTTGGCAGCAGAGGGAGGCTTGTTTTTCATAGCCATCCATCAGTCGCGTAATTGTCTACAACGGTAGCTAACTTTAATCTGCTCTAATGCACAGTTCTGGTTCAATCAGCCAGAGAAAACACAAGTTGCTACTGGATCCGTGCTCAGTAATGAAGGGTTGTTCCTTTCTTTGCTTCTGTTTTTCTTCTTTGTTTTGCTATTCATCTGTCTTTTTTTTCTTTCATTTTTTTTCTTCCCCCTTGATATGAGCTTTTCCTTTGATGCACACCCTCTCTATATCTCTCTTCAAATATTTTTATTGAACGAAGGATTATACGTTCAGCAGCACACCGTTGTGTCAGTGCTCATTTCCATTTACACAAATCGCCGCACCACATTCTTTTGCATTTACAAATATGAAACAGTTAATAGAAAAGATATTGGATTGCATTTTGAGAACAGTGTCAAAAATAAGTAAACCAAAGGGAAAGAAAATAAAGGAAATAAATAAGTAAGATAAAATTGAAAAAGATAAAATAAATATGTAAATACTAAAATGAAGGAGACATAAATTATATCGAGAACCAGAGAGCAAAGACAGGAAGAAGGAAGGTGACCTGGCTGTCCTGATGTGAGACGTCATTAGAGGTTTGGAGGGATGTTTGGAGCGAAGGATGTTACCCATTTGCCACATGGCTCCACTGCATCTCCTTGTATTCTGCAGGAACAAATCTTATTCTGAATCAGTTGGGAGCAGAGAAAAAAGGAGGCTACTGCTGCCAAAGCAAACAGGCCAGCCCGTCCTCCGTTCATCTCTCTCAACTTCGTCCTTCATCCTTCCTTGCTGTTTTTGTTAATTTGGGCTAAAGATGAAAACAGCAGGTGCTCTGGCTCTAGAAGGGCAATGTGCATTTTAAATAAGTCTTCAAAATGGCCTTGATGTAAATGACAAAGAAATGTAATATAAGACCTTATATTCTGATCTTAGTCTGAAAAAAATTCAATTACAAATACATACATTAGTAAATTAGAAGTATTTTGTTATGAAAAATAGCAAAAAACAGAATCTAACTACAATATTTTTGGATACTGTTGTATTGTATTGTACCGTTACCCAGTGTTTGGTTTGTCCGTTCTGGGCTACTGTAGAAACATATCGGCCAACTCTGTGAGGAGACCCACGCTCCGTATGTGGATATAAATGTCTCATTCTAAGCTAACGAAAACACAATGATTCTTGTTTTTAGGTTATTATACACTACAGAAAACATACTAAATATTATATTCCATTTCTGCCAATAAAACCCCCGAAATGCTACATTCTGTGCCTTAAATTAAACAGTACATACAATTGTTTTATTTATTTTTTTAACCTCATCCTCTTATGCTGTTGTTGAATTTGGTCTTTGACACACAGCTGCGTACTAACAACATAAATACTGTTCATAATAATGTAGGACACGTCCTGTGTACTGTATGTCTGCTTGGTCTTGTAGTTGTGTGTACTGTAGGTATACGCACTATAAGCTTTCTTTTGTTACGCACTGACCTTGAAGATTGTGAAAGTGTGAGTTAGGGGCCTGGAGTAGGGGAACACGTCACCCTGCAATTCTGCCTATGTAGGACAGGTTCTGTCTGCACTTAAAGCTGTCAAAACATCTTGTGTATGAAAGATGGGACAAACAAATGAAGTGAACGTATGTGTGTGTGTGTGGGTTAGGATTCCTCTAAACATGTGTGGCTTTACAGCAAACACATAATCAGGATGTATTGCAATTTTAGAGAGGTAATCACTGCTCTGTTGTGGATTATAATTAGAAAGCAATCAGTGAATACCCTTTGTTATCCGCACAGCATATGCATGTTATCTGATCTGCCTTTTTGTTGCTTTGGTTTGATGGTTGGTTAATCATTTAAGTCATGTGTGAAGGAAAAATTATAAACATTTAATATGTGAGAACTCACTACTGCTGCTACTCTGATTCCTCTGAACTAACCTCTAGACATTCAACTCGAGTGGGTTAGTAGGACAAAGTAGACGACAATGGAACTGGGTCAGCCATGTGTCTCCTTATCCTTAGCTAGCCTCTTCTACGCCCCCTCCCCTTTCACACACACACACATACATTGTTAAGACATTTAACATAAAACTCCTCTCATCATACCTCCCACACACCCACACATGTTCATTATAACACACACACAATAACCCCAACACACGCTAACTGTCTTCCAGCCCACTGTTTGGATGTGTTTGACCTCTGTGCCCTCAGTGTTGAGACAGTTCAGCTGCTATTATTATCTCTGACACGCACATACATACGCATACATCTGCGCGCACACACATGCATATATGAATGTCCTCGACATGCACAAGCACACACACATGTACAGTGTAACCCCCTCTCACACACACACACATACTCCATTTCACATTCCACATTAGCGCTGTAATGTTGCCCTGTAACAAAGCCCCTCACCCATCAAGAGTCCTTCAAAACAACTGATGAATGGTCACGCCACCAGGTTGAAGCCTCCATGGGTGGCCCTATCTGATCAACATGCTCCAACATGGGGCCTCTCGAACCATAGAGTGGAAAATTTAATGGACACACCAGACTGTCCTTGCATGGCCCTCTATGCGGCTTTGTGTAAAGGCCGCATTCCCTTTAACATATGCTCATGTCCACATATGTTGCGTTGTTTCTCAGTCGTGTTAAATCAGAGCCTATACAAAACCAAACAAGAAGGGTAAAAGCACAGAAGCATGTTGGTGGATTAAAAACTGCTTGTTCAGGATGTGCGCATTGATTGGTGGTAGTGCTCTGTATTGACCAGCTGTGATTGGTGGGAGAGACTCCGGTTACACGGTAAAATGTACCAAAAAATGTGTGCAATGTATTTATTTGTTTCATTCTCTCCACTACATTTTAGTTATGCTACAGTATTAGTCAGAATAATGTTAACACTTTCTATGACGCTCATGCCTATAATGCATTATAAACATACTTATAATGCATTACAATCTACTTATAGCACTGTATAATGATAGTTATAAGCACTCATAAAAAGTCATAATGCTTTATAACAATGATTATAACACATTATAAAGCATTTTTAATAATGACCTATAAGGTCAAGTATCATAATACTTCATAATAGTTGGTCATTCACTGACATTTTTTTTGTGTGTGTTATAATACCAATAGTTATAATACATTAGAATCTTTTTATAGTGCATTATAATGTGATTATACGTTACTTTAAGTGTCAATTGTTTGCTTTAAGTAAAGTGAAAAAAATATCATTAACTCTATGCAAGAATAACATACAAAACATTGTAAAAATTAATTTTTACTTTATGTTACATACTTTACTAGTATGTTTATAATGCATTAAAGACATGGGCGTCATAGGAAGTGTTACCGAAAAACATTTTTGCTGTAGTGTATCCCGTCAATAATAGATCTAAAACAGTCTTCAGTCAAAGCACCACGTATGAGAGAGAAAAACAATGCGGAGAAAACAGGAAATCTTTGATGAGCTGTCATCAAGTTCTCTATTTTGCTCTTGTTAGTGGAGTTCCTGTAGAACAAACAAAAACACATTGGCATGGAAACCAGGACGTCAGATAATCAGATGGTGGCTGATGATGACGTCCCTACATCCTTTGTTAGTCATCAGAAATAAGTGGACTTCTGGTGACTTGTTGGTTGTGTTTCTTGTAGTAAGAGTGTATTAAAATACACAGCGAGGAAGGTCTGTCTGATCATGAAAAACCTTACTCTTTGTCTCAATAGCCTACCTAAATACAATCTACTATATGATATATGATTAATCAATTTCAAAACCAGTAAATTTGAATGGAAAGAAGTGTATCGCTTCACCTAATTATTATACTGTGCCTTTCATAGTATAATGTGAAAGAAGTGCTCTATAGTGAACTCATCACTCACCTCCACAGATTTGCATTGATTTCGTTGACATTGTTTCTGCTCCGTGATCCGCTGCAACATGACTTGACCTGTAGCTTAGGGCGTCAGGACTTGAGAATCCACTTGACACTTTGGCATATCCTTTAGCTTGTTGTGACTTGACTTGTGATGTCATGACACAAGGTTGACTTGAGACATGAGCAGAAGTGGCCAGATCCTGCCTCTAGCTCGCAGCAAAACATGCTGTTAAAAAAAAAAAAAAAAGGCTTATCTTTTTCTCAGAAACTGAAAGATCATTTTGATGATGACATACCCTATTTTTCCTTGAGAGGAGTGGCGGGGGGGGGGGGGGGGGGGGGAGGGGGGGGGGGGGGGGGGGGGGGGTGGGGGGGGGGGGGTCAAAAAGCAGTAAACAACACACATAACACAGTGTATACATAATCATATTTACACCGTCAGCTAACTTAATGTACACTTCGACCTTGAACGTGGTCTAATACAGAGTCTTGAGACTTGGCTACAGCCTCTAACAATCTTAAGTACATGCTGTGTTCCCCAGTCATGGCGCCAATAGAGACCATGAGAGCAGCACACACTTACCCTGCAACCCTTAACAACTCCCTAATCCATACAACCCCGGCTCAGCCTGAGATATGAGATACACCGTTCCTTCTCATGTGTGTGCACTCATACAATCACATTGAAAAGTGTGCATGTGTGTGTTGAAGCCACAGCTCTCTTCCTTTCATAGCAGGGCTTGGCTGCAGTCTTACGTTTCACTCTGCAGGGAACACACACACATAAACACACTCACACATGCATGCACAAACACCACACACACACGCACACACACGCACACATCCATCTTCATAGGCAAGTCAGTCATCCATTTCAGCTTCAACTTTGGCCCACATCCACTGGTATGTCTGTATTCATGTATGTATGAATGCCAGAGAGGGAGAGAAGCGCGAGACCAAGGAGGAGAAAGACAACCAGTTGGGGGGCCATTTGGATTTCCATAGCATGCCATGCACTGAGTTCATTGAGTTCACATGTGTGAACCCATTTGCCTGCAGAGAGGCAAGGTGGCCTGATGTCTCTCTTGTCCTGCTGCATGATGCCAATGCTACATGTAGCTCCGGGCATGTTCTCTGCAGAAAAAAAGTTGAGCTCAGCAGCAGCAATTGGGATTTCTTAGAAATAAGGACATACTGTTGAAACCTGTCCATAGCACTTTTAAATTGATTCTTAGAAAACTGACTTCACACCGAGTGAGATCAACTTGCACAGGCGGGTGTGAATGGTCTCATCTCCCGATGGAATAAAACAGATTAATATCCCACTTGTTAGTTTGGTGATGATTCATAGTTTCATCCTATCGCCTCCCCTTTATTTCTCTCTCTCTCTTCACTCCTTTATCCTCCTCTCATGCAAGCTTCTATTTAAAAGATCCTCCCCAACCATCAAGAATGCATTGTGTTTCTTTTTCCATCACCGTCATTATGAAAAACAGAAAACGGTCTTAAAGTTACGAAACAACCATTGTTGGATTTCTGTTGAACTTTCCCACTGAGCCGAATGTCACTTGATGTCATTTACATTTTCCCCATCGCTGACTTCTTCCCTAAGTGACTCAAGTTGTATCTTGCCAATAGTCGTGTTTGAACCGAGCGTTGGAGATGCGGGAAACACATGACAAGACAGAGTTTCTAGATGTTTTTGTTTTGTGTTTGCACACACACGGAAGAAATTACATCAGTTTGCTAATACCTGAGCTGTCACTTCACACCCCTGAAGTGATTCAGTGATTAGGTATTATGAGTACAAGACAGCATTACATTTGAATAATGGTTGATGTCCCCTTGAAATATTATGAGAAACACCGCAGTGAAATACACACACAGTATCAATATGGACTATCACAAATAATACCACTGCATCAACTGTGTCACTGCCAGACGTTATATGTCTTGTAGGATAATTTAAAAGGAATGTTGGCACTCTGATGGATTTGAGGACTCAGACGCCAGCCAGATATCCACTTGATTTAATTGCTCAGTGGTGAACTCTACTTCAGTTCTGGTAGACTAGGTTGATTTATGGTTAGACCACACAGACACATATATGCACAGGGTGCTCAGATAAATTAACTTTCTACCGTCTCTCTCCTTTTCTTTCACTTACTTTCTACCAGATGAGCCTCGGCTCAGAAAGCCAGCAGAGGAAAAGAAAGGCTCCAGCCCCTCCTCCCACCCCATCCTCCATCACCCCAGGCCCTGAAGACACTTCGACCTCTGCCGCTCCCACCCCTGATAGCCTCGCTACTGAAACACCTACCCCAGCCTACCGTAACAAGGCGGCGCAGTCAAACACTGCATCTGATGCCGTTGTGGTAACGCAAACAGTGAAACCAGTCCTCTTCAAAACAGTAGTACAACCTCCACCTGTGTGCGCTGCCACCCCGACCCCCAGCTCCCCGACCCCTAGCAGCAGCACCACCGACAGCCTGGTCGTGCAGGATTCCAGCTCTGAATTCAGCCAAGGCCTCGACGACTCAGACCCTGACCTAGACCAGGCCGTTTCCTACTGCAGCACCCTCACCAGCAGCACCGCGAGCGGGTCTGTTCTGGCCAAGCCCGCTACGAAAAGCTCCAGCAGCAGGGTGGAGGAATCGGAAAAGGCCAGCGGCGCAGCCGCCAAATTAAATCAAGAGGTGACCTCAGCCAGCAGCTCCAGGTCGGACACCGAGTCGGCCCTGAACCTGAAACTGGATGACGTTGAGAACAACAGACACAGCGCAATGGGTAAATATCTATAAAATGTCATAACACTCACTCAAAAGCCTACACCTGACACAGATTTTAGAAGCAATGAGAATGAACTTCGCCGTTGATCACAGTGATGGTAAACACTCTCTGTGTACATTAAAGAGGTGAAACAGTCCTAGTTTCTTCTAGGTGTTTTTCCTAGAAAGTGTCTGCCCCGGAGAAATGAGCTGTCACACTGCTGCAACATCTGGAACATCAAACTGTCAAGAATGACAATCATAACCTGTGAAAGACTGTGTGAGTGTGCATGTGTCTGCAAGTCATGGCTGAACTACAGGAACTAGTGGAGCTGGTTTTCATCACAGCCTATGAGACAATACAGTCCTTGTTTCTCGCCTGTGCTTATCAATCCCTCACATTCTTCTTATCTTTCTCTCTTTTTTCCCTCTCTCTCTCTCCCTCTCTCTTTCTCTCTCTTTCTCAATCCCCCTCTTTATTTCTCTCATATGCATGCAGCCACTCACACAAACCTTCAAAGCTGGCAGATACAAAGACAGACGGATCCATCATAGATTTAAACAGGATCTACTTGAACTTTAGCTGGCCTCACATTGATCTTTATATGACCTAGATCTTTCTCCGTAGCTGGGTGAGATTGCAGCAGAGGGCTGTGGTGTCTGACAGGGGCAGAGATGAGAGAGCCGCAGACCTCAGGAAAAACAGGGATGAGAAAAGGTGAGGGTACCAGAGTGGAGTTCAGAGGAAGGAGCATGGGAAGGTTTTGGCAGCGGGGATGACAGCGTAGCAAGGTAGAAACAAGGGGGACTAGAGGGGGTTTAAGGAGAGGAGAATGATGGACATGGCGGATGAAAGCAAGAGAAAGGATGAAGTATGAGGAGGTTATTGCATTAGTCAGGATAGAACAGAAAGCACGTGGATCAGTAATACATCTACAGACCTAACTTCTTTTTTTCTCTATATATCCTGACACTGCTGACAGTGCAATACCTTCTCTTTTGCTTTGACTCACTCCCTATTTTCACTCTTTTTTTCTTTTCCTTTACAGTGTGTGAGAAAGTATTCACTGAGTTCAAATGTGTATTTGTAGTCCTTTTTGTGCTGCACACAACCTCGACACCAACTTTTTCACATGCAGCGACTATAAAAGTAGATGTTCTTCAGTGCAGCCTGACAACTGCCCTTTGTTATACATAAGCAGTACATATTTGACAGTGAATGAATAGCTGGTGCACACGTTAGGGCAAGACAACTACACCCTGCACGTACAGTGTGGGGTGGTGCCCTCGTGCTTGTATAGGCAGAGATAGAAATGTACACGGTACATTTATTAGGTTTCAGTTAGTCTTTCGTTATCATTTTTCATCACTGTGAACTGTATGGCATTTGCTTTGGGAAGCTTTGTGGTGATAAAGATCTTCAAGCTTCACACTGTTAAACTAAAAGTAATACTGTAGTATAGAATTACTCTTTGGTATTCTTCTAAATCTTGGTTTTATACCATTGCTTCTTCTAGTGCCTGGTATTAGGTCATATTATTTACCTCAGCTCGTCAAAGTCTATTGTACTGTAGAAGCTTAAAATATCAATTTAAAACATGCATGTGTAGGATGTGCAAATATTCGTTTCACTACTTGATCAGCTCGAAGCAGATACGTCCGGGTAAAATGTAAATTAGTGTCTTTAAATCTCGTCAACACAACCTCCACTGGTTGATATTGACAAAGTGATGTAGTACTTGTGTTTCTGAGACTGCATCCACATTAATCATACGGTTATTTAGTGGAGCACCAAAAGGCATCAGTGCAGTGTATGTCTATGTGTGCTTATTTAGAAGAACATATGTGAACACAGCAACAATAATACGAGGGGAAAAAATAAGAAGAAATTGTTGAAGGATTAGCATCTCTGCACATTTTTAGGGTTTTATAGATAGGAAAAGAGCATTCAATCGGTCCAGAGGCTGTCAAGGTTGTGATGGTGTTGTTTATCATCTCAGCCCTTCATGCCGCTTCAGTTCCTTCCTATCGTCGACAGCAGAGTAAACAGATACAGTTGCAAGTCGACGGCACCTGCTGACTAAGACACAGCGCGCTGATGCATCACTAGTCCTATAAGGACATTTAGGTAGCTATATTTCAACAATGCTGTTTTACAGTCATTGTGCTTTTGCCCCCTACAACCCAATATGTTATCCAGATCGACTTTGTCCCATTCATCAGTCCACACTTCTGTTAGCATCACCCGTCTCCGGTGCTTTGTGTATCATAGTCTGCATACATCACACATCTGTATTCAGCTACTCTTTCCTTCCTTTCTTACTGCCTCTTCTTACATTAGCAGCCACATTGCTTTTTCAATTAGTACCCTTTTTTGGGCATGAAATATGGAGGAAATGTTAGGGCGTGGGAGTGCTATTGAATGCAAAAACAAAATCAGGGATTTACCCTTTTAAGTAATAATTATATGGAACATTTGAATATCAACATAATGCTAATATCTAACACTGACTGACATCACCTGTAGCTAGTCTGCCTCTAACGACAGTTATAAAGCTTTTGCACTTTGCGCTTTTTGCAAACCATAGGCATCCAGTTTTAAAGCGGTAAACTGGCAGTTACGTCTGATGAAGCTGCCCGATATTAATATAATATAAATTCTAAATGTCATAAAGACTTTAATTTCCTAAAAATATGTAAAAGTTCACAAATATTGGTTTGTGATTGAATACAAGTTGGAAGAGAGAAACACTGAAAGTCACAGTGGCATGAGTATGCAGCTAAGAAGTAAAACAACAGATCTGTTCCTAGCACACATTTATTGTTACTCAAGTTTTTACAGGATTTATCTAAACTAAAAATTTAGCAACAACCAGTTGTTGCTGTCGCTTTTCTTGAAACTTCAGCTGATACTCAACAGGCCTTTGTTGCCAAGTTTGGGCCCTCCACTACATACAGCAGTCAAGTAAATTCCAAGAAATGTGAAATTCCACAGGAGCAATGGTAAAAAACCTCCAAATGAATGCACTGTAAACACAAGAGTAGCTTACAGCACTTTAACAGTGATAACCTCCGTGGCTCAGCAGACAAAGGAAGCAGTTCTGCACACAGAAACTCAAACTTCATCACCAGAAAAATCCAAGGATAAAGAAACCACTCTTTGAATAACAAGCAGTCTCTGAGAAGTGGAGCACAGATACACAGAAGCCAAGACGTTACCAGAATATATAAAAAAAAACAAAGATCTTGATGATTACATAATGTTTTCTGTGCTACTTTCACTTTGATAAGGAGTTTGCATGTAAGATATTTGTGTCACATTCGTTAATTTTTATTACAAACATGACCATCAGTGCCTGCCATGCCTGCAAACTGTTTCTCCTACAGGAACCGCTGATCGACCAGCGCCGCCCAAACCTCGTCGCTCCGCGGGCCAGGAGCCACCGCAGCTTGTCCTACCCCCTACCCTGTCCTCCCCTCCCATTGAGCCCACAGACAGCAGCTGCCCGCAGAGTCCCATGGAGGTGGAGGGAAGCAGCTCCCCAGTGTAGGTTCCAGATGGACTTCCTCCCTCTCCCTTTTCCTTCACTCTCTTTTCTTTCCTAGAAGCTGCTCTCCTGGTTTTTCGAACTTCTATTTCATTCCTCACAATCAGAGGTTGTATTTTCGCAACTATCCTTTACTGCCAAACCTTTTTTGTGCGCATGTGTGTATGTGAATACTGTCCTCACATGCTTCAACTCTCCATCAGCTCCCCGGGAAGCTGAGTTGTTAAATGATACCGGGGGCCATGTGAGGTCAAGGTGCTTCATATCTATAAATGTCAACCTGTTATGCCCTCTTATTTCTTCTGGGTCCAAAAAGGTCAGGGCCGGGGGGTCAACACCAATCAACTGGAGTGCCTTTTTTGTTGCATTTATACAGTACATGGGAATGTATTAGATGTATAATGGAAGACATTGTTGAGTGATGCTGAACCGTACGTAAGCCACCTTTCTGTATGTGTTCTTTGCATCGTTTTGTCGTCCTCAATGTCTTTCTTTACTTTTAGGTTTTTCTCTGAATGCAGTTTTTATCGCCGCCCACCGCCAAGTGCAATGTTCATGATCTATCCATCTCAAATCTCACCTCTTCTTTTCTTTACTCCCCACCCCGCACCCTGCTTTATAGTGTACTGCTGTGGGCCTATGCGTCTGCGCTCCAAACACTCCTGAAGTCTCTCTCTGGCTTGACCCCCCCATCGTCCGACAATCCAATCCAATCAGTTCCCTTTGCTTCTTCTTGGCCCTTCTTATTTCTGCTGGACCTCCCTCTGATGTTCACCACCCTCCTCTCATTCATTTAAGAAATGTTCTACTGTTTCTTCTGTACTCTTTTATATATGTTGTCTTATTGCATTATTTGAATCGTCCTCATTTCTATTACTTGCTTTCACTTGGTGCCACAATGCCTCACAGAAGCCACTTTGCAGTAAACCCAACTGCACCTGTGCTTGTGATGGTTTGGATTTGATTCTGTTAAGGACACAAAATGCAGCAAGTGAAAGCAAGTAGTGCTCTCCAATTTCACTTTTCTTCTTTTTTTTCTTTTTTTTTTACAAATGTATGTATATACCGTTGGTGGTTTTGTATTTCAACTTGATCCGTTGGTTGTTATAGATTATGCATGAGATCAGAGCTGAGTTAAAAGTGGACACACAGAATGTGGTCAGAAGGCTATACAAGGACAGATGAGCTAAACCCTGGACGTATCAGTTAACAGCGTGATTGATGAGCGACATGCTCACAAGAGGCTGTGAGGCGAGGCCATGTGATATCTATTCGCCAATATTTTGGTGATGCGATATCTGCAGATCAATAGTTGGACAGCGTATGTTTCTCTCTCTCTCTGTGTGCTTGATGTTGTGGCTTGGTTAAGAATGTGACACCTGAATGCATGCTGCCTTTGGCACTATTATGGAAAGGGTGATCTATCAATGACATGTTGCTTTTAGGTAGTGGTGCCTCATGTATTTTAATGATAAGTGTATGAAATAGAAGACCTTTACTTAGAAAAGAGAATGACACTTAACACTGATTTGTTGTAGGACTTTTGTTATTATTATTATTATTATTGTGAAGGCTTATAGTTGCATGAATGCTTCATGGTTTGTTTTTAAATGATGGGTAGGAAATCCAAGATGACCCTTTTGTTGTGACAACACTATGTGAAAAATGGGTGTTTGGGATCCAGAGAAAAAACTAAGTATATGATTTGGATCTTTGGCTGAAAAAAAATGCGAGACACCAGAGTGGCCTTAAAGGAAGACTGTATCCTAAAACAACTTGTTTACAATTTTGAGCACTGTAGTATTAGATGCATGTTAAGAAATGCTGAAAAAAATGCTCTTTTGTGTGGTGACTATGTTAAGGGAATGGAGCCACTTGTTTTTATCACGTTACGATATGTGGTGTCACAGGATCTAATCAATTAATGTATGTAAAATATGATTTTGCCATCTGCAAATTGTAAGCCGAGTTATGGTTTAAAACTTGTAGCCTAGTAACTTGGGTGGATGATGTGTACTCATTTAGCCTGTAGAGTTGTGATAATGAACACACACTTATCTGTAAAGGCAATCTGTGTTGTGATTGAAAAACATATATACATATATTTATGTCTGAAAGCCATTTTTCAATTAAACAGTTGAAGACTGGATCAAGATTCAAGGACTTTGGTTTGGCATTGTGCATGGGTTGCCGTGGTTACATTTTGACAAGTAACCACGTCACAGTATTGATTTGCTTGGGACACTTTTTGTTTGGCTTTAACTGAAGCATGTGCCTAAGGTCATATTGACTTGGAAGTTTGAGAACTACATGTGGATGTTTACTTGTGTGTTTGTAATGCAAGCATATACATGTGTATACGCATGAGAGCAGAAGACGGTGTGTGTGTGTATACGTGCACTTGTCTGTGCGTGTGTGTGTGTGTGTGTGTGTGCTGATTGTGGCTGTAGCTGGCATGACTAAGCTGTTGCTGGGAAGGAGCTGGGAGGACAGCCCTGTGAGTCATCACCACATCTCCTGGAACTGACTGTTCTCTCCACACCATTAGGACCAGGCCCAAAACTGACAGGCCCAGTACACACACACACACACACACACATAGGAAGACATATTGGAGCATAATGCATGCCCAAATGCATGCACACACTCACAGACACCTGGTATTACAAGCAAGGTCACTCACTGTTAAACTCATTTTCAAGAATCCCCTGTTGAGTTCCCAGTCCTGTGCATGCTGGGCCGGGACTGCTGAAAACCAAATGGTACATTGATTTTTATTCTCTTGGCCTAGAGTTCAATGAGATCAGTGACAGACTAAATAAGTTCTCCAAAACCCGCAGGACTGACCAGAGCATGACTGTACTAGAGAGATGAGAGGGTATGAAGCAATATCTATCTTTCACTGGAATCTAAAACAGTACTGTAAAAATCTAATTAAAAGGGTTTGTTTACAGTAATTCCGCCCACACATCATTAAAGCTGTTTTATCAAGCCACAAGTGGTCGTGCTCCGGGCTTGTGTTTGTATATTTGGCTTGTGTTTTCTGGTTTGTGTGTGTGTGTGTGTATGTGTGTGGTGTCAGAGGAAGTATTTACGTTAGTTTCAACATTCATTCTGTTTTCTTCCATCACTTGCTCTTCTTGCTCGCTCTGCATCCTGTGCTTCTTTTCAAACAAATGTCCTCATGATCTGTTGTGGTGTTTTGAAAGTCTGAAAGTCTGTTAAGGTTTGTGGATTTGAGAAAAATAAATGAGGCATAACATTTTTTTGAAGTTAATGCATGGCATGAGTGGAAAAAAACACTCATTCTCAGTCCTTTTAGACTCCCCTTACACAACCTTAGGCCATTGGAAACCCTTTCATTTGAATGCTAAAGTTGCTAACAGTCTTAAAGGACAGTGATAACACCCAATACTGTGCTAAGACTTATCTCTATCCTCTCCCAGCTTGGCTCCACTCCATGCAAAGCTCCACAGCCAGTTCCCGGAAACCAGAAACTGGAACACCCGAGGAGGAGACCGCGTCCTTGGGCAGCAGCAGCGGTGGCAGCAGCCTGCCCGACCAGGGTTACGCTGCCTCCGAGGGCATGGCAGAGGGCGAGGACTCGGGCATGGTCAGCTCTCCATCTGACACCCAACCCACATCCCCAGACGGGAGTTTGTCTCTGGATGGTAGTAGCGGAGTCGGAGGAGAGAGACCGCCAGGACCGGTGCGGGACAATTCCAGTGACAGCGATGAGGGATGTGCCACCTGGGGATCGAGACACAGGTAGAGAGGAAGTCATGGAAATCACGGAAGAGGAGGCAGGGAAGTAGGGGTTTACAAGAGTGAGGGAGGAAAGTAAAATGTTGACAAGCATATACTTTATATCTATATTTACCTAATTTGCCGTATTTGGCTATCAAAATGATGCACAGTCTCATTTATGATGGTGAGGCACATTGAGACATCTGCATTGGCCTCAAGAGAATATGAATGACTCCCAGCGTCTATCCAGCCTCATGCTTCCCAGTATTTGCTTTTTGCGGACTCCTACTCATCTTCTACCTCAAATGTTTCCCATTGCTGTCACCTTTTACTTTTAAATACATTTTAATAGATCCTGGTTTCCTGGTAGGGAAGATAATACTGTACAGTACATGTGCCAGTCGCCTTGCTGTCGATCTGAGCCAGCCTAACCACCGATAACTTATACCTGCGTAGAAATGTATTAGTCAGATTCTTGCATTTGCTGAGCAAGTGTAGTTCCACACCTGTATTTCACCTGGAAAGTGACACCCATCACTGTTTCAGCCAACTATGGAAGTCTTTCCACAGCTTTTAAACTGTGCCAGCAGCAATAACCAAGCGCAGTTCCCGCCATGTGTTATATTTGAGTTGCAGTCAAAGCTGGCACCCTCAAACTTCAGAGTTTCAGAGTTATGGTTCTAGGCCCTTATTCAAAGGCTTTTGTGGAAAATGAATGCTGCCCCAGATCACTTTTCGCCTTTTAAGTTGTTGTGAAATGTGTATGGTAATGTGCCCAGACCAGGGATCCTGGATCGATGCTCTGACTCACAGAAACGTTATGAATCCAGGGCCTGGCCCGATGCTGCCGGCTCCTCAGTATTCCAGGAAAGCACTCTTAACCCTGTTTTCTCAGAATCACTGAGGAATAGAGGACCAATCCAAGTCTCTTCTATTTGGTTTGGCCTTCTTGTTGCAATTTGTTATGGCTAATATGCCAGTAAGTCATGAGAATGCTCTGTTGAACCCTTGAAGAGAGTGAAGGAAGTTTAAACTGTGGGAATAATGTCTTTATAGCCACATGTTTCAAAGCCAGTAGGCTCCAATAAAAATGAAATTCAACTTTGAACAAGCGCTAAATATTTCAAATTAACACATTTATTTTCTGTCCTCGACTACTGAACTGCATTTAGCCTTTTGGTTTCTGTGGCAGATTAGTAACGGGAAGTGTGCCGGATGTAACAACAGCATCAAATAAGCAGTTCATAACAGCTGTTTGGTGGTGACTGGATGAGAATTACGCAGTACTGGGGAGTACTGTATTATGGCTGCTCCTTAAAAATGTTGTTGGATGTGTATGTGTGCAGATGTCTTTTTGACACATGTTTTTATGCACCCTCCTCAGGCACAATGACATTAGCCCACAGGCAAAGCCAGGCAGGTTAAAAGACAGCTATGAAGATGACCCAGAGCTCACAGCCCAGCTCCATCAGACTTTGGCAGATTTTGAAGCAGACCTTGCAGGTGAGGGAGCCTGGCATAGGCCACAGTTCACCCATAATATTAAACTGGATTTATAGTTTTTCATGGAGGTGTCCAAGTGTACATGCCTCCAACATTGGAATCGATATGTACTGTAGTTCAGTAAAGGATTAAACCTGTTGACCATCATAACACTGCAACACTGCATTTGTCTTATACCTGAAGTAATCCTAATCCAAATTTACCACAAGTGACTATTCCAAACTCAGTCATGATAATCTTCTTAAAAAATTAAAATGTGCCCAACGTACTGTATTATGTATTAATTCCTTGACCTGTTCCGCTTTTCCAGATCACATAGATATAGTCTCAGCGAAGGAGAGCCCCTATACCATGTCCACAGACAGCAATGAGGTGCCGGTGTCTGTAGTGGACATGGACGTGCCAGTCACAGCCATAGATGAAGTACTGGAGGACTATGAACGTCACATTGTCGAAAATGAGACAACGTCAATAACCAGGATTGAGTCAGCTGGCAGCAAAGGTACGAAGAACGATATGTCCAGTGCATCAGACTTTAGTGCTTTGGATGGTGTTGTTGACATGTTGTGCCTGTATTCGGGCTCAGTAGTATCAATACAATACAGTTAAAAGCAGTTATATATTTTTTCTTACCCCATCTTGTCACAGGTCCAAGCTTTTGTCATCAGTCCAGTGTGGAGCCACAGAACAAAAACAACAATGCTTGTACAGCTGCTGACAGTAATAAAAGCAGCAGTGCAAATACTAAGCAGCCGTGTCAACCTGAGCAGCGTAGGAAGTCACTGAAGAACAAGTCTACAGGTGATAAAAAGGAAGAAAAGATGCAAGAAACAAAAATGAAAGAGATGAGTGCTCCTGATACCAACAGTGTGAAAGAGGAGAAGCAGAGACGAACATCAGCAGTGAAATCTAATGTTGACCTGCAGAAACACAGCAAGCGCACTGAGACCAAACCTGATCCTGTGAAAAGTAACGCTCAGTCTTTTCAAGAGAAGAAGTCCGTTCTTCCACCGACCACTCAGAGACCTGCAGAGAGAGATGAAGAAACGCACAGAGTTTACCAAAATAACTCCAGCCCCAATGCTTCACATGGTAAAATCACTTGTAACGTCACATCACGCTTCGGTATGAAGACTTTCACCGTGGTCCCTCCCAAACCTTCTGTCATGCATGCTGCTACAGGAGAGCCAGCTGTCAAATTAACTGTCGGTGCCATTAAGATTGACGATCAAGGAAACATGGTGAAAGGGGGCATCTCCCGGAGCAAAGTTGGTGGTTCATCAGAGTGTGGAGTTAATTCCAGTGAGGGGTCTCCTCTTCTTGGAAAAGCCAAAGCTTTTTGGAGCTCAAATGAGAGACAAGAAAGTTCTGTGCCCCCCAGCAAAGACCTCATTGATAAGGCTAAAGAGAGCACAGATGGCCTGAGAAGTACTCCCCCTGCAATCTCAGTGACTACTTTGAAGGGCAGTAACACCGAGGACCTAAAAATGACGCAAACTTCACATTATAAACCCGCAGAGAGAGCCCAGCCTAAAGAGACGGTTAATGAAGAAGCTAAAGAACCACTGAAAGCCATCCATGTGGCAAAAGAAGAGCGGGTAGAGGTGGAGAGCAAGATTTCAGTGTCCAAAAACGTTCACCAGCCAAGTAATAAACCTGCCCTTCCACCTCCTTTCCTTCCAGACCTGACAAGAGACCTGTCCTTCCTCAAACCATCCAGGCGAACCTCAAGCCAATACGTGGCGTCTGCCATCACTAAATACACCCCAAAGACCTCAGCTAAACCCAACTCCATCCCTAATGCACATGACGCCTCCGCTTCTTTAAAATCACAGACTTTCCAGAGATCAGGTCGGTCCATAAAAGTGAATCCACACCAGTCGTCCCAGTCGTCACCGTCAGACAATAAGGAGAATGACTCTGCTTCTAAATCCAACCCGTCTGGTCCTAAGAGGTCTATGAGCTTCCCAGAGTATGTGTCAGATAGCCAGAGAGATTTTGGAGAAGTGAGACCGGACAGGGGAGGATTTAAAAGTTGTGTTGGATCCACCAAAGGAGGCTCTAATACGCTGGAAACAGAGACGGCCAAGCATAGGCACATTCAGTCTAGTGGCCCCACCCAAAAGAACATGATCGCCAATAATGACAGCGATGATATTAAACAAATCCGACTCAGAAGCCCCAGCCCTGCCCAAAGCAGTCCTCCATACTCATCTGCCAAACCACCCACAGTCCACAAGACTGTATCCCAAAACCAGACAAGTGTGAGTAAAAACCTGTATTAGAAATATTTCATATTAAAAATATGTATATTGTTGCTATAAATGACAGTGTACTTATACTACACATCTTGTCTTCAGAGCACGAGGGACGTGACCAAGGCAGCCACCCGTCTATCACCTGATGCAAAACCACAACCCTCTGTCACAGTGTCAGACGGAGGTGTGCCCCCTGGGCCTCCGCCGGTAACAGTGTTTGGGCCGGTTAAAAAGTTCAGACCTGTGATCTCTAAGTCTGTTGAGAAAGACACGTCTCTGCACAGCAGCCTGATGGAGGCGATCCAGACGGGCGGAGCCAGGGACAGACTCAAGAAGGTGAGATAAACATATTACAATATAGGGATGGACGCATGAGAAGTGATTATAACGCCAACTGGAGCAAAACTATGGGGTTGCATTTACTGTACCCAACTACCAGTAATAGAAATACACTATATTCTTAATGTCACAGTGTTAATGATGGTGTTGACTGGAAGACAGGAAAGGTTTATTGATTTTCCTCTCTTTATTTCATTATTAGATAACCACATCTGGTCTCAGCAGCATGAAGACAGCGTCTTATGTTGAGGAGGAGACTGAGAGGTCTGCTCTTCTGGCTGCCATTAGAGCCAAGAGCAGCTCCGGAAAGCTGAGGAAGGTAAGATACTCTCTTAGCTAGTTACACAATATCACACCATGTATGTCAATACCAAGGCATGGTAGGGAGATAAAACTGAGCCCTAAACAATCACAGTATGATTAGTTTCAGCAATGAGTATACCCCATCCACTTTCACCCCCCCTTGGATGTATCCACATTTATCCTCAAATACATACTTATTCTTTTTAGCCAAGCTAATTCATTTCGCACAGTCATTCATGGTCCCCAGAGGATGAATCCTAATCTGTTTGTTGGTCCTGTGACTTTTCTTCAAGTGCCATAATCAGATCCCACTGACTTTTGGGTGCCCAAACTTTTCCCTTGGAGGGCCAAAACTGGAACTCAATGGTGGACCACGGGCCAAAATTAAACACCTATTGTATTGTATTATTAAGATGCAAAATGGTACTAGGATCCCATGTCCCCTAATTGAATATGTTTTACATAGTTAGCCCCTTAAAACCCACCTGCTGAATACAATTGGGCTCATTTATGCAATTTATGCATTTCCAAGACTGTTTACGGACCCCAGTATGTAGAAATATTAAAAAACAACATTTTTAAAATAGGCAAAAATAACACATGGATACTGCATTCAAAGAACTGCATGTTTTCCCCAAAACTGCATGTGATTATTATAAAGTAGGCATGTCTGCCACTATCTTCTAACCATAAACCCTAGCCTGATACGGCCTCCAAAAGACAGTAAAGTCGGTTGGGTCTTTTAATAAAAAAAAAGAATTTGCTAACATCTGGCGGGCCAAATCAAACCCGATGGCGGGCCAACTTTGGCCCGCGGGCCCCACTTTGGACAGCCCTGCTCTAGCATCACCATCAGGTCAAAATCCTGCAAAACCATTGACATTCCCATCAGACTCAGCTGTACTTTCTTTTTAGTGTTAATTTCAGCATGCTAACATACTATGCTAAGAGGATGAACATAAACATTATACCTACTAAACATCAGCATGTTAGCATTGTCATTGTTAGCATGTTGCCATGCCGACTGAAGCCCTAAGTACAGCCTCAGAGAGCCGCTACTGTGGCTGTGCAGTCTTGTTGTGCTTAAAAGAGAACAAACACACACGCTTATTGCAATCACACTGAGGATAAGAATTCTGTTTAATAGCAAATGCGAATCCTAAACTCTCTCTCGTCCGTTTTGTTAGCTAGTTAGCAGCTCACATAACCATGCATGAACCGAGTTATGCAAGCATGGGTGTCTATTTGCATCCCTCTGTGTGGACTGTGGTTTGCTGTCATGTAAGAGCCCATGTGGAATGAAAGGGGCAGAAAACGTGCTGCTGGAGCCGAAACATCTGCGGTTCGATTCTGGAGGTTCCTCGCCAGAAGAGGAATCTCTGGAATGCAGCATGACCAAATCAGACTCAAACTAAACTTTTCTAAAAGAGAAAAAGTGAATAAATAAAGAAAACTAGATAACTAGTATGTGCAATGTGAGTTACACAAATAAATAAGATAAGAAATATGAAAATCATGAAATGCAGAAAGATTGAAACAGAAGATCATTTGTTTAGAGTAAAGAGTATTTGCGTCAGAGGTTGGCGTTAGATGTGTGTGAGTTCAAATGCAGATATATGTGGAGCTCCTGTCTGTGTTTATCTGTCTAGAGTTTCCATCGTCTCACTCTTTTGTGTCCTACAGACCAAATCTGAGGCTGCTGGTGAGCTTGACAAGTTCAGGAAGGTGGCTTCAGTAGAGGAAAGAGGTGCAGGCCCTACCCCCTCTCCATCTCCCTCTCCTCCATCTTTGACTTGCACTTCTCCTCCTGTCTTTACCCCACCTCCACCGCCACCGCCTCCAGCACCCATGTTTGCACCTCCACCTCCTCCCCCTGTCTTGCCCCAGGGTAAGCCTAGCACAAGTGCTAACACCTCCAAGAACCCTGTCTTGGCCAGGGAGGCTATGCTGGAGGCCATTCGCTCTGGATCTGCTTCTGGGAGGCTAAAAAAGGTACTAATACAAACATCCCACGTCCTGTGTGTACTCTGCATTAGCATTGTTGGATTTTCAATTCTACAGTTGCTTTATGAAAACACAGTGATGAGGGTATGGAGATAAAAAATAAAGATTACATCAGAGGTTACTGGCTTCCAAATGTCTATCTGCCTCATAAGTTCTGTCTGCAGAAAAGAGAAAAATACATAAACTGGTGAAGAAATGAAAAATAAAACACAAGACAGCCTAAACATATTAAAATGTAGTATTAGCACAGCAAGTGATGAATATGAATATCTTTTTTTCATGAGTCTCGGTGCAGAAGACGGCATAATTTCACCCAGAGAGACTCTTATCAAAGAGGAGAGGGAGGGAGAAAAAAGACAGAACAGATAGAGGCAAGAAAGCCAGAGACAGCAACAGAGAAAAACATATGATTTGAACCATCTTTGGTCTGGTTTCTCACGTCTTACCTCGTTGGAAGACATCGCTGGCAGAACAAAGCTCTCCTGCGGTGCAGCAGCAGCAGCCGGGGAAACTGGAAATGAATCGGAGACTGCAACACGTTCACAGATTCATCTGACAGCCATACTGTAGTGCTGTGTGAATATATTCAAGGAGATAAAGTTCAATTTCAGGTCAGCAGTTGTGGAAAATTAGAGTTGACAGAGACGTTTTCGGATTATTAAATCCGACAGGAACAGCAGCAAAGAATGAAGAGTGATAGGAGGAGGAAAAGAATCAGAAGTTTTGACCACATCAAAAAATAAGAAAATCCTTTTATTTCAGGCATTTTTTCTGTATCCAGTTAGACGCCACAAAGCCACAGGACCTGATATATTCTTTCCAGCTTGCCATGAACTATTACCCGTCATTACCAAAATTACAAACATGACATGTTGTGTCTCTTTTAACTAGGTCGCTGCGCCCACAAAGACAGTCCAAGTGAACGGCAGACTGGGAACAATCCAAGCAACGTCCTCAACACTCCCTCAGCAATAGGAGGGGAAAACCACATCACCGCAATACATTTATCATTTATTATTAATTAATTTCTTTTTCTTTTCTTTTTTTTTTTGCCATTGTGCTTTTGTAACAGACACTTGGGAAAACTGGATCGAGTGAATGCTATTTGAAAGTTTTGAGGAACTTTATATATATGATGCGTGACACAAATTCCGATAAATAAAATGAGAATACAGAATGATTCTACATGCCATCTAGATAAACTAGATTATTCAAAAAGGGCTTCATAGCTCTGACTACCAGTCTGGGGCCTTATGCTTAAACTGATGCACTAATGCTCAAAGAATTTAGCATCAAAGTGGGAATGATTCAGACACTTCTTCTTGTATGTTGAATGTTGCTCTCTTAGTAGCCAAACACTACAAGTGTCTGATAAAGGTGAAAGGTTTGCAGTTAATTCCACTCCTAATATCAGATCTCTCAGTTAGCTGCTAACAAGAGCTTGCTGGAAAGATGTCCATCTTTATAACATATCGCTGTTCCTAAACATATCTTGCCATCTGTACTTGAATTCAGTAGTTTTAACTGGAAAGTTGTACAAAATGTGTGCCAATGAAAGCAAATAGAAATGGTTTGTGCTACTTTCAGATCTTTTTTTTTTCCTTTTTTTTTGTTCCGATTTTTTTTTTTTTTACCGCAGTTAAGTTATGGATGCCTTATACTGTTGCTCAGTCAGTGTTATGTATATGATGTTTTGCTGTAAAAATTCTATATGGGGTGCAATAACTTGGATCTGATGATGTTTCCAGATTTGAACTACTTAATATTTGTTTAAAAAAATGAAGATAACTGAAAACTGAAAGAAAATAATGGATAGATCCATTGACAATGTTTGATTTTTTTTGTGTAAAAGTGTATTTTATCCAGATCTGGTCCATAATGCCAACTTCTACAGCTCTTGGCTCTGAGGAGGAGGGTGACTGACTAGTGCCTTTTCACTCAATATATGACTGTTTTAGCTTCTAACCTTTGTGCTGCTGTTTTAAATCTATAGACATTGTCATGCACGGTCAGAGCTCTGCAGAAACGTATACTTGTACAGTAGCGATATGACTGACCGTGCCTTTGATGGTAGAGAAATTTAGATTAACCCTTCCTTTCCTTGACATTTCAACATTTTTGAAGCACTTTTATTGAAGTATATGAATGGTGGATGTCACCATGAGCACAGAGATCAGTTAACTAATCAACAAGTCACTACCAATATGTGATGGCTACGTAATACAAACCACCAGTCGTAGGGAAAGCTGTAAGAAAGCAGTAGTTTAAGTTATCTATGGCTTTGATTTAGGCAAGTGTTGTTCCATTCTGCTCCACTGTAGGTGACGTTTACAGTACGAAGTAGCTACGGTTGATAGAGGGAGAGTGGACCACTGCCATTACGTGGTATCGCTATGGATAAAGAAGGATGTCCACGCTGAGAATTAAGAAAAACCTAGAGCATCCATATTCAGGTGTAAATGCTTGCTGCTGTGGATTGTGAGATAAATCTGAGTAAAGGGAGTTGAAGTCCTAGTTTTATAGAGATTTATTTTTCATTTTATGTTTAACCCTGAGAGTGAAAACCTTAAGAGCTTTTCTGTTTTTTGTTTTTTTTTCTCTCTAACTAGAAGGGAATATTTAATTTCTGCTAGATGGTTTCATCTACACGCAGTAGCCTACAGCACGTTGTAGCATTGTATATTTTGTAAACTAAAGATCATCGCCGTGAAAGATTTGATTTGAATCTTTGATAGAGAGCTACTTCACTGATAGTGTGAACATTTTATAAGCTATTGCTTTTTAAGTTTTAAGTGCACATTGGGGGGATTTCTTTTTTTTGGGTGGGGGAGGTTGCACAGTTATTTTTATCTACTCTAATTTTTGATTCAATAAATAATTTTTGCAATCAAGTGAGAACTGACTTGCAGCTATCATTCTTGCATTTTAGCTTTATTTTCCCTCTCCAGTAGCAGTTAGTGTGTGTGCACGTATTAGATTGCTCTGGAAAGCATCACTCTGATGTGCCTGTGCCATTCCCAGCACTGTGGTCATCCTGCTGTCCTTATGAAAATATATTGCAACCTCTGTCTCTGTCTTTGCCACACCACAGACGAGCTACTATTCCGGGCAGCAGCTCATGACCCTGACTCATCACTATGTGGTCACACGAAATGACTCTCACAGAACTTCAACCTGACTGAAAACTGCATTCCTGATTCCTGAAACACTAGTCATTGTGCCCCTGCACCTTTCCCAAGAAGCAACTGAATGACGCAAATATCCACCTTAGTTGCAAAATCACACGGAAATACACAGTTTTAGAGACACGTATTGGTGGAGAAATCTTATATGTGTCTTCTCATTAGTCTGTTAAAATCATCAATTTTAAAGGGGACATATCATGCTCATTTCCAGGTTCATACTTGTATTTTGGGTTTCTACTACAACACATTTTTCCATACTGTCTGTCTGAAATGCTCCGAAAAAGTCCAGTCTGCTCTGAGTGACTTGTGATAAAAACATGGTGCACTTTTGCAAAGGTAGTCCTCAAGCTTTGGGTGATATATTCTAAAGAGCCTGCAAGTGACATACGAAGGGGAACTAAATCTGAATGGCTTGTTGAATCACATGTTTTCTGATCAAGGGAGCCCACAAAAAACTGAATGGTTTGTCTTATTTCACAGTTTGCGGTTTGGTAAGCACTCCAGATACCCAAATGTATGTGCAAAAGCACTGCATATGTGAGTTTTTCATGATATGTCCCCTTTAAATGATCACTGGCAATAGCACATGGGCGAGGTCTGACAGAAAGTGAAGTGACATAAAACTGTACGCTCTCTATCGGCTCATCCATCGTAAACAAACACGGGTTCTCTTTAAATAACTATCTTCTTTTGAGTGCAAAGGTGCTCCCAGATAAAATGTGAATTACTGCAATTAAATGGCCTGGTTTTACTGACAAGCGCATAGTATGAATGTTAAGTAAATTCTAGCAGTGGAATAAGTCAGAGAGTGCGTAGATGTAAGGGTGATCTCGGCTGCGTTGGCCAGAGAGAGCTGTAAATTCCTGCAGAGGACCACAGGCTCTTTTGTGGGTCAAAATCCAGGCTCACTCTACAGTCATTCTAATCTGCCTTACAAATCTGTGAAGGGTGTGTACGGGTGGGTGGATGTCCCTGTGTGTGTGTGGGCGGGTGTGAGGGATATTTTTGTTGTGAGTCTGTACGTGTGTTTGAGCTTGTGTCAAACCATTTTAACCATACCAGCAACGTAAACAACCTCCGAATCAAGGATTACCAGAAGATCACACCACATAATACAACAGAAACGATTCAGTTTAGGTTTGGTTACGCCTTTACCGCCCTCATTGGTAAGTGTGTTGCCATAACAGTTTCGTATTTAGGCCGGCCACTTTAGTGAGAGCCATTCCCCCCACTGCCTCAGCTTATATTACACAGCTTTGTTAGTCTTGACTGGCCCGACTTATGAGTGATGGACACAGTGACACCGGCTATCAGCGGGGGTTTTATATTGACTTTGTTTTCTGATGTTGGGTAGTCTACTATGTATCTGATCAATCAATTTCAACAAAAGGCCTGTGTGATGCTGAATGTCTGATGAGGTGAAGACAACATAATGTGTGTTTAGTTTATGTCTCGGTGCCAGTCTCACAGGAAGAATGCTTTGTGGCATGGTGGCACCCTGAATACCAGTGACATGATGTGTTTGTATGTATGTGTCTGATGCAACGGCTGCACAATGTCTGCTCTTTGAGTGTGTGTGTGTGTGTTTGAGCCCCCTGTTGTTCCACACACATCTCAGGACCGGTGATGACCTTTTGCACTTCAGACTCCCGTGGTGTGTTCTCATCACTTAAGCTTATCCAAGACTGAAATATCACATGCATGAAAAATGGAGTGAACGCTGAGTTATCCCTGGTGACACTTCAGCCTTGAGGCAGAGCTTTATCTGACAGGGCCGTGGGCTTCAATTCAAGTCACTGCTTTTGGTGCATGTCACTCCTCCTAAATGTTGTGTTAATCTCTTTATGTATTATACTAGTTCCCAGTCTAAATTGCAGGAACACGTGAGCTGAATGTACACCTGTTGCTGTCAGTCACATAAACATCCCTATGGACTTATGCAATATCCTTACAAGGCTCAGAAGGATAAAAACACAACACAAAGGTAACTCTGGTGCATTGAGATTTGACCCCCCCAGTTGTGCAACATAGAAACCTCATAGCTACCGGTGTTGTTGCTGTCCTTAACGTTAGTCTCATGGTGTATCATAACAGTATTCTTGACATTTGACCACCTTGTTTACCATTTTAGTCCTGAAAAGTATGTTAGGTAATAATCTGTACCACTGACACCGTTGACCCTGGCTACAGCCAGTTAACACATATGTTTACCCTGTTTATGAAAACATTTAATGTACATTCATTGTTCTAAAAGTGACGTCTTTTAGAGGCAGAATCCGTCGGCAGAAAGGTAGGTTCAAGGCTTTGTACTTCCATATTAATATTAAAGGTCCAGTATGTCGGATGAAGGGAGATCTATTTGCAGAAATGAATAATATTCATAACTATGTTTTCATTAGTGTATAATAGATAGATTATAGATTTGCTGTGTTTTCGTTAGCTTAAAATGAGCTCTTCATATCTACATAGGGAGCAGCTCCTCTTAACGGAGTCCACCATGTTGCTCCGTCATGTTTCTACAGTAGCCCAGAACGGACAAACCAAACACCGGCTCTAGATAGCCTTTCACGTTTTTTCGTTACCTGAAGGCCACCGTAGTTCTCCGACATACTTGGAAAGGGAGGGTTGAACAAAGACGTATTCAGTCGGTTGCAATCTGCAACCTCACCGCTAGATGCCACTAAATCCTAAATACCGCTCCTTTAAAGCGGCAGTGGGTAGAATTGGAGCAAATATGATTAAAAAATGTTTATAAAACGATCACTATATCCTGACAGTGGTGCATGAGAAAAATCTTGTGCCTCTGTGTCCTCCAGTGCTCTTAATGGCATCTGCAAGATTTCACAGATCGGAGGAAAACAACCAATCAGAGCCGAGTTGGAGCCTGCCGTCTCTGAGCAGCTGTCAATCACTCACAAACTCCGATCAAACGGTCAAACTAGGCAGCGCTGATCAAATTAATCAATATTCTGTTACTGTAATGCTTATTTCTCGCATCAAAGTTTTCAGAGACATCTTGTAGTGTATCTTGCAGCCATGTTGAGAACAGTTGAAGAAATACCAAGCACACTTTCTGCATAGTTTGACCATTTGATTGGAGTTTACGAGTGATTAACGGCTGCCTCTGTTGAGTGAACAGCCAATAGGAACGCTGTCTCTCTCTGAAATGACCTGTGATTGGCCAAAGTCCCCCGTCATGGGCTAGGTTCTTTAAAGCCTGAAAACAGAGCCATGAGGAGGTGCAGAAGTCTAGTTTCCTCTCAGAGCACTTGAAGTACAATATGCTGAAAGGTTATTATGTAATTTTTTTTTGCCCAATGATACCAAAAACATTCTGCCTACTGCAGCTTTAAGTTTGTTTTCCATACAGATGAGGTGATGCAACAACAACTTGGTTTAAGAGAAAAAAAAGACTCAACTGCATGTCTTTCTTGAAATAAAATATGTTAAATGAGTTTTTCAAAATAACTTGGAACATATAAAAAATAAAAGTCTTGTATTCATACATTGGGGGTGAAGCCCTCTTTTGTTGTTCACTTTAAAGGTGCAGATCTTGTGTGTGTTATAGAGACTGTTATAGAGACAGCTCTCCTCACAAAACAGCGGAATCCTCTGAACACGCCCAGGAGATATTCCCAGGAGACGTGAACGCCGCATTAATCACCCCTCGCTGGTGGGCGTGGTCTGCAAAGAGGGGGAGGAGCTGTTTAAGAGCGTGCATGTGTGCATGTGCATGTGTGTGTGTGTATCCTCCCCGGCCGCATGAGATGAGCTGCCTGCAGTCTTTGCGGCCACTGTTTTCGCCTCCTCCTCCTCCTCCTCCTCCTCCTCCTGTCTCTATCTGTCCAGTCCGGGTATGTTGACCACAGTGTTCTGATCCAACGCCGCCGAGAGTCTCTTCATCTCCGGGTCCGTCTCTGAGGCTCGTAGCCTCCTCTTCCTCCACTGATCTGATCTGATCTGGCTGTAAGGTGAGTCCATGTTACCGGAGGAAGACGCGCTCTTCTTGTGTGCACCTTGTGTGTGTGTGTGTGTGTGTGTGTGTGTGTGTGTTGGGGAGATAAAGAAAGTCCGTGTAGAGTGAGCAGCGTGTAGTAAAAGTTTAATGTTGCTGTTGTGATGACTCGCGCTGTGCTGCGGGTCGGAACACATGGTGCGGCGCTGCGCGTAAAAGCTTTCTATAGAGGAGACCTGCTGGATCCATGCTCTCTGTCTCCTCTCTCCTCTCTCCTATCTCCTCTGTCCTCTCTCCTTTCCTCTCTCCTCTCCTCTCTCCCCTCTCTCCTCTCCTCTCTCCTCTCTCCTTTCCTCTCTCCTCTCCTCTCTCATCCCCTCTGTCCTCTCTCCTCTCTCCTATCTCCTCTGTCCTCTCTCCTTTCCTCTCTCCTCTCCTCTCTCCTCTCTCCTCTCTCCACTCCTCTCTCATCCCCTCTGTCCTCTCTCCTCTCTCCTCTCCTCTCTCCTCTCTCCTCTCCTCTCTCCTCTCTCCTCTCTCCTCTCTCCTCTCTCCCCTCCTCTCTCCTCTCCTCTCTCCTCTCTCCTCTCCTCTCTCCTATCTCCTTTCTCCTTTCTCCTTTCTCCTCTCTCCTCTCTCCTCTCTCCCCTCCTCTCTCCTCTCTCCTCTCTCCCCTCCTCTCTCCTCTATCTTCTCTCTCCTCTTTCCTCTCCTCTCTCCTCTCTCCTCTCCTTTCTCCTCTCTCCCCTCTCCTATCTCCTATCTCCTTACTCCTCTCTCCTCTCCTCTCCCCTCTCTCCTCTCCTCCCCTCTCTCTTCTCTCCTCTCTCCTCTCCTCTCTCCTCTCTCCACTTTCCTCTCCTCTCCCCTCTCTCCTCTCCTCTCCTCTCTCCACTCTCCTCTCCTCTCCCCTCTCCTCTCTCTCCTCTCTTCTCTCCTCTCCTCTCTCCTCTCTCCTCTCTCCTCTCTCCTCTCTTCTCTCCTCTCCTCTCTCCTCTCCTCTCTCCTCTCATCTCTCTCCTCTCCTCTCTCCACTCTCCTCTCCTCTCCCCTCTCCTCTCTCTCCTCTCTTCTCTCCTCTCCTCTCTCCTCTCTCCTCTCTCCTCTCCTCTCTCCTCTCCTCTCTCCTCTCCTCTCTCTCCTCTCCTCTCCCCTCTCTCCTCTCCTCTCCTCTCTCCACTCTCCTCTCCTCTCCCCTCTCCTCTCTCTCCTCTCTTCTCTCCTCTCCTCTCTCCTCTCTCCTCTCTTCTCTCCTCTCCTCTCTCCTCTCCTCTCCTCTCTCCTCTCTCCTCTCCTCTCTCCTCTCCTCTCTGACCAGTCATTGAACTTTGAAAACAAGTTGATTCATCTGATCTGGCTGTTGCATTTTGACTATATGTTCCCTTCACTGTGTTGCTGCTATAGTGTGAAGCTTCTACCGGACCAGAGACTGTTCCGGGTTAATTCCGTTACGCGTCTGCACCTTCCTCAACCTTTAACTCTCTTGTTCTCTTTAGGGAACAATATTTTGATCCCTACAGCCTGCCTTGTTTACGATTGCGTAACAGCAGTGTACCGTGGCCCATAGCCTACTTTCTGTCCAGTAGGACTCCAGCTCCACGCGTTACCCCCCCACACACCCCCACACACCCACACACACACACACCCACAAACACACACACACACACCCCAACACTACTCTGTGAGAATTTCTCCAGTCTCGTCTTATCGCCTTATCCTTTTGGCAGCATTTGCTTTGGGGGTGGAGAGAGGGGGAGGAACGGGGGGAGAAAGAGGTGTTTTCCCAGAGACACTCACTCATGCAGCCTCTTACTGCAGTGGTTCCCAAACTGGGCTCCGGAGTCCCCCAGAGGGTCCTTGGGTGGGTTCCAGAGGGTCCCCTGTAAAGCAAGTGATTGTTGAGTTGAATCACTTTTTGGAGACACCACAGCTTTAAAGCTGCAGTAGGCAGAATGTTTTTGGCATCATCGGGCAAAGAGTCCATAATAACCTTTCAGCATATTGAAATTCAAGTTTTCTGAGAGAAAACTAGACTTCTGCACCTCCTCTTGGATCTGTTTTCAGACTTTGGCCAATCACAGGGCTCCGGCTGGTGGGCGGTGCTTGGTATTTCCTCAACTGATCTCAACATGGCTGCCGGGTCACAAACTTTATACAGAATATTGATTAATATTTGATCAGCGCTGCCTAGTTTGACCGTTTGATCGGAGTTTGCGAATGATTGACAGCTGCCGAGAGACGGCAGACTCCAGCTCAGCTCTGGATGGTTGTTTTCCTCCGATCTGTGAAATCTTGCAGATGCCATTATAGGAGCACCGGAGGACACAGAGGCACATGATTTTTTTTCAGATTACCTGTCTCATGCACTACTGTCAGGATATAGTGACCGTTTTATAAAAATAACTTTTGTTAATTATACTTGCTCCAATTCTACCCACTGCAGCTTTAACACGATAACAGGAAGACGTTTTTAATTACTGAGCTGACTGTAAAAAGTGTTATCAGTGCACTTGTTAGGCAAGTCTGGAGCACTGAATCAATAGAACTTCCAGAGCGCTCCCAGAGGGAGTGTGTTGGGAAGTCTTATCATATGTGGGATGTGAAAAATCTTAAATAATCCCTGGCCTACTCATTCACCTTCAAGTCTTCACTGAATCCAGCTATTGCCCAAATACTGTAAATGCACACCGTACCTGCAAGTGCACCACTCCTCTATTGTTTAATTGTGGCGTTTGTTTTAAAACGCCTACTGAAGCTTATACTGTATATCAATAAGTCAATAATGCAAAATGTTGTCTCACTTATATATTACTTTAAGAAACTCTATTTAATGATGGTAACTAGGGCTGTACAATTAATCCAAACTTTATAAAAATCACAATATGGCCTAGTCTACTGCAATTTTCAAATCTCAAGAGGCGCAATATTTGTTAAAGGCAAAATGTGTGTCAAAATACCATTTAATGCAGAGATGTACCGGCCTACATATCATATTCTACGGACTCAAGAAAACATCTTTGTTTGGTACAGAAGTTTTTCAATGAAAATGAGAATAATGATGTAAAAAAAATATAATTCCCAAATCATATCGCAACTGCAATATCAGTCAAAATAATTAAATATTGTTTTCAAAATTGTTCAGCCCCGATGGATGGTAACGCTAATAGAAGGGGCATGTGAACGAGAGAGAGCCTGATCATTATCTAATCTAACTCTAATGTGTAAAGGTCTTGACAAAGCAACTCTTCATAGATCTACGGTCTAATCCGCCCCGTCATTTGGGCACTCTTCCAAATCAATTTCTTTATTGACTGCGTTTGGTCTCTGCAGAAAGTTGCATAACCACCAAAAAATGTATGATTCTGGGAACTATCGACGTTGTGTTTTGAATGCAGATCAGGTCTCTCACTGGAACTGTGGAGTTAGACTGGGAGGAGGCGTGCAGGGACTGGTGCACGTGGTTAGAGTTTGTAGGTAGTGCATCCCAAATCTGTTCTGTCAGTGCACATGTTTGAGGGAAAAACTCTCCTGAATGTAATTGGGTTTACATTAATTTGTGTTTATCAGCTCCACAGGCAGAGCTATTGATCTTTTATTTCCATATAGGTGGGACCTCTGTGATACTGGACACCGGCTTAATTACTGTTAGATTAATTAAAACCCTGTATACTCAACCGTATTAATATGTCTTAAATGTAACATACCTTTCAGAATTAAGGCGATCAAAGCTCAGTCAGCAACCTTTCTGGAGTCACTGACGTGAAGCACGCGATCCGGCCAACCGCTGATATTCCACTCAACTTGGCAACCTACACCGGAGCACTTAGATACTGCAACACATGCACGGCCCTCTCTGCATGTTAACCTCTAACAGTGCGGTTGAATACGGCGTAGTTTGATCACGTGGGCCGCTGCTGCATACAGTCTAAAACATGCTATAGTTGTGTCTCTTCAAGCATGTCATTTTTTTGACACCCTCCCCCCATTTACAGCCAAAGAGGATTTCTCTTTTCCTTGCCCCGGCCCATTATTTCCAGCTTTCTTTCATTTAATTATGTTGTGGTCACATCTCCGTGCACATGGCAACCGCTCTAGTTGCGGTCTCTTTTCACCCCCCCTCCCCTCTCAGCACCAGTCCTGCTATTTCAAGTCCATACTCAGTAAGCACAGGCATGACGGGGCATGAACTCTTCGAGACTACAGGCTGCCAAAAGGGCTGCTGACTGCACATATTGCACATAATTATACTTGCAATAAGCTATACTCAACTCGCTCTAGGATTCAGACCTGTGTGTGTTTTTGTCTTTCGAGAAACTCTTAGGGATCTCAAACGCGTTCTGCTTGCATTGGCTTTTGATTGAAATACTGTGTGCTTGGCAGCGATCGCCCCTGAGATTTGTTGCATAACTACAATTCTGAGCCTCATTTTTCTTGATGAACAAATGCACGTAACGTTGGATTCCCCCCTGTCGCCGGTGCTTGTATATGCATATAGTTTCAGCTGCCATCCGTGGGGAAAAGTGGCAGAGCTATCCTATTAGCTGGTATTGGTGGTATAAGAGCTTGTGGTCGTGCTCCAGGCAGCATTCCATTGGGTCTTGCGTCAGCCAGCAGTCATTCAGCACTGGTTAGTCTAGGCTTATACGCTGTTAATACCCCCTCCCTGATGTCATGACACCATTAACCCAAGCCTGCTGGGGGAGCACAGCACAGTTCATGTCGGTCGACTCACTGACTCTGCTGCTCGCGTCTAAAAGCAGAGCAACTTCTGTACCGAAATGCTCAGCTGGGCTTGTCAGTGGTCAAAAAGTAATCCAGGGATGTTAGGGGCTGCTGTTTGTTTTGTTGGCTAAAGGTTGAGTTTGTACTGTTGCAAAATCAGGCATCATTTCTAGAAATCACTCTTTTCAGTTCTGTTAAAATGTTTGGGTTACCACATACTTGGCCTTAAAGTGTGCTACAAACTTTTTGCATGTAGGTTGTTTCCCTTTTGGCCGCAAGTTAACAGTCCTTAAGACTCATGTGACCACTTATTGTTGACATTACAGCCCAATTAATGTTTTATGTACTTGGTATCTCAAAGCTGAGTAATCATGTTCTGCTTTGTAAAGACTCATTTCTAAGAACCCTAAACGCTTGCCAGAGGAAAACTTTGCGGTATTATTCTTTCCCCCCTCTCCTCCTCCTCCTCCTCCATACTGTAAATACGGACCTATAACAGACCCGATTCTCGCTCCGCTTTCCACTTGTGACCCGAAGGTGATGCAATGCTTGCTCGTCTAACCACCAAAGTGTACAGTGGATTGGGTTCCTCGCTGTCTGGTGTTGGTCCAAATGTGGCTGAAACCCAAGCCTGCGAGAATGTTGCCTTCGTTCTGTAGGTAACCGAACACCTGAGGGAGCACATGCTCGGGTGGGTGCAGGTAATGTGGTGTGGATGCGCGACGATGTGCCAGACGGAATTATCTCTCCGACACATAATGTACAGCGTTTGTACCCCCTGCTTTGGTGTTCTCTATCTCTACATATCTGCCGTCTCTCAGTTTATCTTTGTCTCTTTGTCCCTCATTGTATGCCCCCCCCCCCGCCCCTTTTTTTCTTTAGCGAGCCCCTCTCTCCTAGTTTCACTGTCAATATCGCAAGAATCTGGCGATACGATACGTATCATGATACAGGGGTAACGATTCAATATATCGCGATACATTGCGATATTGTGAGCAAGGCGCTATATTGTGATTATCATAACTAGTATAAAGACACACAAATCTGAGTAAAAAAAAGCACGTGAAATGGCTACTATGGGGATTAATATCATTACACATGAATACAACTGGACTCAATGGATCCACAGGAGTCTCAGCTTTCCAGTCATATCCAATTTATGCAATTCTAAGACTGTTTAGGGACCCCAGTATGCAGGAAAATTAATATACATCATTTAAGAATAGGTGAGAATAACACATTTATACTGCATGCAACAAACTGCATGTGATTGTCATGTCTGTAAAGCGGAGAATCATGGGGTAGTATCAATATTGAACCCATTTTAATTCACATATCTTGAGGTCAGAGGTCAAAGGAACCCTTTGAAAATAGTCATGCTAGTTTTCCTCTCCAAACTTTAGCGTAAGTTTGGAGTGTTATTTTGGAGCCTTCTTTGCGACATAGAAGTGTGACATGGTAGGTACCAATGGATTCCTTATGTTTTTCTAGTTTCATGGGATGCCAGTAGCTTCACTCTACCTTTAAAACTCAGCCCGCTACACCGTCCAAAAGACAGAAAAGCGATTAATTAAAAATCAATACGGTGTTTTGGAGAATCAATATAGTATCATAAAACATAATATCGAGTGTATCGATATTTTCTTTCACCCCTACTCACCGTACCAGCTGGAAACTTCAATGCAAAATCAAAACAAACCATGGTTATTTGGCTTTGGCAGATGTATCAAACGATTAACAACAAAAAAGCCTTTTTCCCCCCCAGAAATAATCCCAGTGTGAAACCTCAGAACAATACAGGCCTTTTTTTCTGTTCTTGAATTATATCTCTGTCCTAAAGCTCATTCTGATTTCCTCTCACGCTCTGAATAAAGCACTTCTGACCATGCATGCATGTATTTTGTCGTACATAATTGCATTTTCTGCCCTCTGGTTTTCTAGTATTATACCCAGACTTATCAGGGCTTAGAGTGATGTACTTTGGTACTTAGGAACAGGACTTTCGTTAAGTCCTTCTTAATATGATTTTTTTCAGCCAGCCAAGTTTGTTAGCATTCCTTTAGAGTAAGTAAGTCAAATAAATCCTGTTCCCCTTTCCCCTCGAGTGGTCACACAGATCTCCAGCTCTTTTCTGATACCAGTTAGATGTTTTACTATGGCTGCACGATTAATCAAATATTAATCAAGATCACAATTTTGGCTTCCCATAATTAGATGAACATGATCGCCTGAGATATTGATGTTTAAAATGCGTGTTCTGCTCATAAAAATAGAAAACGCTGCAGCATATCAAATCAAGCACATCCTAAACTAACAGCCAGCCACCAGTCGGTGATCCAGATGTTTTGGCTTCACTTTTGGGTATAGATATTATCTATACAACCAATGTGTTTATGATTAAATAAAGAACATGAAATTGTTTATCTAGCTCTTAATGTAATAATTTTGCTCTCGAAGTGCACCAGATTTAACTTTAAAATGTAGCTAACAAAGTGATGGGGTGAATATTCCTGTATTTTTTCATATAGCAGAAAAAAATATTCCAATGACAGTTTTTTCCAACATCGTTCAGCCCTAATTTGTACATTACCAGGGTTGTAGCACAGCATGGAAGTGAAAACAGTGCTCTGTTTATTTTAATGTGAAAGAGCAATAAAAATACGCTGTCGCTAAAATCAAAGAATAATCGTGATAAATAATCGGGATTATCATTTTGGCCATAATCATGCATGCAGCCCTATATTTTACCTACAAGGTCAGTTTTATTTGGGGGTTGATGTTTCCTTTATTGTAGATGATAATGATGCCACATCACAGCTTTATGTTCTTGACTAAAAGGAGGTCTAATGCGACAGTTCTGTGTTGCCATTTAAAGAGGTTATCTGCTACCAACAGGTGTAGTAAAGATGGCGTCATGAGAAGGCGAATCCATCTAGCGCAGCCCTCTGGGGCCACCATCGCAGCCAACTTGTGCACAAGCACAATTGCTCCCAAGCTCCCTTCCATTCATCTATGCCATTGCATAAGACCGGTTCTCCCAAGCAGCCCAATGAAATCCTCATCCAATTAGGCACTGTCCACATTTCCAAAAGGCCTTTCTCTCATAGACTGGTGCTATTCAGCCTCCCCCGGCATGACATCAGGCCCTCTCTTATAGCCCCACTTTACGCTGCTGCTCTCAAATAATGAAAGCTGCCAATTAATGACTAATCAACATGTGCAACAAGCACATCCAGTGAGGAGTGACTACCATCTAATCTGCTGATTAAAACAGAAGACAGAGATGCTCTGTTCAACTCGCTCTCTCCCCGTCTTTCAGTGTTGCATTTCTGCAGAAACAACAGCCAGCCCACACACACACACACACACACAACCGAAACACACTCTTCTACTCGGACAACCTCATTTTGAGAATAATAATTGGAGTTATTTGCTATTTTAATTTTAGAGCTACTTGGGACACTAAAAAGTTTTGGTCAGTGTTTGTTAGTGTAATACCTACAGTAAATTCAAAGTCTTTATTTGGTGATCTACAGTTATATGAGGACATAATTCTGTCCATTTGATTGGTGTAATTTAATGACTTGACTATTTTCATGCTCAAGTTCAAGATGAATTATTAGTTGCATGTAAAAACAAATATACACATATGTAACGGTTGCCTACAGAGCTAAAGGCCGGTGGGAATCTCCAGCCCAGAACAACACAATACAGTAGAGCAGGCGACTTATCTCTCCACCCACAGCACTCCCTGTCCCAGAACTGCACATTTCTATATGTCGTTTCACCATAGGAAGTTTTGATAACCAACAGCGTCGTGTTAAATATTCTCTCGTAAGGCATCTGGCTAGTTTAAATACATACAGTAGAGTAATTGACCTCCTCTCTCTAGGGGTTGGGTTACGGTCAGTACATTCACTTCAATGGGCTCTCCACAAGTCCCCAGACACACAGTTGGATCGGTGCCATTTCTTGAATTAAGACGCTGTTTATGTCCGGGACTAGAGCGGTGCAGGATGAGGGTAGGGGTTGGATGGGGGTGGGGTTTGGAGGAGAGGGCGGTAGCTGTTGTGTTACAGTGCAGCATGGGTTAACAGTGGGAATCAGGGAGATGGGAGGCGTCAGCGGGTGTGGTACTTGAGAAAGGGGCGTGTTAGAGCAGCTTTAAAGCTGCAGTAGGTAGAAATGGAGCAAATGTGATTTAAAAAAAGTTATTTTTATAAAACGGTCACCATATCCTGACAGTAGAGCATGAGACAGGTAATCTGAAAGAAATCATATAACTCTGTGTCCTCCGGTGCTCCATCTGTAAGATTTCACAGATCGGAGGAAAACAACCAATCAGAGCTGATCTGGAGCCTTGCCGTCTATGAGCAGCTGTCAATCACTCGCGAACTCTGATCAAACGGTCAAACTAGGCAGCGCTGATCAAATATGAATCAATATTCTGTTGCTCTAATGCCTATTTCTCACCTCAGATGTTTTCAGAAACATCTTGTAGTGTACTGTTTAGCTGTAAAATGAGAAAGTTTGAAACCCGGCAGCCATGTTGAGAACAGCTGATGAAATACCAAGCACCGCCCACCAGCCGGAGCACAGCCAATGGGAATGCTCTCTCTCTGAAATTACCTGTGATTGGCCAAAGTCTCCCGTCACACGTTACATTTTTTAAAGCCTGAAAACAGCCATGAGGAGGTGCAGAAGTCTGTGTTCTTATAAACAAAACAAACCACTATATAAGACCATGGAAACATGACATGGTCTGTTCTGTCACCCCGGCTATCCCGTATCATCCTTCACGACTCATTTCACCTGTGACTGGTCTGTTGAGATTATAAGACAGGCTGTTCTCAACTGGCTATGGGTGTGTGTGACTCAAAATGTAGCAGATTTATAGCTAGAGTTGCACAGGGTCATATAAGCACCAGCTGCCAGCTAAATATCCATCTGCTTAATTGAGATACATTTACCCAACACAGTTTTCTCTTTCTCAAGTAGTCACTAGTCTTACGTTTGAGCTGAGCAAGCGTTAAAGCGTTAAAGGTCCCATATTGTCAAAAGTTAGATTTTCATGTCTTTTATATTATAAAGCAGGTTTAAGTGCTATATAAATACTGTGAAAGTATCAAAACACTCAATCCATGGAGAAATACACACAGCCTGTATATTCAGAAACGGAGCGTTTGAAACAAGCCGTTAGGATTTCTGTCCATTTGTGATGTCACAAATCTACAATATTTAGACCATTTCACAGTTTTAAACGTAAACATACTCAATGTGTCCCAGTTTATTTCCTGTTGCAGTGTAAGTGAACGACATCAACTGACAGGATGTAAACATGGACCCAAGCTGTTTCCTAGCAACGCAATTCCGTTGCCATTCCGTCGAAATGCACTAAAACGGAGCGTTTCAGACAGAGCATGAATACAGGTATATTCAGACAGACAATATGAGAACATAATGTGTTTTTTGAACATTAATGCATGTAAACATGTTCCAGTAGAAACCCAAAATACAAACATGAACCTGAAAATGAGCACGATATGTCTCCTTTAAATAAAACTGTTCATTCTTGTTATTTCAGTTCAGTTTTTCTTACTGACGCAAACATTTTAACCTTTAACCTTCTATTTTTCTCACCTGTCTGACCACTATAAATGTAGGGAACCTCCTGGATTTGGACTGTAGGACGCTCCTCAGTGAAAGGGGTAACCTTCTTTTTGTTTTGTTGCTTCACTGCCAAGAGAAACTATTAAAGGGATGATGACAAACCCAGATAGTAAGTTTAGATCTACTGTCAGACATAGTTGAAGATGTGCACACACACTTGTGTACACACAGATGCTGGAACACACATGCACATTGCACAAGCTGCAATGGGGTTTCCACAGATCACACAGGGCCCAACACAAATGCAGCGGGCGTGGGCGTATTTATTCTTGCGTAGTCAGCATCATTATCACAGGATGAAATTTCATATATGAAAATATGAGAGCCTGTTTATTATTGGGCTTAACCTTGTATGTAAATGCACCGTCTTCCAGTAAACCCTACGAAACCTTCCAGGAAATCGTATCTATCATTTCAACGAGACGTGACCCACAATGTTCTATCCACTTTTCTTTCTCCGCTCCCTCAAGTTGAAGCTGTTATTCGTTACTTCTAATGCCATTGTTTTTTAGATCAAGACTTATAAACATAGCTTATTAAAGGGTAACTTCGATATTTTTCAACCTGGACCCTATACTTTCCCATGTTTTTGTGTCTAAGTGACTAATGGGGTCAGCAATATTTGAAATTGGTCTAGTATTGAGGGAGTTAATTGTAACCGGCAGCCGCTAAATGAGCTTTGAGGGCAATTGAGCAGCGTTAATGTAACGTTACATTCACTAAAAATGCTTGTTTTTACCACAGTTTTTGCTCAGATTGTTATTATAAGTAAGTGAAAACATTATGGAAAGGACCCTACAGAGAAATAAAAAGTTTTTCTCACATTTTGCACAATATGGTCTGTTTGTTATTGTGTCCAAGTCCCGCTCAAGGAGAAGTCTCGTTGTGAAATCTGGATATTCGTATACTCTGGCTCAAATGAATACGGGCGTCCATCAAATTCAAAGACCTCGTCCACATTGTCGAAGTCAGCTAAATATTCAGCTAGGACGTTGAAAATCTTTTAGATAACACTAAGCTACACTTTCTGTACTCCAACACAACAAACTGCCCGGCTGGCACTCGCGTTTCCACCATGGATGTTTTCCACCGTTGATTTCCAGCAACACGTCACCTCGCCAGATTTCAGAACGAGACTTCTCCTTGACCAAGACTCTTTCCATAACACTTATAATAACAATCAGAGCCTGTCATGGCAAAAACAAGCACTTTTAGTGGACGTAAATGACGTTGCCAGCTTGCCCCAATAGCACAATATTGCATACTCAATGCTGGACCAATTTCAGAAATTGTTGTCCCCATTAGTCAAAATCATGGGGAAATAGGATCCAGGTTGAAAAATACCAAAGTTACCCTTTAAACAGTTGAGCATCTGTGTTTAGCTTTTCTCATGCAAAAAGTCCATAAAGGTTTGCACAAATGTTCCCTGTGAGACGGGCCAGACAGAGTGATCAGACTCCCTACAGGAGCCGGTGGGACGGTGCATCTGAGCGTGCCGTTATGGTCGGAAATCCTGCAGGAGCAGTTGGGTGTGCGATAGAAAAAACAGAGCTGTGCAGACCTCTACCCCAGGGTGCAGGAGATAAAACACTTTGTTCCCTGACACGACCTGACCCCTAGAAGCATAAAAAAGTGCCCTTTTGACCTTATGATACCTAAGTAGGAAGCTTACAATCAGTGTGTGTTGTGTTTGCGTTGCGTATGCACACACACATATTCTGCCATATGTTCCTCACTTTTCTCTCGACACCATCCACCCTATCCCTGGCTGGCCCACAAATCAAGCCATTTCGTGAGGCCAGGGGTTTCGCCATATTGCACACGTTTTTTCACCGAGTGCCCTATATGGAAAGAATGTGCTCTCTGCATTCCAAAGATGACTGAGCGGCGCTGAACGGCCCCGTGTTAAGCTGTGTCCAGTCCAATCAGCTGAAGTCAAGTTGACTGGGATGAACACATTTTACAATTCTATACACAGGGAAAGTGGTTGACACAGCTGCACAGCTGAGCTGTACAGATGCTGCTATAGAGCAGCGTTGGGGGGGGGGGTTGGTTTATTGTTACCCAGCGATGCGGGCTCCATGTGTGAAAGAGGTTTAATTAAATCCAAATGTAACCAGAAAGGCTCTGTGCTGGGTTATTTTGTTACAGATTTGATATGTTTGATGAAAACCCCCTGAATTGTCTGATTTGACAGTGAATGCCTCGTCACTCTGACTTGTGCTGTTGTTGCCAAAAGGCCCAGACTGGAGAGACACTTGACACCAGGATCCATATCGGTAATTCCACATTAGTGAGAGGTTTAAATGCTTCTGCAAGTCTTACCCTGCATGCATGCATACTTACAGTAACATAGCATGTTGTATATTTCTCTCTGGTTGAATTCAAACACCTCTGTTCCAACAAGTTACACAATACAGACACTGTAATCCAGCGTTTCTATTGTTCCAAAGAAATACTCTGTCATAACTTTGGCAACAGCAGAATGGCTATTTACACATGATCCTTCCATACCTAAGCCACATAGCATGTATTTCATTTTATTTAGTAACTCTGAATGTTGGATGAAGTTTTTAAAAGTTACAGTGTGTAGGATTTGGCGGCATCTAGTGGTGTGGTTGCAGATTGCAACCAACTGAGTACCCCTCCACTCGCTCCTCCCTTTCCTAACATGAGCCGCCAAGGGCAAGACTGTGGTAACGCTGTTCGCCTCCGGTAACAGAAGTCAGACGGCGGCTGGCGGTACAACGGTTTTGAACTCTGCGGCTCACGCTATCGCAGTTTCACAAGCGTATCGGAGAACTACGGTGGTCTTCAGGTAACATAAAAACACGAAAGGCTCTCACTACAGCCAGTGTTTGGTTTGTCCGTTCTTCACTGTAGAAACATGGCGGAGCAACATAGTGGACTCCGTGAAGAGGACCTGCTCTCTATGTAGATATGAAGGGCTCATTCTAAGCTAACAAAAACACAGCAGTTTTTAGTTTCAGGTGCTTATACACTAATGAAAACATAGTTATGAATAGTATATTCCATTTCTGCTAATGGATCCCCCGAAAGGTGACACACTATTCCTTTAAAATCGGAGAACTTCTTTCCTGCCATTTAAATACATATATTAAATGTGCTTTTTGTGAACTGTAACAGAACTCTTCTAGCGTCTGACTTAAAAGTAAAATCACTTGTACACCGCAAAAGTTTATGCTACAGTATTCTTCTGGATACTATTTAGAATATTTTCCCATTAAGAAAAGGACGGGAATATACTGTATATAGAGCAGTGAACGCCTCACCGAAATGTACAGAGGCTGGCGGGCAGGTGGACCGTCAGTAGACAGGTAGGTACACAGAAACAGAGAGGTTAAGAGAGAAACAGGCAATCAGACTGGTTGACAGTTAAGACAGACAAACCAGACCAACAGGCAGGCAGACAGGTTTAAAAAAAAAGAAAAGAAAATGAATCGACTCCTCAGTTTACAACTTTGGCAGTGCAGCTCACAAGACACACTTATTTCAGGGTTGGCCTGCATACAGCGTGGGAGGTTAAAAGTTTAATATTTCCATTTCTAGGTATTTTTATTGGACTCCTCGGAAAGGCTTAAGGAAGGGAAAAACCTAATAACCTGTTATTTAATATGGGGGGGGGGGGGAATTGTGGCCTGAATAAGTGATGACTCTATTTGAAACCATAATGAGAGTTGATATACAGAGTGCTAAATGTAGATTTATCATTTGCAAAGAAACAATTATTCTTGCAAATTTGTGTCTGAAAGTTTGTTTTTGCTTTGTAATCCCTTATGGATCAGTACATTTGTGTGCCGTATTTCCCATCATGGTGTTGGTTGCAAGCAGAGACAGCAGCCTCTAAAGTTCTCTTAACATCCATCTTTGGTCTGGTGAGCTGGTCAGTCACTGATCCACCTATACCATGTAAAAGAGGAGAACCGTTCAGGGAAATGTGTCTACTGTTTCAATTAGGCTTTACTTTAAATAGCCCGGGGTTCTGGTGATCCCAGGCCTCGCCTTTGGCTCCTCTGCGAGGGCTTATCACCTTGACATGTTAAAGCTGGACCCTGGAGATGTAAGCATATATACCAGCACATTAACCCCCCCACTGACCAAGAGTGTACGTGTTCAAGAGCACCTACACTGTGCGTGTTGTTGATTGTAGTTAAAGAGCTCATTCTTCTCAAACCTAAGTTTAGTTTCACTTCAAGCATGACTCATCATTTATACGTTGTAACGTCCAGTACAGTTAACACTCAGAGGTCAAAGTGTGTACATTTCCCAACAGCAGTTGTAGAGTTTCACCACAACGGTGACCTGTGTCGCCAATTTGATATAGGTTTGTACATACACTCACACTATTACAGTCAAATGACACTGACTTTTGAGTAAAGGAAAGCCCTAACTGAATAATTGTCTTAGTGCTTATGGCTTATTGGCTCAAGGGCGATGTCGTATAACATTGCATGTTCTAGCTCATTAAGTACAAATTGCGTATACGTCACATTGATGCGGACTGTTTTCTAAAGCATAAATGTTTGTTTTTTAGTGATCTTGGCAGCAGAAAGGCATTGCTAATCCATCCCAGGTGTTAAATGTACATTATGATCATGAGGTAAAGCAGTTATAGGAGCTGTCTTGAAGGAGCTTTGACATTGGAGAAGAATTCTTCCTTTTTCACAAAGATCATGTTTGCATATTGGTTTTCTTTCAGATTTAGTTTCCTAACTTAGACGGATTATTGGATTTGTAGGTAATGGGCTCAAACCACCATTATGGACCTTTTTTTTTTAAATAATATAAACTGCACACTAAATATTTCCCACACCATCGGGTGAATGTTGGTAAAACCTTTAAAGCAGAACACCTTCAGCGGAGTGTCGTGCATTTTGCTGTGAAGTCTCACCCAGGTTAGTGCTGGAAAGGATTTATGATTCATGATAGGCATTATGAAGGCCCTTCTGTGTTTGAAGTCCACCAGCTAACCTTCTCCCTCATGCAAGTTTGAGCAAAAATCCCTTTAATTAATCCAGATGCAGTCACCTCACCGCTGGGTACAGCCGCCGCACCCCAAAGTCCGCCCCTTTCTAGTGCGGCGACGCTGTCCGGGGTAATTGCACTGTCAAGGTCAGAGATGGTTAGGTTTCAGTGTGCTGTTCAAGTGGAAGGAATCGAATCAAAGGGCTCTGAGAGGGTCTAATCCCTGCACTGGAATGGCTTTGATTGTGTCAGGGAGCAATTAAGCATAGGTGCATGTGTGTTTGGTCAATATATCAGTCACTGGGAAAGTCACATATGAGCGCTTTGAAACTTGGGTTGCGAGGTATTTTAATGCTGCGTGGAACGCCTGAGCTTTTTTCCCATGTTTTATCACGCACAGGTGATGAAGCCGAACTCACACCGATGATGTTGAAAGGCCAAATACAGTGGTGTTTAATGTTTACTATTTAATCCGCATAAAATAAGAAATTTTGATAAAGATTTAAGCCTCACAACCATTTTGTTTAGCTAGTAATAGTTGACACAGCCTCCTGACTCCTGAAATCTAATAAACATACAGTTCAGCCGCAGCCAGTCAGCCAGTGTGTGGCGCCTAACGAGGGGCCGCTCGGACAGTTTGGGCTGATGTTAATTTGTTTTGTTTTTGTTGTAAACTGTGTGTCTGGAAATAATGTGTAAATGACGAGCTGTCCTTGCAGGCCAGGCCACACACATGGACTGACACAATAAAACACACACACACTCAGTACAAGCGAGCCCTTTCAGCGGCCCGAGTGATCGTGGTGCCAAGCTCTTTGTTTAGAATGCATTCATGGTTTGGTCATTATTTGTAAGCCAAATGTTGGAGGTTTAAAAAACATATATCTTGTTACAGATTGGAAAACTGCAGAACTTATGGCAGCCTATGTAAAGTGCATTTCTTCCTGCCACGACAGATAATATATTGAATAAGAAAAAAGTGGTTGGTTTGACAGGATTGTTGACCAGTGCCGGTTACTTTCTGTTTTTAAAGAAGAATCAGGCCTCACGTGTTTAAAACTTCATCAAAGACGGAGGATTGTCATGAGCAAGTTTGACTGATATTTTGATCGTAGCACATTAACGCTTAAAGGAACAGTGTGTAACAATTAGGGGGATCTATTGGCAGAAATGGAATATAATATTAATAAGTTTCTTTAGTGCATAATCACATGAAAATAAGAATCGTTGTGTTTTCGTTACCTTAGAATGAGCCGTTTGTATTTACATACGGAGCGGATCCTCTTCGTGGAGTCGGCCGCCATGTTTCTACAGTAGCCCAGAACGGACAAACCAAACACTGGCTCTAGATAGGGCCTTTCACGTTTTTGCGTTGGTCGCCGAAGTTCATCTGCAAGGCAATCTGCAACCTAACCGCCAGATGCCGCCAGATCCTACTCACTGCACCTTTAAGTAGATGTCTTACAGTCCAACAATGTCTGTAACTATAAACACTTTTGGCTTCTGATGTGGTCGGACAAACTAGTTCAGTTTAAGCATAACTGGGCCCTTACAGTCAATGCTGCCATGTTTTAGTTTGACTTATTAAAAGGCTAGTTCATGTCACGGCCGCATTGCCATTTTGCTTGCATCACCTTTGTCAGAATGTTTTGCAATTTAGGGGCGTGTCCAGTGTGCAGTGTGGTAGCTGACTCTACTGGGAGCAGAGCTGACTAGTCGGTCAGAGACGGAAACATACACCCCTCAGTAAACACAAGTAGAGCTTCTCAAAGACCCTGAAAACGCCTAAAAATAGAGCGTTTACACATCCACGCACAGCCACACGTGCGCAACATATGTAAACATCCACACACACACACATGCCCACATACAGTACATGTACAGGCAGAAATGCACACACATATGTATACACACTCCAGGGCCACAAGGGCAGCCTGCTGCACAACCGCTAATGCAAACACAAGATAATATTAGCCGTCTATAAAATGGCAGGACATATTTTTAAAATACCAACACGGGGTCACGAACTGCTGCATAAAAGACCGTCATAGTTGTGAGGCCGAGCTGCTCGGCTCCAAATATACCGCGGTGCTCTAACTTGGGACCTGGAGAGGTGCCTGCGGGGTATTTTTGGGTCAGTGTTTACAGGTGTTTATTCAGTGGAAGCAGTGCCAAGAGGTTAATGGGATACCCACTTTAAGAAGTTCAAATAGACTGAAGTCCATGTTGTTGAGTTTGTGGTTATTTTGACCCAAGGATGGCCGGTAGGGAGGCTTCATAGAGCAGAAGGACACCTTTAAAGTCACCTTGAGGTGTGACTTCTATTGCAGCTATTTACAAAGACATTGAAGTATGGTGCGCTGTGGTGAGATTGACAGCTGGGTCGGAGTAAGAACGGTAAAATGATTTAGAAAACAGAGAGAGTGAGGGAAAGCATCTCATTTTCCATTCTCCATAATAGAGACGTCTTTACAACAAACCTCTTTGTACTCTACAAATGTGCTGCAATGGTAGTGCAAAGATAAATCTGCTCTTTTATCATCCAAATATGAGCCATTATGGTTTATCTTGGCTCCGGTCCATGCACTTTACATCAGTGCTAAAGTAGATTATAGGCTAAAGATTCAATTATTTTGCTTACTCTTCACAATTTATAACCAACCGCCGTCCCTCCCTTGTTGCTTGTCGATGTTGTTTACTGCGGGTCTATGTGGGTTAAGAAGTGATCTGGGCTATATCCGTCCACTCAGAACCTAGACTCCATCTTCCTTTCCTCCTGTCGTCCTCCTTTCCTTCTCCTTCCTTCATCCTTCCTCTCTCTCTTGGACCCCCCCCTTCTTCCTTTGTAGCTTTCCACTAACCTCCATTTGTCTGCTCTTCTTCCTCTGCAGGTTCTGCTCTGTCCATCTCGTGTCCAAACTGATCCGACCAAGCACATTGTGCGAGAGAGCTGAGAGGCGCAAAACATGGCTGTGGCCGGATGTCCAGATTATTTCCTGCATCATCCAAATTATCAGGTAAATGGGCAATCTCCTATGTAGGTTTTAAATTTAGTAAATTAAAAATCTCTCTTTAAGCGGGATGTATTTGCTACTTTGACAGCTGAACTAGTGTTCGTAGAGATGAAATGTTGCCGCTTTAGACGAGGAATGAAACAGCCAAGAAGACTTATGTGTGAAGCCAGACTTTCTCTCCAGTGTTGGATGTCTGTTTCAAGATTTTAAACCCAAAACAACTTTATTTAATAGAAATGATGACGTTTCTAAAGTATAAATGTGCCAACATCCTCATGAAATTTCATTGGCTCCTGTTCACAGCTCCCAACATTGGACTTGTTTATCCCCAGGGCACGGCTAACGTAATACTGGAGAAGTTGTTAGCTGGATGAGATTACGAAATTTGAACTCTGTCCCTGTACAAGCCAGACGCCTTATTATTTATGTATTTACCATGGGAAACTAATAGTAAACCATCCAAGAAGTACTCGAGGTAGGTTTACTTCCAAGAATTCCAAGAAATAGTGAGGGAGCGGATTCAGGTCAGTACGGTCCTCGCCTGCAGTCCTGATCAGCCCTTTAGATGCTCTTCATAGTATAATAGATTTGCTTTATTATTTATAATGTACTGGAGGGGTGAATAAAAGAATGGTCTTTTGTTATAGTTTGTCCTGTTTAGTCTAGCCCTCCTGACTAAAGGGAGTCGGTGAATGGCAGCGATATGGTCATAACATTCCACCACTGTGAACACATTGAATTCACAAAGAGCTGCAGGGCGACACACAGTTAAAGAGTGTTGGTCCAACAGATGGACAAAAGCATCTTTTGGCTGACACACCCCCAGGTAACGGCTGCTCTTTTCATTCTGATTCTATGGTCGGCCCTCATACACATACAAACACACACGTACACGTACACACACACATACACCAGGACCTTTTGAACCGAGTGTATTTAGTGTGTTTCCTTGTGCAGTGGAAATCACATTTCAAGGTCCTGGAGTGAATCCAAGTTTTTAACAGCTACCTCACTGAATCTGAATCTGAAAAAAAAAAATCATATAAATATAAAGTAAAATTTTCCTAAAAAACACAAAATAGTTTTTCACCTTGCCAACAGTGCTATATTTCTGTCCTGGGTTTGGGGCGATTGACTCACCTGGTTGTTGAGCTTGGTGATATGGCCGAAGTCTTCTCTCATGATATACAGTAGGTTGTTTCATATGTCGATAATGATATATATCACAATACAGCATGTTTTCTTGTAATTCAATAAATAAATAGTCTACATGAAATAACCACATGGTAAAGCCTATGTGAATTAAATAATTGACAAATGAAAAGTACGGAGTATTTTCTCATTTTAAGAACTTTAGCTCAAAATGTACATGACCTTTAAATGAAATCATAGAGAAACTAGAAGCGCAGACCTCCGCAAAGGCAGGTTTCATGTACGTCGCTGCCCCCCTCCCCCCCCCAATCCTATTTTTGTTTAGCCATGCAGTGTTAGTGACACAGAATTTCCCACAGAATTCGATTATATTTGAGGTAGCTGCATGCGGGATGAGGCACACCCACGCTTTCTTAAATTAAGTATTAAATAATACCGTATATAAGCAAATATTTAACTCAAATGCATCAGTTTTGGACAAATTTGTGCAGATGTGTTCATTGTTCGTGAACTCCGGATTGATTCTATTCGAGGATTCGGCCGGCCGTCTTCTCTGTGGTTGAAAAGCCAACAACAATCCTGCCTCCCGCACATGATCATGTTCTGATTCAGAGTGTGCACGGAGAGGAGGGGCTGTTCACAGACGATCCATTGTCACTGTGTTTGAGAGAGAGAGAGAGAGAGAGAGAGAGAGAGAGAGAGAGAGAGAGAGAGAGAATCAATGAGCAGCTCTACAATAAAATAAGATTTTATCCATTTTAAATAGTAAAATAAAATAGAAAATCAATATGTAATGGTCAATGTTGATATTGTGGCTACCACAAATGAATATATAAAAAAAATTTAATAAATGAATGTATGGGAAACACTGCTGTCGTTAACCATGAATCCATTGTCCAGGCTTGTGAATAAGGAATTGTGCTCAATTGTGTATCCCAGATAGGGCTGGACGATAAGGAGAAAATCACATATCACAATATTTTTAGCCAAATACCTTGATATCGATATTGTTATTGGTGTAATCACAAAATATTTACTAAATGAGTCTCACTCGCTGAGATTGAGATGCAAACAATAATCTTAATTTGTATATGGATTAGAAAGGCACACGCTCACATTTGTTACTTATAAAGGCCTCTAAACATCAGCTTGTATCCTGATGTGCTGATTTGTTATTGAGTGAGTAAAAAGGGCCGACTTGACCTCTGGACATCTGGGTTTTAGGTTTGCTTAGATTTGTTCACACCAGCCTCCGTAGAGCAAAGGGCTTCCAAACATTTGTATTAGGCCAGTAGCACTATTAGCCTGATCAGAAGCTAGGCCGTTGTCTGCTCGTCATCTGGTGCCGTGGCTTTATCTATGACCTTTGACCTCAGAGGACAGAGAGTTCAGCCTGCTAGAGTCTCCCAGATCTCCACAGTTTAGAGAGAAAGAAACCAAAGGTTCACATGAGTCACTGTGTGTGTGTGTGCGTGTGTGTGTGTGTGCTTGTATTTGTTGTAGAGTGAAGTCAGGGTCGCTAGTGTGTATATTGTTTCTATGTTTCTTTCCCTTATTGCTTCAGCTGCAAAGATTAATCCACATATGTTGCTAAAAGAGCTTACATTTTTAATGAGGCGTTCATTTAATAACAGAACAGTTTAAGGAACCAACCCAACAAAAATAAAAACTACAGGGACTAGGTCTTGAGTTGAAGCTGAGGTGACACCCTCTTTGGCACGGTGGATCATCGCATATACGGTGTCCAAAAATAGAGCCGTGTAAATATGTGTAGGCTAATCTTCTTATACCGTATGTGCCTATTGCATTCACACTGCTACACCTCCCATGATTTGAATGGAAATCAACTGTTTTATTATTATTATTATTCCATTATGGCTGTTTTATGACTTTAAATATCTGAATGGTTTGAGGAATCATTAAATTCTTTCATCTTTACCAACGGTTTGGATGGATGCTGCTGGAGCTACAGTATACAGACTTTAATGTACACACACACGCTCAGACGCACACACACACATTGGGCTGTTTGCAAAGCATTCAGCTATAACAGATGTACCTTGACTGCTGCTTGACTTGCTGAATGAGAAAACCCATTCACTGTGAAATTCCAGGGTTATGGGAGATTTTCTCTGATAAAAACTGCTGCAGCAATTCAAAACAGATTCAAGTGGAGATAACATTCATACTATAATCAGCGGATTATATCTCCACTTTAATCTCGTTTCTGTTGCATGATCGTGACCGGTATGTGTGCAAAGCGAGGCAAATCTGATGTGGTAAAAACGGATTGTTAGTGGCAGGATGATGGCTGATTTAAAGAACCCTTAATACAGAAACTACAGTACCAATAATACTTTTTATAAGGTTATATAAATGTAACCTGGGCCCTTGTGTATAGTAAAACTTGAGTAGATTACACACTATAATGCTGTGTAAGCAGAGCTCAAGAAATCCCTGTACGCCCAAAAATAATATTGTCAAGTATAACAGTTCTGTGTGTCCTCCAGTGTATTAAGCTTCCCCAAATCTAAGCTGGATCGCTGGATAAACAAGCAGAGTCCAGCATCATTTTCGCCGTCAGAGAGCCTGAGATAGCCGTATTGTTTTATCTGGGGCTAAACATTAACAAGATTTGTGTGGTGTTTCCCATAACCTGCCCCGTATTCCTCGATATTTGCATTTGCTTTTGCTGGAGCTTCAGTAGTTTCATTGCATTTGTAAGAGGATCATTTCACAGAAAGCATGTGTTAGTGTGGACATGGTATTAAGGCTGTGGTGACTAAGTTGACTTTGCAGCTTTGACTCATCACTTTCAGCACATTGGAGTTTAATGAAATGTTCAACATAAAAGTGTTCCTTCATTCACCATTTTTCCAGTTCAGGGTCGTGGACCGGCTGGAGATATCTCTGTGTTTATAGGCAGACATATGTCTGAATGTCTTGCTGCAGGGTAGGCAGGATAACCAGACTATTATATTCTACAGGTGTCTAAACAAGGGATGTTCTGATACATGCTTTATTTCTAACATATATCTTGGGTTTATGATGTTAAACAAACATTGTTTGTTCTCACCTCAGAGGTGATGGTGTCTTCCAGCGATCTGCTGACAGTGTTTCTGTTTTAAATCCTGTCTTAAAACACGTTTTTACAGACTACTAGTCTTATTTCTTCACGTAATGCAGCTCTGTTTTATAAACCATCTGATTTTAAGTTTCTTTTAATTGTGTGCTGTATTTTGCTCTTCTGAGTTTTTCCTTTTATATTTGTGATAGTTGTTTTTTAATGCTGCTGTATGGAAAGCACTTTGTGCTCTCAACTTCAAAAGCGCTATACAAATAAATATTATTATTATTATCAGAATCAGAATCTTGTTTATTGCCAGGTGTATGAGATATACACTAGGAATTTGCTTTGGTTAGTTGGTGCAAATATAGTTGGTAAAAATAACAAATGAAAATAAGAATAGAAAAAAATTAAATTCTACCAATATTCAATACAAGATATAAACAAAAAATAAATATGATAATAATAATAATAATAATTATTATTATTATTATTATCATTATTATTATTATTATTATTATTATTATTATTATTATTATCATAATTTAGTACATTATTGGTTTTGGATAGGGACCAGTAAAAAGGCAAAAGTACCACTGACAAAAAATTCAAATAAATTACAAATTTTTTATAAATATCGTAATTTTTCTGCTTTCTTTTGTTGTGTGTGTGTTTTCTAGGCTTCAAAATAACACTTGGTTAACCATATGTTACATCGTAGTATATTTAAAAGGTTATGTGTAACAGTTTTCATGTAGAAGTAAGTAGTAAGTGATTATTTCAGTAAGTAGGGCTACTTATAATGCAGATGTATCCAGGAAAACGTTCCCAAATCTCCTGAACTCCCAAAGATCTGTCAAATGATCTGGTTAAGTAACACATGATAAAGGCATTGCCAACAATGGCTAACATAATAATGCTTTAATAGATCTATTAGAATAAGTAAAAAAAAAAAGATGATAAAAACCCAAAGCAGCTAATGTTGTGTCAATAAATGACACAGCTCAGCATGTCGACGGCTCAGCTGTGCTGTGACAGCGGCTCCAGCTGAGGTCCTTCTGTATACACAAACAGATAAACGAAGCACTTGAGCGGACATTAGTGTGACCTCCTGATCTCATTCTGGTTCATTATGTAAGAAGGGATTTCCACTCGCTGTCTAGTGTTCATGTATGTTGTAACAGGACAGTTAGCTCTGTCGCTGTCAGCGAGAGCGGTCTGCCACTGCAAGAAGCGAATCTTGGACCCTTGAGCAAGATTTCCACATTTCTAAAGCTTTCTGAGAATATTGAGTTCTGGGTAAACCGAACCGTTATGGAAATGTTATACTGTTTGACTTAAAATGTTCTTATGGATCCCGTCCATTCACAGCTGTTCTTTCTGAGCCAAAAGCTTCTCAGCGAGCCAAGAATTGATTCATATTCAATCCCCCGGTCATAGCATTTAACCTCAATCTAACCTCATCTAAAGGCGTAACTTTGACATGCGTCTCAGTCTTTTCCTTTTTGTTTGAGGCCAGATCTCCAGACCTTTGTGTCTGTCCTGCTTTCAGTGCCTTAACCTTGTCTCTGGCCTTCCGCCGACCCCTTTTAAAGAGCTGAACCCTCGGCCCCTTGACTCCTATTTGGAGTTCCTTTCAACTTCATCAATATGAAAGGGCCCTTATATGCTGCTTGTCAAAACTTGGCCTACCCTCAGTCCCGTTTTGACCCCTCTCTGAGAGCTTAAGCAACACGTCTGTGTGTGCGTGTGTGTGTGTGTCTGTCTGTGTGTGTATGTGCCTGTGTGTAAAATAATTAGTGTGTGAGAGAATGAGAAGCAGGATGAGAAAATGCAAATAAAAGACAGACAACATCTGTGTTTTTTCTTCAACAGACAAAAAAAGAAGAAATGTCTGCTTGTATTTTCTTATTTTTTCTCCCCTCTTTTTAGTTCTCAACTTTTTATAGGCTTCAATAAACCTACAGCCAAATGCAGAGTCAATGGCATGGCTGAGAATTATGCTAAATGGCCAGTATTTGTAGGATTATATCCTCAAGTTGTGCCAGTTGTCTATCGAGGCATCAAAGGCTGTCTGGGTTTTGGGGGTTTTTGTTGGTACGATCCACAAAAGAGATCAAGGTGTGCTTTAAAAGTCCTTTAGTCCTTTAGAGTGAGTGTGTGTTAACTCATTTACTCCCAGACAGCCATGAAAAACCTCATTCAAGACCAGTATATGGTGTGAAAGACTCCCAACGTTTTTGCTCAGTAGAGCTGATCCATGACCATCCTGTCCTGAATACACACACTAACGCTGTGCTGTACCATCCCACCAACCAACCAACCAAGCAGCGTCCCAGTGCTGTTTGGGTGACTGGGTAGGGATCAGTCACAGTCTGGTAGCTGGACCCCCAGACGGTGTGTGTTGATGACGGGGTTTGCGATGTCATGGGAACAAATGGGGTGACGCGGTGGTTATTTTTTATTTTTTTATCTCAAAAGCAGGTTTGTCCCATTACGCCCCAAAATCTCTTTTTCTGATCCGGCCAAGACGGCTGGCACGCAAGACAATAAAAGACGGAACAATGCAATGTAATGATTGGATGCGGTTGGGTTAGTTGGTATAGAAGAGGGGTTGGGGGGGTGGTGGTGGACAGAACCATATGTTGATGGTGAACTTCCAATTATATCCAGTTTAGACTGAACGTAGGCACCAGTAGACACCAGAGAGGAACACTAATGACTTCTTCTTCTCTGAACATAACAGCTACAAATTTCGCAGGCAAATCATGGATTATATATTTCCAAACTATTCACCTGAGCTCTTATTTTGAAATCATCAGAGTGGAGATCGTCTTCAAGCTTTATTCTCACAGTGAGTCGATTCTTTTGAAAATGGCTCGTTCAGGAATGTCTTTAAGCGGTCTGGCGACACAAATAAGGCAACAAGGCGATAAGGCACAAGTAAGGCGATGCAAATCTAACATAAAATTAATCTAAAATTCAATGGAAAGTAGCTGTAATTTACAATGCTTTAGGTTTATTTTGTTATTTATGATAAAAATAGTTGTGAAAGTGCATATCGCATTAGATTTCTGTGTGTTTGTTTAAAACAAAGTAAAGCATAAACAGAGAGTACTTGCTGCAGTGATAAACTTTGTTCTGTGGCAATAAAACACCACTCAATAAAAAAAATAAAATAAAAAGACACTGTCGAGAAAATATATAACTGAATTACATGATGGTTACCATCATCATTTAATCAGTGTAACTCGGAGGCTCTGGAGGAAACAAAGATAATTCAAAGGAATGTCAGGTAAAAAGTATCTATATCATATATTTGATATCAAAATTAGGTAGAATAATATCTGTGTAAAAGAATCCAGCTCTGCCTACATTGTCTGTTACTCCTGTAAATGAGGCATTCGCTTTTATTGCAGCGTCAGAGGAGGTCTCCTGTGTAAGAGAGGCACAGAGTCAGTAGCGAGTCCACAGTTGGTGTACTTGTTATACTTGTACAGTAGGGGAGAGCGGGGTCGGTCGGGACACTTTTGTATCGACACTAAATTGAAAAATACTTGAACATTAATGAAAATAATTTGATCCCTGAACAGATAGAGGTGTCTGCTAACAATTGATCACGTTTTTTAGAGCCCAACCCAAATTTGAAAGTCACAATTTTGTTAAATGTGCAGTATAAGGAGTGCATTTTCCTAAAACTCTGCCTCCCCAGGACGGTTGGGACACCTCCTTCTGGGATACAAAAAAGAAAATATATATATATATATATATATATAAAATTTAAATTGAACGAATTGCAGTCTAAATTTGAACACCTTATATTTACAATGTCACTTCTTCACATATTTCTTTGAGAAAAAAGGGTTATTGTACAATTATATATTATATTTTCATAAATTACTGAGATATGGAATTAGGCAAAAACGAGTTTCTGACTGCCTACCACTTGAGTAAACAATCACTCAGTGACTTCACAGTGGATCTTTATTCAATTCACACATTTTGGACTCGTGTGCTAGCTAAAATCAGACAGCTAACACTTGCATCAACTCATAGGCCAGAAAATAAGCTTTCCAACAATATGTTTTTATGTTAACATGTTTATATATATATATAATTATATAGTGAGAAAGGTTGGGAACCACTATGCATAACATAACATTTCTCTCAACCAAATGGCGTACGTACTAGAGGTATAACCACACGACAATGCCATTTAGTGAATTGCTTCTTTGCATCAAACAATGTGGGTTAAGTGTTTGGCCTCTGTAACAAAGTTCCCAGTGAGGAGACAAAATATTCATTTATTTTTTCTCTTGCTTCTGTCTCCCACAGCAGGACAATATAGACCGGTCCTCCAATCACAGACAAGCTGACCTCATTGGTCCGAGCTTCCAGCAATCAGCCAATCGGAGTTCTCCGAACCATCAAGGTTGGTCCACCACCACCAATAGAAATGTGTGTGTGTGTGTGTGTGTGTGTGTGTGTGTGTGTGTGTGTGTGTGTGTGTGTGTGTGTGTGTGTGTGTGTGTGTGTGTGTGTGTGTGTGTTGATGCTTGCACACAGTTAAATATTCATGAGTTGGTGTTGTGTGACACAGAAGAGCATACTTTGTTATTCTCTGAAAGCAATGATTTGACATGGCAGTGGGACTTGTCATGTGATATAGCATACTACTGGGACTTACTGTACATTGACTTGGTGTAACATAAGCTTGCTGTGTATTCTCCTTGTATTTTCATACATAAGATAATACGTTTGTGTGTATGTGTGTGTGTGTGCGTCCCTCGTCTCAGTACAGTGTGGAGGGCGGCTTGCCGCTCATTATCCTCCCCAGAGCCGGGGGTGGGTCGAGGGGGATAATATATATTTGGGTCTCTTCCGCTGTAAACATTTCAGCAGTTCAAAGGGTGCTCTGCATGGACACAGGGTGCCATTATAATTACGCCGCCTATCTAATTGTGCCATACAGGGTTCATCCGAGACAATCGGAGCATGAGATTTAAGCACAATATTGGCTCAGCATGGGAGGTAAAGGGCGGGGAGTCTGCGAGGGCTCAACGAGTGAACTAGAACGCTTGGCCCTGGCATGGGAAAATAAATGGAGCAGAAATTACATTGTCATTTTTCAGGATCAGCCGGGACGGAGGGAACTCAGGACGACCGGAGAGGCAGACGAATGGAGATGACTTTAACTGAGGGACATTTTTGCTTACACTGTCTGAATAATGATATTTTGGATGGATACTCAGTTATTTTTTTTACAGTAGATTATGCCAGACATGTGTTGGGAGCCTGATTTATGAGCACTGGTACTGCAGACCATTTAGATTTTTTGTCAGATCTCCTTCTCCCATGTCTCACTCTTTTTTATTTAATTCCTCAAGTAGTGGGTGACAACTTAACTACCACTTTTAAGTACTTTTACCATTCTAGCATGTCTCATAAGCTGAATTACGTATGCTGCTCAACGTCTGTATCATTTGAGCAGAGATTTTGAATTCAGCCCCAGCACCTCTGGTGTTATTAGTGGGATTATAATCCTTGCTGACGCTATTATTAAACCTGTTTTCCAGTAAACCTTTCATTCTCATAGGGCTATAATAGAGGCACCAGCTACTTGCTGTGCTTGCTATAAAGCTAGAACAGTCATAAACCTATTAATTTTGGAGGGAACAGTGTGGCTTTGTTGGAACATAACCCGCCGTTATTTCACAGGTTTGGAATGAGATGCTATTGAGCGGCTTATTGTGGCATTTGCACGCCAGTGTTTGACGTCTAGAAATAGGAGTTGCCTCACATGATATTCTCAGTATGTAATCTATAAATTGTGCCATGCACATCATAGTTTACTGTGAAGTTCCGTGTTTTACAATATTATTTGCCCAGTTGCACGTCTTTCTTTAAATAACTGGAAGACTGACGAGGCCACGTTGTCCCGAGCCGTGGCGTGACACATACTGTATGTGTCTGTCTGTATACAGATGTGATGTCACAGGCTTGTACTGTGCAAACGCTGTCTCCACTTGGTTGTTTTTCCCAGAGTGACTTCAGTCCTATAGCTGAGTTCACTGTCTGCTCAAAGGCCACATATGAAATGTGAAAATACTCTAAAAGGAGGAAGATACATCCATCCTGTATCCCATCACTCCTAGACTTAATAGACTTGATTTAATATTCACCAACTATCACCAAGTTTTCATTATATTCTTTCAGAATTTAAGTCCAGTGTTGTTGGTGAGTGTTTGGATAAGTGGGTAAGGAAAGTTCCCACTTTGCACACCTTTGTTACAGTACCAGCATTCAGTGTTTTTACACAGAGCCCCTTAAGGGCCAAATGCAAAAAATATTTTCTGAAATACCAAACTACCTCACCATACCTTCAAAGTAAAGTTCAGTAAGTATATCAACTAGAGTCGACAGCTGGCCCCTCCTATACCTTACACCATTGGTTCCCAAACTGACACAAATTAGACCGCGGACCCCCATTTCATCAGATTTCGTCCTAGGATCCCCATCTGATAGGATTTTTTGCTTTTTAGGCCTGCCCCCTCTTAGTCGATTAGTCGACTAATCTGTCATTTTGGTCTTAGTCAACTAAGATTTCTTTAGTCCATTAGTTGTTTCTATGTTTTTTCATGCTGAATGACTTATTTCCAAGAATCTTCTGAGCACATCTCTGATAAACACAAGATTTAAAGTGGTGCTTTTGTGTGATTGTTTGTGGAGAAACTCAGTTTTACAGATCAGTCGATTAAATCAACTACTCGATTAGTCGACAAAATCGTATGGGTGTTAGTCGACTAAGAAGTTCTTTGGTCGAGGACAGAACTGTTTCTATCAGATGTTTTATTACGCAAAGTGTCATAATCCCATGATTAAAAAAGTCATACATTCTGCCTTTGTGTTGCTATATGGATGGAATTACCACTGCCTTACACCACCGGTCTGATGCTCGAGCCACACAAGTATAAAACAAAAGTCACATAAATGAGCTTGAGATTTTGACATATCATTTCATGTAACTTATATTCATCTTATTTGATAAAGTTAACTTTATATCAGTTCAAATAGTGTCAAAAGAAAAAGAAAAAACAGAAAAAGCTATAGTAAGTGCTCCTTGTGTTAAGATTTTTGTTTTGTTTTAAACTCTGTCAGTGAAGCGACAGCTTTCAAGAGTACAAATCATGCCTTGACAAGGAAGTAGTTCATTTAATTTATTTAATCCGAGTGAGGAAGGCAGCGGATAGTAATCTTTTAGCTCTGAGTTCAGGGACTTCATCTTGTGCCTTGGGACAGATAACATGACGTCTGGACTGGACAACGTTCTGTCCAGGAGAACAGAGACGGATACAGACGAGAGAAAACTGTGGAGAATGGGAGTAGGTGGGCTCTCAGATGTGGTCTGCTACTTGAACTTTAGTTACGACATAACTGAGCGTTAGAGATGCCACCAGATTCAGTCATGAGTTTAGTGTAGTGCCAACAAGTGTGAGGTAAAATCCTCTAAATGTGACTATGAAAAGGTTATTTAGTCGTTTCATTGGCCAATTTCTCACAAGATATGTGAGGCGAGGCAGTTACCCACTAGTGGCGTGTATTTATTTGTGTGTTTGTATATGTGCGGTTGATGTAGCCGTGACATTTGCACTTTTCTGTTTTTGGTTGCTTGTAACTTTGTTGATCCAGGAGTCAGTGATGTGAATGTTTATTTATCAGCCAATAGAGGAAGATTAGGCTATTTTTTATCCCTAATTTAACCGGTTACAGGTTCTTAGAAGAGAAGGGAGGGGCTTAACACATCTGAGGAGACGGGGAGTAAATAATAACAATAATGTCGATGTTATCCTTTGACACATCAGTTTTATTTTTGGTTCTGACTTCTACAGCCGAGTTAAGGGCAAAATCTAAATTAAAAAGACTGGATGGAGAGATGGAGGACTGATTATAAAACAAAGGTCTTCACTTTGACATGTTAAACCATTCATGTGTATGAATATAATATAATAATAATAATAATAATAATAATAATAATAATAATAATAATAATATAATAATAATAATAATAATGCAACTCATTCTTAAGATCTGGTGAACAGCCAACATATTTGAAAAATATGGTATATACGGTTTAATGCTGAAACAATTAGTTGATTATTGGCTAGTCTAATAACAGAATAATAATAATGGGCAACTAATTAAAAATGAACTGATAAGTATATGTTTTGTTATGTAAACTGTATTTATGGGGGTTTTGGTTCATTTATCAGACAAAACAATATAGCAATATAAAGACATCATGATGTGTATTTTTCCCCCTTTTTCCTGTTTATTTATTTATTTTATTTTTTTATTTATTTATTTATTTGACAGGGACCATGTATAAAAAACATAAACTTCCATTCTTGAAATCTGATGCATTCTACAGAGATATAGCTAAAAGCTAATTTCCCTACCTAGTCCCTGGGCAGGTGAACAATAATACAAACATTATATACATTACACACAACAAGCAATATAAAAATACTGTTCATTATATACATAGTCAAAGGATGCATTAAGGTATTTACAGAACAGTAGTGGTTGTTGTTTGATTAGATAACGGTTCATAGAATTAAAATGATTAATTCTTGATAAGAGATTAATCAATTAATCAAGAACATAATTGTAAAATGTATCACCAGTGAATTTAGCTATAGTCCCAGCGTAGTTCCCACAGAGCCCAGAATTAACCAACCATTAGACTACCTCCACATGGATCCTCAGTCCACAGTCAACTTAAAACAAAGGATTTATTAAGAGAAAGGATTTTTTTAAGGTGTTTTGTTTCCTAATAAAGCTTTAGAGGTGTTAATACCCTTTTTAAACCCTTTTTATCCTGTTATTCCTGCTGCAGAGCCACAGCTACACAGATCTTTTATGTGGATACAGCTTTAACTAAACTCTTGCTTGCTTTAAAACCCACTTTGCTTGGCACATGAGAGTGGAGTGCAAGTTCAGTTACTTCTCAACTTCTTTCAGGCCTGGGGCGCAGATGTATGCTCTGATAGGACTGTTGATCTTTACAGTGGCGGGATATTATGCAAATGTTTGTTGCTGTGCATCACAGCTGCAAAATTCTCATCGTCAGGCTCTGTCTAGGATGGATCCAATTAAGACTCATATATGGTAAGGCCAGGTGTGTCATTACATAAAGGTGTTCATGTCTCTTATATGCCTAGGCTAAGTTTCTGGCCTAACTTTTTATTTCTGTACTCCATGTCAAAGTAAGAACTATAGTTTTTTCCCTGCTCCAATTCTTCATGGGTTTAAATCCCGTGCATGAGTACATGCCTGCATGCTGACTCTGTCATCAATCTGTCACCCGTACACTCGGCTGCATGACGCATACCTTTGTTTGCCTGATTGTGACATGCACGGGTGATTGCGATCGTATGACGTTTGTATCCAAACCCGATCCAGAGGCCAAACTAGGTCAGATTTATGAGGAAACTTATTGTCCCTCACTAGCTTGAGGGCGCATGTCTCACCTAGTGAGAATGATGGATGATGAGCACATGATGTGTTCAGGGGAAAAGTAATTTTTGGAGTTTTGCTCACTTTTGGTGTAGTTTCTGGTTTACCCTCATGGCATTTGTTAAGTATTTGATTATTTTGTCCTAAAAAAAGTATATTTTTCTACATTTATGAAATACTTTTATTACCACTGCTGCTGCTGCTGTTGCAGGTAATATTGCTCTGACCTGTGTTACAATTGTCTTTCCCTTTCCATAGCTTGTGCATGGCCTCGTATGAACCCTGTGTCCTGTGGTATATAGCTCTTTAGCTCTCCAGGCTATCTATAAGTAGCTGCTCCAGCTTACCTGACACTATTAATACCTACAGATTAACCACCTGCGATTCACAGGCACCTGTGATACTGCTACCTGACACGTTTTCAGGAAAAGCTCCTCAAAGGCGACACTTTAGTTTCAGCAGGTAGCTGTTGGCATCAGTGCCGGAGACAAAGCCATGCTGCTGCATGCAGAGATGGGGATGTTTACTATAGCCTGCTAACCTGTGGCCGCTGTTGGCGTTGTTGCCTCTGGAACATTTTTTATTGAAAAATAATAAACCTGATGTACTTCCACCGGAAACGGATTCCTTGCCAGGCTCAGGGGCTCACTTTGAAGCCAATGCTTTTAAAACTTTACATCAATCAAATTGCTGTTTTCCAACGTCAGCTTTCCGCTGAGCAGCAGGACTTTTAGCTGCTTTCTAGAGTGGCATGACCCTCGCACCACCTCGCATGATCCAGCTGTCAGCTGTCCTGCACCCGGAGCCGAGTCACACAGTATAGGGCACATTTGAAGTTCTGACAGCAGGACTGCATCGTACAAGTTTCAGTACGGCTGGTGGTTTTTGCAGAAGAAGATAGAGCTAACAAAATGTTTACCTATACGTCTATTTTTCACATATTATTTAAAAATAAGAGAGTCATTAAGAATTGCAGGGCAACTGAGAGAATCAACAATCAAATTAGAAATAGAGAATAGAAACTGATCTGCATTGAAACTTCACATCAAATGTACATTAACATTGTATCTGATCAGGTGGTTTAGATAAAATAAAAATAATCCTTTATTAGTCCCACAGTGGGGAAATGTGCAGTATTACAGCAGCAAAAGGGACAGAGCAAAAAACAAGGGGCATCAGTAAAAAAAACAAGATATAATAAATACATTAGTAAACAATAAAGATATAATAAATAAGTATACAGTAAAAAACAAAATATTAAATATACAAAAAATATAATAGTATAGTATAATAGCACGTGAATGATGAAATGTTCTCTATCCTTTAGTGTAAACAGCAATATGACTCCATCCTGAATCACAAATGTCTTCTCTTATTGGGTTTCATCATTTCAATGTGAGATGGTGTCCTAATACATCTGAATGGGGTTCCCTCACATGAACCTCATCCATTTGAGAGCGCCTGCCGTGTACAATTAGAGCTTGTCTCCCCCTAGTGGTCTACTTGCGTCCTACAGTACAGTCGGAAGGATCTGGATGCAGAGATTTGATGATGAATTCATGAGATAGATTTCTTTTTCATAATGAAGAATTATTAATCACAAGGACGAGTCACCACTGGAGATTGTAGTTTAGAAAAGAGCAAAGTTATGCGCCCAGTTTACCCAGATGATAAAACTTTCACAGCGTGAAGCAATTAGAGAGAGAAGACTTCCCTTCAATCGAGCTCACTTCAAACTTTGATACAACATGCTCCTGGAGACGGTTGAAAAATTCTCTTCGTGAATTTGAAATGGGCCGAGAGGTTTTTCACAGGGGGCTTTGAGGATAGATTCCCCCTTCTGACGAGAATTCTGCTTTTAAAGACCTTTAAAAGCAGAATGTTTGAGACGTGCGGTGAAGTTGGAGCCGTCGCCTTCACCGTGAACCCCGGCGGTAAGAGTTGAGCAGTGTTGCAGGCAGGTTTGTGCTTGTACCTGTTATCCCTGGAGATTTGGCTCACACAGCAGCACAATGTACGTAGTCAAGATAGTCTTGCTGATTGATCACTCTCGCAAAACTGGTTACCAACGTGTGCGTGCCAGTGTTTTTATTTTCTTTTTTTTTTAGTATTACTTAGAATTAATGTGGTGCAAAAGTGAGGTCAAGGGTTCAAATCCTGGCCACAATGAAATGATAGAGAAACTGAAATAGAAAAGGGAAAGTCCCGACAATATCCAGGGACTTAACTTCTTTTTTTGTGTTGCGCCTCAACTATTTGAAACCAAAGCAGCAGGCTTATAGGACTTTCAGTTTTCTTTTATTGTGTTTTATTGCATTTTGGGTTTGATTTTCTTTCCAGCTTCAGTGCTCCACACTGTTCTTTGTTCACTTGTCTTCAACAGTTTTTGAAACCTACTTCTCTCATCTACTTCACAGCAGTCTTTCAGTTTCTCTTGAAATCCAGTCAGTGATGTGTTCCTTGTCTGTCTGTCTGTCTGTCTCCTCCAGAGGATGACGTCGATCTAGAGGCCCTGGTGAATGATATGAACTCTTCGCTGGAGAGCCTGTACTCCACCTGCAGTGGTCAGCAGACAGAGTCCACCCCACTACTGCACAATGGACAGACCTCTTCCTCACATCAACACCACCACCACCACCATCACATGCAACACAACCAGCCTCGGCAGGGTCAGCACTCACACGCGCTTAGCCACGTCTCCCCGGAGCCGCCCTCCGCGGACTCGCCCCAAACCGGCCTCCGACGGTCACAACCCATGCACATTCTCGCTGTCAGGTAGGTGCACAGTATATGCAGATATTGATATATTTCTTTGGGCTGTATGTGCAGGCACTAGACAAGAGCTGTCCAGTCTAGCATGACAGACAGCTGTCAATGTGAATGCACAAAAACGTACATAAACTTATATTTGACTGCAGGAAAGAGGCAGGGTGACGCGGCATCAGTTACACTGTGCATGTCTTAAAGCCTGTGGTGTTAATGCACAGGCTGAGCGGAGTTATTAAAAATTCAAAATCTAATGTATTGTTCATTATGCCACACCCCACCCCTCAATAAAATTTCATTAAAATCCATCGCAGACTTTTGGAGTTATCATCCAAACAGACAAACCAACAAACCAACGCCAGTGAAAACATAACCTCCTTCCTAGGCCTTCGGCCTTGCCGGAGGTAATCTTTCACCAAACAAGCTGTAATTTTATAGTCAAAAACATAGATACAAAATTTAGTAAACTTATTTTGTGTCCACTAACTCCTATTATTGACTCATTTAATTTGACAAGTATTTGATTGACATGAGTTAGTATTCAGTCGTCTTTTAGTGATAACGGAGGACTACTTACCTTGACATCATCATCACTGACAATGACATGGGGAATTTGTGTATTTGGTTGTCTGACTGCACTCTTTGTGGGTTTGCAATGGCCTATTTATGTGATGCAGATATGCTGTATGCATATGATGGCGTGACAGAAGAAACCTCAAAAGAAGTGAACCCATGCTCCATTTTTTTTTTTACTTTATCTTCTATGCACGGTGCTCATTTCATTGTGAAACGTTTGTTTGTGCAACATGAGAGTTAGTTTAGTTACAAGAGCTTTATAATTTTGTCAGTCACATGAGAGAAGAAGAGTTCACGTGGAGTGTAAAAAAAGAACATTTTCATCATGTGTTGAAACATACATCTGCTCAGAATATACTAAAATGCCTGTAAAGGTAAACCATTGCTAGACATTTTTTACTGGTTTCGTTTTGCATGGACCCCCAAACTTTTTTCAATGAAGAGTCAATGCTGAGAAAAGAGCCCTGGAAAACTCCCTTGAGTAAACTGCTGTGCATCCATCCATGCAGACATGAAGCTGTATGCATATGAGGGCGTTCTCTATTGCGCATGTGATGGTTTTACGGTTTTCTGCAAACTGACAATCTTATCTGGCAACCCGGTCTACCTGTCTGTCTCCTCACCTCCTCTCGCTCTACCTGCACGAACACATGGCGCGTCACCGGAGTCCTCCTAGCTTACCTGTAGTGAGTACTAACCATGCCATAACTAGCCATGCTCGTTGTTTGCGGTCATTATGAGATGTTAACGTTAATTATTAATAATAATGTTCGGGAAGTGGCTTTGGAGGGAGGCCTGGAGGGAGGCCTGGAGGGAGGCCTGGAGGGAGTTAGTTGGAGCTCGTTAGCAGCTCGTGCTGCAGCTACTATCAGGTGGAGAAGAGTTGGCAACACTGGGGGATTTTTAAAATCTATTGTACTCTTTCTCCAGTGTTACCTACCTAAAGCTTTTTTAATTTCATGTGACCTTGGGCTTTAGGAAACTCTCCACAATATTCTGACATTTTGCACACCAAACAATTGATCGAATAATCGAGAAATAATTGGCAAATTAATCAATAATGCAAAAAAAGAAGTAGTTAGTTGCAGCCTTTATTGAATGCATTCAACACATAGTTGAAGTTAGTTGTTTGTCAGTAAAATGTGTGCATTCATCAGGTGTTTTACTGTGACGTCACACATATCTTAAACACCATCAGAAGTGAAGATTTGTATTTAACCAGGTTAATCCCATTGAGACCAAATATTCTCTTTTACAAGGGAGACCTGACCAAGATAGCAGCAAGACAGTTATAGTGAAAGTAACAGACAACACATAAATTAACAACATTAAAACAATCTGGACTGCAGTGATTTCACCAGAAGCCTTAAGCTCATTCAAGGTAACTAAGTTTTGAAGTTGAAGATCAGAAAGATCTTGTAGATAACCATGCACATACACAGCAGTTAAATAAGACTTCAATTGTGCATGGTCATACACATACAGACACATGGAAGCATGACACTAAACTTTAAGCTGACTCCTTCCAGCCTCATACATCTCCACATTACACACACACATGCAGAGAGCTCTTTGTCTCTCCACACTGGAACAGCAGTCTCTCACTCCACACCATCATTCCTCACTAACCCTCCCAATAATTGCGCGTAACGTTTCCTCCCCGCTTCCCTATCTGTAGCCTTTGGATGACCCGTTCCTCCTTGTCACTCCCTCTTTGTCTCAAACTACACCAGCGGGAGGAGAAAGGTAAAAAAAATCTCATTTATTTTAGTGCAAAGTGCAAATGTTTCTCTCTGTTTGAAGAGTAGTAACCCATATTCTCCCTAAGGCTGTTATTGTATGCATTTTAAAAGTGGGTATATGTGTTCACTCACACATACACACTCTACAGAAGTATGGTTGCATGCGTACAGCGCACACAAACACAAAGGCATTCACAGCAGAGCTGGTGTCGGCTCCAATTATTCGCCTTTTGGAGTGTATGACAGAAACAGAGGAGGGATGATCAGGTAATGGAGTATTCTTTCTTATGATCTCTCTCTCTCAAACACACACACAGACTCTGAAGTTCTTATTATTCAGGGCTGACCTCTGGATAACCCGGTTCTCAAGCTCAGATGGGACAACATCAAAAGGCCCGTTCCCTTTTGAACTCGCTGGGTTCTGCAGAGAGAGACAGTTTGATCGAGAAAAGAGACTAAGAGAAAGAGTCTCCTACAGTGATTCTCCGAGCTAGCTAGAATTTCACAAACTGATCTGCTGAACATGAAAAAAAAAATCCTGAAAAGTTTATGATCACCTGTCAAATCATCATTCCTCTCGCAGGCCACGAGCTTACGCCGTACTGTATGCGCCTAATTTAAAAACTGCTTTAAAGTGATGTCTTGATGTAATATTGATGTGTGATAAATATTGCAGAAAATGAGCTGGCACGCTGCGGGGGTCTGTGATTTCCACTTGCTGGGAGTCTGTTCATTATGGGGAGATCAGATGGAAACAGACATGAGCCTGGATACTGTACAGCAATGCTTTATTAATTCCATCTCTCTCTCTCTCTCTCTCTCTCTCTCTCCTCTGCACATATTTCACATGTGTCAGCGGCTCTCATTTCAAAGCTCTCCCATCTCACTTTGCAAGAGGCTGTCCCAGGTCACGACCTTAGACTCCAGTGCATATTTTTTATTAGCGATGTACACAGGATAATACTAAAAGTATGTTCTGTTCCTCTGTCCATTGTCCAGGAGGTTGCAGGAGGAGGAGCAGCAGCTGAGGACATCGTCTCTCCCGGCCATCCCCAACCCCTTCCCCGAGCTCTGCAGTCCAGCCAGCTCCCCTGTCCTCAGTCCTGGGTCTCTACCTCCTGGAGAACCCTCCGCTGACATATATGTAAGTCAAACCTCTACGAAGACACACTGTAGGAACTTTCCAGACACTTTTTCAGGAATTAAGTTGAATATTTCCCAGCAGTGCTCTTTTATGGGTTTCATATTTTTACTACGCATTATAATTTGGTGTGGTTGCACTGGATACAAAACATTGTCTCCATACGATACGGGGCAACCGTGTCAGCAAAACAGGATATGAGACACCAGCTGATTTATTTTTATGTTGATAACTGAGACATGTGTGACTCAAGTGACTTGTTTTGAAGGATGCCGTATTTGAATATCGTAAATCAGCTGTGTTTAGTGGTCAAGTGTGTCGGACATAAGCATTTAGGAATTTTCCCTGCTTCTGCATCTGCCCCATGTTTTGCTCATTGGAGGCATGTTGATTGCTTGCACGTGATAGCGCTGTACTGTACGGTGCATGTGTGTCTGCTCGAGAGGGGTTTGCGGCTTTGTTTGAAAAAAAAAAAAAAAAAAAGAGTGAGGTGAAGGAGCAGAGACCGTATATGTTTGTGTGTGTGTACCTGCACACATGGCTGCTTTTCTGTGAGCCTGTTTGTGTGTTCATGTGTTGACAACAAGTTCGAGACTTGGTCTGTCTATTCCTGGAAGTCAGAGTCCCCCCATCGTCCCTGTTAATGGTCTTCACATGGGGCCAGCCAATGCTGGTTACAGTAACATACAGTAACTTACAGTAATGTGAGGGCGGACTATTTCTCATAAATACTCCCCCTGGCTATGATTCTGGTCTGTTCTGGTCATGGCTGTTATGGTACGAGATCATAGGCTGCAGTTCCAGTTAAGTCGTTATGTGCCAAAATGCAAGTCTGCGTGTAATATGACCTGCTCTGCTCTCTCAAACGTCAGCTCATAAATCACGTGATGAATTGATAAACCTGTGGCATCCAGTAAATGCTTTAAGAGTTGGGAAGTTGTGGCTTTGAATTACCACCTGTGTCATAAATAAACCTCTTAACTGTTTAATGTCGGACTGAGTCATGAAAGATTAGATTTTGATCTAGTCGTCACAAGCGGGAAAGTTGTTTCTCTCTTCGTGGGAATGTCACAGGCTTGAACTACTAGCTGTGGCATAAATTCAGCACTGCATGGTAAATCTTAGTTCATACGGTAAAGAGGTCAAAGATTAATGTCTTACTAAGTGGTTATGAGCTTTGCATTGAATTATTAGCTGTGACATAACTTTGGCTCCGTATAAGTAAAGCAGGCGTGTCTGGTAAATATTCAGAAACCAATTTATTAGACTGGTCGACCTGCTCGGGAACGGGAATGTTGTTGGTTTTTGAATTCCCATACGGCCTGTTAAGGGTGCAGTATAAACCAGGAGGTGGAGTGGGGGATTAAAGGAAGGGGGCAGGGGAGTTGGAGATTGGCGGCGGAGGTAAATTATTTCTGTGATCATACATTACGATGAAGTGTCTGTAAAAGTGCGCTTTTTTGAGCCACTCAGCTCTATTCGAGGCTGCTAGATCTGTCTTTGACATCAACCACAGTTATGGCCCCACATCACAGCAATCCTGTTTCCCATTTCCAGTCCTTTAAAGAGCAGGAATGAATGGATTTTTGTCTTAAAACCCAAACATGTCTGCACACTTAAACCTCACAAAAAATGCTCATATATCATTCCCTCTAGTATAATTTAAATATAACAATTCCGGTTTCTTTTTGGTCATACAGAAGAGACCTCAAAAGAAGTGAACCAATGCTCCTTTTTTTTTTTTTTTTTTACTTTATCTTCTATGCACAGTGCTCATTTCATTGTGAGACGTTTGTTTGTGCAACATGAGAGTTAGTTTAGTTACAAGAGCTTTATCATTTTGTCAGTCAGATGAGAGAAGAAGAGTTCCCGTGGAGTGTAAAAAAGAACATTTTCATCATGTGTTGAAACATCGCCATACATCTGCTCAGAATATACTAAAATGCCTGTAAAGGTAAACCATTGCTAGACATTTTTACTGGTTTCGTTTTGCATGGACCCCCAAACCTTTTTCAATGAAGAGTCAATGCTGAGAAAAGAGCCGTGGAAAACTCCCTTGAGTAAACTGCTGTGCATCCATCCATGCATATGGGTGTATTTGTTTTTTAGACGCGTGTGTGTGTTTGCGCTCACGTCTGCCTGTTTGTCTTTGTGAGTTCTGTAAACTATTTACAGCATTGGCAGTGTCTATCCATTGTTGATGGCAATGGAAAGTATGTCTCATTGTGGTTGTTCTGCAGTGGAAATTCAATTCAGCACCTTTCTGTTAAAAAAAAAAACCCTCCCGCGGAGCCGTCTCATCACACACATGTGCTTTTGGGGTCCAGCTCCAGAGGCATGTGGAACAGCGGTAAAACTGCTTTTTTTGCAAACACATATTCCTCCCTTGAGTGGTTCAGATCTGTTTAGGGTTTGACAAGTGGGATGGTGCAGGCAGGTAAATCATTGCTCCCCCCCAACCCACTCTCCCAAGACCTCTAACCATAATCATTTCAACCACATGTGCTCTGTTTTGTGCCAGTTCTCTGTCTTTATCTCTGGTTGTCAGTCTGTGTCTATCTACCCCTCTCCCTGCCCTCCAAAACCTTCAGCCAGCCTGCTGGTGAGAAGTTTCTCTGTTTAGTTTACTGAATTTTCCAACCTCCGGGCGCTTTCTGACAAACTCTCATACTCGTGTCCCTCGGTTCCCTCCTTACCTCACTCCTTGGCCTCCGTGCAGGAGGCACGAGGACGCAGCGCTGGGCTGTCAGGAATCACTGGGCACGCTGTTTGACACGGCCATATGACTCCCAATTACCTCACTTTCCTCCGCTCTCCTCTCCCTCCTGTCCCTCTCCATTTCCCCACTCCTAGTCTTCGTAGCTTTATATTCTTAAAACGGAAACTTTGATAATAGAGATGCAGTGAAATGACTAGAATTAAAAGAAAGCGCAGCGTTAAAGTAATGTAGTCGCTCATACCGTCCAGGTGATGCTGCAGAAGTGTTTCTGACGTGTTTACGGCAGGTGTGTGCGTGCCAAACTTAATCTTAAAAGCTGTTGTTTGTGAAAGTGTAGCATCAATGGAACATACCAGAATGAATACATTTGGTTCATTTGGGAGCTGCGGGATGATTAAGAACATCGAACTGGGAAGCTGCCATCTATGAGCACTGGCACCAGTCCAGTGTGGTATGTGTGAAAGTGTGCACAGATGGGCACATATCCTTAGAAAAACTGACTTCCTGTAGCCTGCTAAGGATTACTACCAACAAAATCCGGGCTTTATGGAAGTCTAAACCTCCATACATCCCGTATAGAGCCAACTGGCCAGAGAGCAGGTATTACAACCGCGCTAGCCTTAAGAAAATACTAGGAGCTTGGCCCGTGTAATCCATGTCGTGCAATGGAAAAACCTATAAGAAGCCTTGAATGCAAGGCAGTTAGCTAGTATATCCATTAATTTTCTCAGTCTAGAGTCTTGACAGTCTGTCCTCAGTAGTGCAATAGAGAGCGCCGTTATGTACTTACTTGGACACTGTGTTCCCATAGCTGCCCCAGTCGTTCTAGTGTGGGAACACTGATTTGATCACTGGGTTGCCAGATTTTGCTGGATTTACTGTACTTGGGACTGGATGTCCTGTAGCTCAATGTGCTCTATGGTATGGCAAGATCACCACACCCTGTCTCTGCCTCCCGTCACGTCTGCGTTTCATTATCTTTCTATTGGTGCGTCTATCTCTCTCGGTGTCTTGCCAGTGTTTACCTCACTGTTTCCGTCACAAGTCTTCCTCCGTCATCCTTTTGTTCTTTACTCCGAACTTTTCGTCCCAGCCAACATTCCTGTTGATCTTGAGTACTGTGCGGCGTGTCCTGTGACAAATTAGCTCACTTGATGAATACTTATTAACACATGATGAAGTAAGAGGCCTAAAATAGCGCACGGTGCCAGACAGGCAGCGGAGGTTGGGTTGGCACTAATAACGTTAGCAAATGAGCTGCTGGTGCTCAGTGCCAGCATCGTTGTCTAGTTGCGCAGGACTGACTAAAATATAAGGCTACTGCTTTCTTTCTATAGCACACAGGTTTAAGCAAACTCTGGCATTAACAGTAGGAGATGGCTGAGTATGTAGTATGTTTGGGGTTATGCAAATATTGCATCTATTTATTTATTTATTTATAATCAGGATGCAGTTTGTGCCAAAATGTGCACATAAGCATTTTGTACATATCTTTTGAACGTGGATGAAATGTGAATGAATCTATATGTGCTGCACATACATACTGTACATAACATAAATATGTGGAATACATTTAGCTGTGTTTTCGTTATTATTATTATTACTTGTTATATCCTTTTCTGTCTACTTCTCATCTGAATCGTATTCTTGGAATCTGCTGAAGTACAGTATCCCTGAAGGGATCATTAACATTTGGTGATACTGATCACTTTTCCACCTCACCTCACTCTTCCCTCACCTCTATCTCTCTCTCTCTCTCTTTCGCTCTCTTGCTCTCTCTCTGCATGACTGTGTCTGCAGTCGAGTTAGCCAGACTTCAAAGCTGTGACACCTACTTATCAAAAAAAGTACCACAGTATCAAGTGTACTGTACTGAAGTATAATCTAAACGATGAGCTCATGATGTTAGCAGCCTCCATATCAGCTCGTAGAAATCATGCGACCTGTTTTTAAATTAATACGATTTCTGTAAGATTGAAATGTAGTTAATCGATTATACTTGTACCACTACCAGCTTTTATTCAATTACTCACTCTGGGCTGAAAGAAGTAGCCAGGAAGGTGTGATGCAGTAATGTGACAGACAGCGTACAGTCTCCCTTTTGATTCTCAGTGTCGTACAAGCTGCTGAAGAGACTCTAAAATATCTTTATTATGACTCCTGATATGCTGCAGAATATGAATGTTGCATACACTCACTCATATAGTCCGCCCCAGCAGCTGGAAGAAATCTGTAAGTGGCCAAACTTTTATATGAGGGAAAGTTTTTCAACATATTCCCGGTCTAGGAGTGCACAATTAATCAAAATTTTATAAAAATCACATTATGGCCTACTGCAATATTCAAATCGCAGGAGGCGCAATCTTTGTTAAAGGTCAAATGTTGTCAAACAGTTTGTGAAATAGTCACGAAATTGAATCTATTTGATTTGTGTACATAGACATACACGAATTTTCCTTTTTTTTTCGTGACGCTCAGCATGACTTTCAACAGCACGTGACGCACGTGTCAATTTCCGCTCCAGTTCTTTCAAAATAAAACAACTTAGTTAGGCTTAGGAACAGAGCGACTTGGTTAGACTTGGGCAACAAAACTAGTTATGTTTAGAAAAAAAGATCGTGCATCGGGTTAAAACAACTCTAGAATGGACGTAACTTAAGTACAAAAGTTACGCGGCAAAGAAATCAACTTTAACTTGAGGTTTCACACGGGACACCAACACCAGTCTCCTTGGTGAAAGTCCTGTGGGGTTTTTCGTGAAAAAAAAAATTCACGAAAGAAATGTGCAATTTGTGTCTATGTACACGAATCAATACATTCAATTTTGTGACTATTTCACAAACTGCTGTGCGACTTGGCTGGGCCTACACATCATATTCTGTAGACTTAGGAAAACATCTTTGTTTGGTACAGATCCCTGCAAAAATCACACTATAATCATTTTAATGTTTTTCAGTGAAAATGAAAATAATGATGTAAAAAATATCATTCCCTCTAATAACGCAAAACATATCGCAATTGCAATATCGGTCAAAATAATCGCAATTCGATATTTTCTCAGAATCGTGCAGCCCTATCCCAGTCTATGTATGCTTCTGTGTTGTGTGGGGAAAATGTGAGGAATTGTGTTTAAAACGTCAATTTAAACCTGCAGTAATTGATATTTTGGCCAAAACAAGTTGTAAATACAACGCTGACATTTCATCATCTTATGAAGTCGATATGGCAAACGTGTTATAGCAAACAGTGGTTTAGTTACACATCAGAGAACGTGCAGACACAGAGCAGGATCAGCTATTTGTTGCTTGTGTCCACCTGATTAATGCAAATTCAATACTCACTCCCCGTTTAGCTGTTCTTGTCTCCACCAATTCATGAAAAAAAATATCTGGCTCTTTAGCCGCTAATAAATGAAGTCACTTCATTGCCGAGCAATGTCTGTAAAGTATAAACATTAGCTTCTACAAGTGGATTACCAATTTAAGCAAACAGTTTTACACAGTGAATACTTGAAGCAGCCATTCTAGTCGCTGAAAAGAAAGGCAGCAGGATTTAAACTAGAAACACCCGGCGGTATATAAATGATGGGCATCGATCCATCCCCTTCTTTCTCTCTGTTTGCGCTGAAGCACGGCATTCCTTGGCTGCCTCCTTCCTCAATGTTGGAACTACTCCGGGTCAAAGGGCAGATTTTTCCACTGTAAACGGAAAAGCAGAGTGGAATGCTGTCGATGCCCAAAACGTTGGCCCCAATGTGTGGGAACGTCTGTGGGCGCGTGCACGAGTGTGTGTCTTTTAAAAAGTGCGGCTTGTGGTGGAGGTTCAGTTTTGTGTATTTTGTGTGTGTGTGTAAGCGTGCGCCTATATGTATGTTTGTCTTTTACAAGCAGGGATACGTATGCGTGTGCATCTGTGAGAGCTTTAGGCAGTATGTTTATGTGCGTGTGTGTTCTGCTTCTCATTGTAGCACTGATGTGTTCTGCAGGCCACACTGTGCGGAGATCAAAGGTGACGCAGCGCCAGAAATCTGCTGGCTCACTCCTCCAGCAGCCAGCTTGCTTTTAAATGGATCTTAAAGGGAAATACGGGACACGAACACACACACACACAGACACTTGTTGTATTGCGTAATCACCGGCTAGTCACGCTTATATGTTTGTGGTGTGTGATTTGCACTGTTTATGCCACTTGGATTGTTTATATCTTTGTGATTATTTGTAATTGATGTGAGTATAAATAATGCGCTCAAACTGGATGTTTTATTGAGCTTGTGCGTGCGGGCATCCATGTGTGTATAGTTGATGCATGCCTGCCTGCCTGCTGGCCTCATTATTCCTAACATTACATCTAGTCTCTGAGCCATAGGCACACACACACACACACACACACACACTCACACACACGCATGTTATTTGATGCCCTTTGTGGCAGAGGTAAAGAGAGTATGCAGGCAGTACAGTAACCCTTTTGTCTGTTCTCTTTCTCAAACAGACACTTTCAT